>NW_022639532.1:258092-295043 GCF_010583005.1 Odontomachus brunneus
AACCGTAAGAAGAATTAACAACTGTGATTAATCAATTTGCTTACTGCTTACGTCTTACTGCTTAAGTTTTTCTGTCTGCCACGGCCCTAAAGGGACGTCTACATTGGAAGTAAGTAGGAAGTAAGAGTAAGAAATTTACCAACCATAGTCGAATGTGAAAAGAATAATCAACTATGATTGGTCAATTTCTTATTCTTACTTCCTACTTCTTACTGCTTACTTTCAATGTAGACGTCCCTTGAAGCGTCTTCTACAATGGCAATAGGAGTAGCAGTAGAAATAAGCAGTAAGAAAATGGACCAATTCTATTCTCACGATTCAAGAATAATCGATTGTGATTGGTCCATTTTCTTACTGCTTATTTTTTACTACTACTCCTACTGCCATTGTAGAAGATGCTTAAAGGGACGTCTACATTGGAAGTAAGTAGGAAGTAAGAGTAAGAAATTGACCAACCATAGTCGAATGTGAGAAGAATAATCAACTATGATTGGTCAATTTCTTATTCTTCCTACTTCTTACTGCTTACTTCCAATGTAGACGTCCCTTTAAGCGTCTGTCAACATCTGTAGTGCCAAGACCAAACAACGGCAAAAGAAGGAACTTAGTAGAACAAAACAGGTTAGCAACGTAAACGCTTCTAATATCCGCGTATCACATGGTGATACGTATTGGCACAGACGAGATATTACTGGGTGCTTTCCAATTGCAATATTCCTAGACACTTTCATGCACAGGCGACACAAATTGCATTCCAATTGTCATAATCGTCGACAGTCGTCGACACAACACTACACATCCGCACTCAGCTCGAGGGCTACTAGTCGGCTGTGTAAACTAGTGTTTTCTAGTGAAAATTAAAATTAATAAGCGTAGCGGCTTGAAAAGAGATTAGCATTTGCGACGTAAAGTGAATAATATTTTTTTTATTATTAAGATTTTATTATTTATTATTAAAAAAATACCAAAATATAAGCATAGTTGAAAAATAATCCTAACTTTATCCGACATACGTACACATTAGTACACACTTTGTTTCAATTGAATCGTGCACAACGTTACACTTTGTGCATTTCTGTGTACATATGTGACAAGATGTGTTAAGCAATTGGAAAGCACCCACTAAAGACTGTCAGCCCTGGGTAAATTTTCGACCCGGCCAAAGGACCTGGAGGGGCTCGGAGGTAATTGAAGAACGATGACAATACCGACCGTTTTTTACACAAAGACGTTTCTGTCTGTCCGTGTGACTACTCTTACAAAAAAAATACGAAAAAACAATTTTGGATGTTAACATTCAAATTTAGGTGTTTATCCCCAATTTTTGGGTGTTTACACCCAAAATTGAAGGTTTCTTCGTATTTTTTTCGTAAGAGTACAACATTGACATATAGTACTGGACGGAGCATTATGCCAAAATCGTATTGACAGACATAGAAAAAAAAATTGTATTGACAGACGTAGAAAGAGACAAGACGATGTAAATAGGATAACAGGGGATCAATTGTGTATCTCGAAACGGAATGAAAATTACAAAAGTGAACAAATTCACTAGACATTGACCAACGAAGTTATAAATATTCTAGTAAATTTGCTCACTTTTGTCATTTTCACTCTGTTTTGAGATATATTAATCGATCCCCTGTAAGAATATAGGATATAAAAAAAAGGTGAAATATAAAATGTCAGATTTCTCGGGGTCGCTAATGGCTCCTGCACACAGGACGCGGTAATGCTTGCCGCGCGGCGGAAGTTCGCATAACAGCCAATCAATATGGTGCTTTCCGTAATAAGCTTCTAGCTCTTACGGAAAAACAACATATTGATTGGCTGTCGCGCGGACTTCTGCCGCGCGGCAAGCATTACCGCGTGCTGTATGCAGGAGCCATAAGGAGCAATTAGGAGTATGCTCTAGTTGCTTCAGCTTCGAAGGTGGTGCAGTTGGGGCTGAATTGGGCAGTGTATGCGTAGGCATGCGTAATAAAAATAACGGATGTGTTAAAATAGGTAAGTGATGAGGTTAGACTAATAAGACTTAATTTTTTATTCAGTAGGTCTGAGATACTGTATACATATATATATATTTGCAACAATTTTTATTTTAAAAATTATTATCTGTATAGTAATTAATATTATTTCCACCATCGTATAAGTTTCACATTTTCTTGAAATTGGAAATTGTATTATACAAAAATATATACTACATTTGATATTTTTTTGTAACAGTCTGCAGCAAGAGAAATTGATAACTAAACCGATTAGAACATTATGATGACACATCCCAAAAATACTACTTCATTAATAATTTTTTTAAATCAAATTAATCTTTATTAGAGATAGATCAAATAAGGTTAGAACGTTCTTCATCAGTACTCACTCTCTATTTCTTTGTCGTTCGCATCAAGTAAATCATTAATAGCTGCCAAAGGCACAAAATTTTCAGCAAAAAAATTGTCATTTATTTCATTTACTATAACGCGAAAAACAGCAAAAAAACCTGTAACGGATCCATGCTGCAATGTTGCTGAAAAAGAAGCGAAAGTCGGAAGTGCCAGAAAGTGCTCAAGTCTGTTCGCGTCACTGAGCGTTGGTGCACATGACCTCATTTAGAGATTCTGTAATAAGAGATAGGACACCATGGCCGGTATTCATAGTCAGATCTTATATTTAAGATCAACTTAAGTACTGTCTTAAGTCATGAACCAATCACAGAGCCGTATTCGCATCTTAAGACATTACTTAAGACTCTTGAAATAAGTTTCGACTATGAATATCGGCCCATATGTCAACGTTCTGATTGGCTGCGCCATGTTTGGGTTACGCTTTCGGTTAGAATAATCAGCTGAGTGACAAGAGAAATAGATGAGAGAGCACATCATGTTTGGTCGAAAAACTACAAAATTGCGATTTATAAAATTAGTGTGTTACAAAGAAAATAAGTGTTACATATAGTTTGTTTTACCCATTCAGAACAAAATATGTAATAGACATAGATAAATACATAAAAATATTGGTAAAAATAGAAAATATGTCTGTAGGTTATGTTGATGTCTTCTGTTGCAGTATTAAAATGTTAATTTGTGAAGCACAGCAATGTACTAATAGCTCTGCAAAAGGAGTGTTCGTTCCCAAAAAACAACGAAAATACAGTGTTATGGATAAAAAATGTTGGACGGCCCAACTGGCAGCCAAGAAATGATTCTCGTTTATGTGAAATATGTTATATTTATTTGGTGTTATTGCAATATTGTGGGATCAAAATATCCAGTTCATCTTCTCACATTTTGTCGACAAATAAATTTGTCGAGATCTTGCAGTTTTTCATATACATATTTCAATATGTTTATTAAAACAAGATTAACAATAAATGGAAGAATTTTTTTAAAACGTTTTTTTGATACGTTTTATTATCCAGTACAGTCCTGTCCGAAAAATATCTTAAAGTTTTCTCTAAGAGATCTTTCAAACATACACATTTAAAATACCTTTTAGATATAACATGGCCTGTAGCATATATGCTTGCTGAGTAATTTGAACATATCGCGCGTTATAGGTGTCAACTTCCGCTTTGATCTCAAACATGGCGGATCTGACGGCGGTGTCCTATCTCTTATTAAAGGATCTCTAGACCTCATTTGCTCCAACCGCCATCTTACTCTTGATCCAAGTACTCCTTAGTGTACATTGGAGCACGCGACGCGAACAAACCTATTGATTGGCTATCACGCGGACTTCCGTCGCGCGGCAAGCATTACCGCGTCTTATGTGCAGGAGCCATGAAGTCTAAATGCGAATCGGCTGATTCAGTCAGTCAGCGCCTCACTATCATTGGTCCATTAAAAGTCAGCAGTCGTAGTCGGCAGTCGAGTCGGCCTGTGCAGTTGGTAGTCTAATACTTTAGACCCGTTATTTTTACAGGTTAGTTCTAAAATCTCCGCTACACGAACTGTCACTGTTTTTATCGAAGAATCGAGGATGTAGTACGATTCAACGATAGGTCAGTCAAATTTTTTATTTTCCAGTATTATGGCTAACAGCAAATTCGGCTCTTTTGTTTGCAAATAGCATGGCTCAACAACAAAGTTAGACATTCTTTTATTTCGAACTTTTATCGCTCAACAGAGTCATTTTTATTTTTATTTTTAAGTAATATGACTCAGTTGTAGGTTAGGGAGATATTTAGTTTTACTTCTTTACATTTTCCTTATTTCTCGCTCAAGCTCATTTTTGTGCATATTTTATCTTAATTCTAGGAAACGCAGTTAACAGGGATAAATTGATTATTGCACATGGTCCCAAGCTGGTCGCCATATTTGTTGTGGTTCATAATATATGTAGATACGTCATTGGGACGTTAGAACTGAATTGATTTTATAGTAAAATATTTTTATTGAGTGAGTGTACTTACACAATTTTTTAAGTCGTGTGAAATATACTTTGTGTGTGATGCTATTTGAATTTCATAAAATTATCAAGTTAGACGAATCAAATGTACTGTTATGAAGCATATGTTAATATGCTGTCAAAATTTCATCGCGCCATTATATATATAAATATATATTAAACATTTATAATTAACATTTATAAATATATATTAAACATTTATAATTAATATTTATAAATATATATTAAACATTTATAATAATTTAAATATTAGAATACACACACGGATATGCCTTTGAGTGCATCTGTATTTGTCTTATGCATATATATATGTAAATACACATGAGTACATATATATAAAATTAATAGTATTTATGTTCATAATGCTGAGTTTACGACAGTGTCTCATTCATATTCGTATAAGAAATTGTACCATCTGTACACGAGCTATGTCGAACCATTACCCAAAAGCTATAAAACATCCAACAGCAGGGATAATAGGTCAGAATAATAATTATATATAACGACAAGTATCCCAAAGTTCTACTAAAAATTCTACTCTCTTCAATATGACATTTATATATTTTTAGTTATTGGAGATGAAATATTGAAAGCTCAAGTGAGAGATACAAATTCCTATTACATGTGTAGTTTATTGTATAAATGTGGCATTAAAGTAAAGAAGGTAAATAATTAATTTTCTCCAATGTAATAATTTTAATTAACATTTTTTAATTTTAATTAACATTATTTAAGTAGTACATGATAAAAGTTGATATATATATATATATATAAAGAATTATTTTATAATATTGAATAATTTGTTTCACAGATCTCAGTTATAAGCGACAGTGTTGAAGAAATTTCAAAGGAGATTAGAGACGCTTCCAGTAAATACACTTATGTTATAACATCTGGTGGAATTGGACCAACACATGATGATGTTACATTTGAAGGTAATTATACTATATCTGAAAGAAAAAAAATTTGTGATTATACAGAAGCATCATGATTGGCAGGTCTTGCTAAAGCTTTCGATGATAAGCTCTATTATCATCCTAAACTGGTGGATATAATAAAAAATCAGTTTGGTGCCAAAGATCCTTTGTCTCCTGCTTATAAGATGGCTCTGGTACGTCGATGATGTATTCATATTATAACACATATGATAAAACCACAAGCTCTGTAAATATTAATACTGTTCACTTATTTCAGATTCCAAAGAAAGCTACTCTAAAGTTCAATTTAAATATACGTACAGGCAAGCCAAACGCATATCCGTACATTGTATTAGAAAATGTATATGTTTTTCCTGGTTCACCAATATTTTTTGAGAGATCTTTCCAAGGTTTATACGAGGTAATTTCAACAAAACTATTCTCAGCAATCTTTTTTCTCGGATTGATCTGTATCTCCTTGTGCTTCGTGTGTTGCAGGATTTGCTCTCCGTAACGAGCAGGAGATTTGTAAAAGATGAGGTATTCATAAACGCCAGGGAAGAAGCGTTTACGAATGCCTTATCAACGGTAGTAAAAGAATTCGCCAATGTTTCCTTTGGTTCCTATCCAGTGAGCAATTACAGGTAATGCAAAGTGAAGCAATCGCTAGTTGTTTTAAACGCGACACAACGTGTATGCTCAAAACACACAGTTCCATATTTCTTTTATTTCACAAATATCGCAAACAGGATATCCTTTTCGCGGACCTGGTTTTGCGCATTTCTAACGACTCTTTTCAGCGAGCGATTTCTATTTCGCAAGAGTAAAACACGACGTGAATGATATATAGGTACTACAAAGCCTTCGTGACTATAGAGAGCGATAATGAAATTGACACGGAAAGTGCGAAACGACGATTTTGCGAGCTCAATCCCGCCCACATTTTGGTCAAATTTGACCGAACGCCGCACGTAAATTGCATCACGAAGTACAGTAATTTTCTTCAAAGTTGCCCGCATCGTCGTTCGTTCTACGAGCAATCGCTGGAAGAGCTTCGGTAAAGGAGAACAATGCGTTTTAAACTTGAATATCGTCATACCAATATACGCACATTGGACATTAACAGTTTCCACTGCGCACAGACAGTTTTATCGAGACTCTGAAAGCGTTTCCATACGCGTGGACGGCGGCATAGAGTCTAGCATCGTTATTCACCTCGCCCATATATGTAGAGTCCAATCTAATTCGAGTGACAAGTTGCGAGCAGTCTACTTCAAAGAGAAGCGGACGTCGATCCATCTCGAGGAATTCATCAAGGAGATGATTGACAAGTAATGGTGGCCCCAGTCGATACGATGAAATTACAATTCGAACAATCGAATAGATTAGCATGTAAATCAGCGTTACACAATAGCGTTACGATATTCGGTAGAGAGAGATGAAAATCGGTTCGTATATTTGTTAGATATAATCTGGCGGTGTGCACCGTGGAGGCCGAGCCCGATAAAAGCGTAAGCGAATTAATATCCATGCAAGCGCATTTGCGAACGCTGCTAGTCGGAGAGGCCGGAGAGGACGGCGTGAATGAAGTTAACCGTGGTTATGCCGGCGCGAGTAACACGGACCGATTGCAAATCAATAATCCTTTGCGTAACTGGACAAACGAGGACGTGTGGTCTTTCGCCTCGTCGCTGAGCCTGCCTTATGTGACGACGACGACGACGACGACTGCTTGAAGGAAAGCGGGGTAAGGAAGAAAATTATACTGTAAAAGCGCCTCGTGTGACAGCGTCGTAATAGCAGTATAGTGATAGTAGTAATTGAAATATATCTGATCGATAGAGGGCGTCTATTCTCGCGACATTGTTATACCTCGAAGCACGTTACGAGGGAGGATATATCGTGAGCAATCGTGACGGGACGCCGCATGTCAGCATGTTTACAGCGACAAATTTTACGGGGATGCGGAACATTCGTAATCGATATTTAGCGTTACGCGCGCGACGCCAAGAAGATTTCATCGATCGCTCTCGGAGCGCCGCTCGGGACGCTATAATAGGATAACCATTAGGATAACGAAAATTTATCATCGCGATCTTTCTCTTTCTCTCTTTCTCTCCCTTTCTCCCTTCCCTCCCCTCCTCTCCCCTCATCTCTCTCGAATTCAGATTTCAGAAATCCGCAAATGTGTCTCCGGCGTCGGCTCGCAGGCATACAGAGATATCGTTTAATATTCGTAAGGGCGAGTGCGACGCCGCGCGCACAAAAGCAAAATCCGGTGTTGTCTACGCGCGCTTTCAATATGTCCGCTCAGCCATCCGAGTAGCGAAACTGGAATGTACATGGAAGAGGGTACGTCGGCGGGAAGAGGAGCAGAAGCAGGAGGAGGAGGAGGACGTCGAGGGGGATGAGGGTCGTGGAGAGTTACTCCCCCCGCGCTCGCGAGGGTGGGAAAGGAAGGAAGGGGAGCAGGCGGACTGTGAGCTCGTATTACACATTTTTCAGCAGAGGAAAAGCCGGCTGGCTGAGAGAAACACCCTCGCCTCCTCTTCCACCTCCACCATCACCACCACCACCTCCTTCTCCTCCTCCTCCTCCTTCACCGCCCGTTCCATTCTTTTGAAATTTCATTCCGAGTTAAAGTATTCCCCCACTTTTATCCTCAGGAACTTTAAAATGAGAGCGAGTCGCGGTGCCGACGTGCCTCGCTCGCGCTCTTGCTATCTCTCTCTATCTTTCTCTCTCTTGCATCCGCGTTCGTTTGTGTGTACGTCTCGTATCCCGTGCCTATATCCTCTCGCCCATAAGCACTGGCCGACGTCGATGACGCAGGCGACCACGACAACGCACAGTCGATGAAATTTACTTAAGCCGCGAAATTGCTAATTGCTCGATCGGGATCACCCTCGGATTTCGCGACACGACAGGCACGGGAGCGTATGACGTTCATGCGTGGATGCACGCGGGCGCATACGTGAGCGTGCATAGAGTTTGCGTTTTGCGAGAGAACAGAAAGACCGTGGTACTAGAGATGGAACGAAACGAAACGAAACGAACGTATATTTCCAGAACAAATATTTACGCGAAAGAGGTATAAAAAGAGCGAAAATGTGTTTTCTGTTTGATTTGCGACTGTATTTTTCTTTCCGGTCCAACGGCTCTCTCCTCCTCCTGCTCCTCCATCTCCTCCGCCACCTCCTCCCCCCGTCGCCGCCATCACTCAGGCAACCACCCAACCACTCACTTACTCTCGACTAGCTCTCCCCTCTTTCGCGTTTCCTCGCGGATCCTCGTCGCCCTCGCCCGTACCCGCGGTGGGCGGACAGAAGGGTGCACCCACGAGAGGTAGAGAGGGACAATCCTGCGGGCATAGGTTACAGACGTATATACGCCGTCGTCGAATTGATGTTTCGAGCAGTTTTGAGCGATGGAACGAGACAGCGGCGGCGGCGTCGTCGTCCTCCTCCTCCTCCTCCTCCTCCTCCTCCTCGCAGGAGGGATACACGGCGTCGGCTCGCGGATCCACGACGGCGCTTCCACCGCCGTTGCGGCCGCCGCCGAAGAAGACGCGGAAGTAATTTAGCTTCTTGCATCAATTCGTCATTCTCGATGTTTTCGCCTCGGACTCGCTGTCCTTCTCTCTCTCTCTCTCTCTGTCGTTCTCCGTTCGCTTCCTCCCCCGTGTCTCGGCCGGATCGAGATAAACTACTCTCCTCGGCTACTTCCGCTACCGCGAAACCGCGAAACCGTCCGGCGGTTTTATCCCCGTGGAGACACCGCGCGACGATCGCAAGGACGTCGACGAGTACACGAGGACGATGCAGGCAGGTCTCCTCCCAAGCGCGTCGCAATACTCTTCGTTGTTATACACGAGCGAGCTTTTCATCTAGGCCGGCAAAAGTCCGCGTCTAATCCAATAGTAATCTCTCTGCTATCTCGGCAATTCACAAACTTCGCTAATTATTCCCACCCCGTCCCGCTCCCCCTTCCCGCTCGCTCGCATCGGAGAAGTTTCGGCCCCGTAGCTCTCTCGCGTAGACGGTGCATCCCCGAGATAATGCACACGAGCGAAAGAAGGAAAGGGGTGCTGCAGCGGCAATAACCGGGCACGTGTGCCGCACACGCGCGCACTCCTCGAGTGCCAAATATCTTCGCGCTATTTACGATATGTACTCTCCGCTACTCCGGACGTGGTGGTTCCTTACGGAGCATCCCGACCCTATCACGATTGATCCCACGAATAATACACGTGCCGGCGCGTTACGGGGGAGACGCGACAGCTCGTATGTCGCGCATACACGCACGTACACGAGGAGAAATTTACGATAAAAGTCGCCGTAAGATTTTGCAACGATACTGATCGACATTTTCTGCAGTGATTCGTTCTGTTCTTTCATTTCATATGCGTTACTTACACCTTAGGAACTGAAGCTACGCTGTTGAAACACTGCTATTCCGAGAGAAAAATGTTTAATATGTTTAACTATAATCACGTAGAGAAATTATGGCCAAGAAAAACATTCTCAATTGAATAATGTTAATGATAATCTGAATTATAATGTTAATGATATCTTTTATGTGCATATGTTACCATTACCAATTCTCGTGTTTGAATAAGCAAAACTATGTTTGGGGCCGGAAATAACTACGTAGTTTCGTCTAGATAATCTTTTTTCTTTCAATGTCCAACGAAATCTGCTGTGTGTTTAGTGAAAATTTACTATATGCCTCAGTAAGATGGACCTTACAGGTCTTGAATTACCAAGAACATATAAAAATCGAAGAGAATTTCTATGAGGGGAAAATTATAACATTCTCTCCGTGCGTATTTAGGAATTCATATATTCTGCGACACGCGTATCGACTATTTACAAAAACATTCGCGCTGGTCATGCGTTCCCGCGCGCGCGCCGGCGATGGACGTTCGTATATGTGTCGAATGAAAAATGCGCGGAATACATCCGAGGCTTCGCACAGCAACGGATCGTGAGACGACGGGGAAAGGACATTACGAGTTATTCTCTTGGAGCGCGTGCCGGTATAATCTCGCTGGGAAATCGCGCCCTGCGTACGTGCACACGCGTATGTTCCACCAATTACATTCGCGATTGCACTGCTGAAAGATTCATGCTAAAACAGACGCTGTACGATGCATTGTATAATTTACGAGTGACTTAAGTGTGTGTGTGTGTGTGTGTATATACGTATGTGTATGCAGACGAGACTCAGAGAACGCTCCCGAGCGAGGGATCGATATTGCAGTAACGACACTTTGCTTTCAGATCGTTGCCGAGTTGCGGATTCCTCGGATCTCTCGCTCACGCACGACGTGGGTTGTGGATACTTGTGAACAGATGTTTAAATTCACATGGACGAAATTTAATGTTCACGTTGGAATAAATGTGCAAGGTTAGCCGAGGAGCGTTTATTCGCACAGCCTGATCCATACCCCGCGCCGACCGTCCACACCCTTGAGCTTTACGTAAAACGCGCTGCGCAGCGGTACATAACGTTACGCAATATTCATCTTCTCCCGTTTCGTCGCGGAATCATATGGGTCGTGTGCGCGCTGAATTCTTTCTGCGTCCTATGTAACGATTGAGCTTCGATAAGTGAGATTCGCGGTCGTGGCTGCGTTTAATCGTCGCGTCTTAGGGAGGGAAACCCAACTTGGAATTTACCCCATGAGATTTAGCCAGAGTGATCCCAATCAATTGTAAGGTGACATTATCGGATCCTGATAAGTCATAACGCAACGTGGCGATCAAATCCTGATTAATACGGCTGTCAATAACTAGGTTTTTATTGATAACTAGCTTAAAGATTATCCGGCATATGTCCGGGTTTTCTGTACTCAAGCCATCTAAACTTAAATTATCACCAAGAGTCAAGAGGATGGAATCAGGAAGAAGGGATGAAATGTCCAGGTTTCAAGTAGCCTACATTTTCCACAGGATTATAGAGAATAACTATAAAATTTCGTCCAGATCGGTCGAAGGATTTAGAAATTAATAAGAGACACAGAGAGACATACGTTCTACTTTATATATATAGATTGAAGGATCCGATAACATCGCTTTTTATACGAGCCAGATAACCGATCGACTTGATTAGGACTGTGTGATAAATTTTTTAGCCGGGGGAAGGAATCGTTTGTCAAGGGACACTGCCGATGGAATTCGCGTGCGCTTGTTGGAAGAGCGTGAAGAGCGAATGAACGAGGATTTAAGTAGTTGCGTCGGTGGTCCGAGCGCGGTTTAGTCAAGTCGAAGGGTTGGCTGCCGCCGCGTGCCACGCTGTTATCGATTCCTTCCTGCCACTCTTGCCCCCTCTTCCCACCTATATCTCTTCCCACTCGCCTGCCTGCCTTCCTTCCTTCCTTCCTTCCTTCCTTCTTCGCTTAAACACGCGTTATTGCTCGTCTCCGCGTAATCGAGCATCCGGTGTTACCCTCGCTCGCGTGCGCGATGCTCGATGATCTCTTGTTCACTGATCCTTTCGCGACTTATTGTTATTTAAACGAGGCGAGGAGACGGAGGAAGGATATTGCGCGAAGTTGCTTATCGAGAGATGCGCTCTGCGTTTCCGACAGGACGAATTTGACTTTTGACTCTTGTCCATTCGAACGTTGATGATTCGCGCCTACATTACGAAGGAATCTATTGATTCCGCTCTGATTTTGTATCATATAGTAACATAGTTATTATTTGAGGAGGAGCGGAGGTATGGTTAAAGTCTCTCATATATAGCCGAGATATTAAAATTGAGATGTTTCCCCCGCCGATGGCTACGCGGCGAGAATTTTATCCCATATCGACATCACGCCACGGCGCGGCACGGCACGTTGAGAACGCCCGGTTCCATCGGCTGAAATTTGCGTTTAAAATTCCCCAATCTGATTCATCGAAAAAGTATAACGACAATGAAAAGAGGCTTGGCTGTCCAAGAAAGCGAATACTAAAGACGTCGTCCATCCGGGACGGGGCGGAAGCAAGACAACGTCGTCGTTGGACGAGCGAGCGAGAGAGAGCGAGAGAGAGAGAGAGAGAGAGAGAGAGAAGAAAAAGAAGAAGAGAAAGAGAGAGACCATCGAGGGGAGCAAAGGATCCGGGTCAGGGGTGGTGGCCGCGGCGGTGAGGTGAGGTGCGGCGAGACGTGGCGAGGTGAGGTGAGGCGAGGTACGACGGTGGCGACGACGACGGTCGCGTGCTGGTCGCGTGCCGGAGGCGGAGCCAAGCTCCACCGCTCCGCGTGCCACCCCCAACCCCAAACCTGCGATCCTCTGCCCCGCCACTACCCTCGCTCCGTGCGCTCCCTCGTCGGTTATTGATTCCCCCGGGTAGCTACCCCCATGGGGTGCTAAAGTGGGATGAGTAGGACGGTGGGTAGATGGAGTGGCGCTCGGAAGGGTACGGAAACAACGGGACGTCTTGAAATTGCAACAACCAGCCGTGGTGATTACTTTTTTGAGCACCTGCTCTCTCTCTCTCTCTCTCTCTCTCTCTCTCTCTCTCTCTCTCTTTTTCTCTCACTCACATACACACTGGCTTGTTCATTCAGTCATTCGCTCTCTTTATCTCCCAAGTGACCAAACATGTGCAACCCTCCTTTTTCGGCGTAGAGACAAATGCTTAGCGTAATAAGGAGGGAAGAGGCAACGATGTGCTACGTCTTTAATCTCTCGTCGTTGCGGATTACTCGTCCTTCCGATTTGTTGCTCTTACCTCGTCGATTCTTTTCGGGGTCTTATTCTACTCGTACCCCTTGCAGCATAATACAGGAAAGAGATTTCTCGTCTATAGACACTGTTAACGATCTCGCGGTGGGATAGAAGAAGGAGAGAGAGAGAGAGGGAGGGAGAGAGAGAGAGAGAGAGAGAGAGAGGCTGGGAATGCACGCGAAGTACCGAGTCAGCCGAGGGAAAAGAGGCAGTTGAGTAGACTTACCGACTATGAGAGCAACGTCGTTGAATCTTTGGAACGACCTAGATTTTTCCAGTCCTCCTGGACTGGGGCCAGCAACGATATAGCCACGCTACACTGCACTTGCATTGTACTACGCGTGCAAGCGCTACAAGGGAATCGAAGGGAAAGACACAATAGAGCCGCATTTTAAGCTATTAAATGCTCTTTAGACTCCCTTCTATTCTAATTCAACGACACCGCCACGCACGGCTATAATAAGAAGCTCTCAATCAACCTGAGGTAATTATGCGCAACTGTTAATACACCGGCTATTATATCAGCTGTTTTCGATACAGAGCATTCAACTTATCCGATTAATTCGTTCCACGCGTTTCTTTGGCCGACTTTCGCGTGCTGTGCGGACGCGGGGCGGAGGGTGACGGCGCTGAGAAGGAGGCTGGCGGTTGCCCCGGAAGAAGTGGAAGGAAAGCAGTAAAGAAGAATACGTTCAAAGAGAATCGCGCGTCGTCGGATGAGGGTGGGACGGAATTGTAAAAAGGGGTAAGCGTTATGAGAGGAAGGTCCTCGACGCGACGAAGAACTGTGGCGCGGTTGGAAAGGGTAGCAAGCGGAAAGGGAACACAACAGAAAGAAAGAAAGAGAAGAAAGAAGCAAGAAAGAGCGAACTAAAGACAGAGAGATAGATAGATAGATAGAGAGAGAGAGAGAGAGGGAGAGATAGAGAGAGAGAAAGAGAGAGAGAAAACGGGCTAAAGTGGACGAGGGGAAAGAGCGCCAAGTAGAAGGGCGGAGACAGACGCAAAGAGAGAGAACGAGAGCGAGAGAACTGCAGAAAATACATATATATATGTGTGTGTGTGTGTGTGTGTGTATATATATATATATATATATATATATATATATATATATATATATATATAATATGTACATATATATGTATATACACCTAATACGAAGAGCAGAGCGGGCAAGATGGAGACGAGGTAGGTAGTTACGGCGAGGGGGTTTCGGAGGTGGAAAAGAGGGTGAGGAGTCGGAGGTGGCTGTGGGTGAGGTGAGGTGAGGTGAGACAGAGTGGGAGGGAGTGCGATGGGTATACGCGACGGAAGAATATTGCCTGCAGCTTTATGGCTCTTAGAGGACACGCGGACTTTTACGATTATTAATCCGTCCGTTTTCCATAGATCCGTTCACCGCCCGTATTCTCTCCTTCCGAAGTAACGCGCGGCCGATTATCCGTGACACGACGTGGCCACGTAGTAACGTCCACAGGTGTGGGGCGAGGCCAGACCGTTGTTGGCTTCACGGATTCTTCGGACTCGGGAATTGACTCGTGCGATCGATGATCCGCTTGTCCTTCGCCCGTGAGCGCGAACCGGACGGAACTCTCGGCGGATTTCGATTATTTGTGCTTTTCATTAACGGCCCTCTCTTCCCGTCGTTAATGCGTCGACGGTTACACCGTCGGCCGACAGTCCGGGCGATTAGCATCGACGGCGGGTTGATAATGCGGCCGCCTCCGGGCAGTTGAGCCGATCGATGTAACGCGAATGACTCGTGTATGTGTATGTATGATTATGATTTTAATAGTAATGACGATAACGTGTCGTTACATATCGTGTAATGATGCCACGCACCGGGAGTATCACGATTTATGGTGACAGGTAATTTCAGGATCGAACTTATAATCGGGGATTCGCGTGTGTGTAAATGACAAAACGTGGGGAAGAAAAAGAGAAAAAAGGATGTCACGTTACAGCGACAGGTCGGAGAGGGGCGATAACGAGGGAGACGAGTGAATTGCGAACACGATCGCTGGAAGATCACGATCAGATCGTCAACTTGACGACATCTGCGGTAACCACACGTCCCGTTTCTTGCGAAACAGTTCCGATTCTCCGGCCTATGTGTCGAATTTTTTCGAATGCTATCCGGGACGCCGATTTGTCCCGGATTTGGCTAAACTGTCTTGGTTTATCCAGGTTAGAGGATTTTCAAAATCCTTCTGATAAAAAAAGATCTTCTCAAGAAGATTCATAGCTCCGGTGAATACAACAGCTTTGTTTCTTCTTCTTAATTTTACGTAAGGACAACAATAGTTGCAATCTTAACAATAGCTTCTATTTTCTTATTGCTGTACGCAACAAGCCTTCATTATTGTATTATTATTTTGAATAATTTTATAACAATGAGCGTAGCATGCGTAAGACAAAAAATCCCTGGATTCATGATATCAGAGGCGAGCACGACAAAAATTCTTGCGTGTTATTTTTAAATAAAAAGCTATTTCGTATGAAAGGATCTTTGAGATCGCTGAGTATATTTGTAAAATGCGTCAGAAACTATCTTTATCCGGTGACGGTCAATAAATAGCCTTTAAATTAACGTGGCGAAGTCATGATGAAAGGTAAGTTGCATGCCACATTACTTTGAAGGCTGTTTATTAACTGTCAAGGGAAAAGGAGGGTTTTCGGAGCATTTTACGAGTAAGCTCAAGCGATCTCAAGTGTTCTTTCATATAAGTATTTTCCTACTTGAAGAGGGGCCACGCACAAATTTTTGTCGTGCTCGCCTCTGATATCATCAATCCAGAATTTCACAACAGTGGGACCAAGAGCTGAGGACACTTAAATATTTAAACGTTCAATATAGTATATATATGTATATAAGTTCTGCGTTGGAAACTTAAATATTCGTATTATAGATCAGAACAATAAGAATATTCAGAGATACGTATCTACATTATTGGTGTCCATTATTGCTACTTTATCTTACAAAAAGAGAGAAAAAGAGAGAGACGCGCTCGTCGCGTGACGTCGTTGTATAGATGTGATAATTCAGCAGTATGGCTATTAATTAAGCGGTTATTAATATAATTTATAGCGTATAGAGAATCATTCTGTGGGTTCATTATGTCGGTAATAACCGCCGAACGGAATTGTTGTCATCCATCACAAAGTATAATTTGTTAACCGTGAGATGTCGATTCGCTGGTCTCTCTCCCTTCTTTCCATTTACGCGGCATCATGGTGCCACGTCATTTTGTTCGTTTCGCGAGATAGATAGATAGATAAATAGAGAGAGAGAGAGAGAGAGACCGGTTTGATTGATGATTAAAGGACGTTCTAAGCTGTGTATTTCGCGGTGCGGTTTTTGGACGACAATCGTCTTTTTAACACGGCGCGCAGTTTGCTAATTGGAATCGGCAAAAGACGCGATCTAGAACTCCATTGACAACGAGAACCATAGTTCGCGTAAACGACGATCCCTAACGGCTTCAATTCGGACTTTTTCCCATTCATAACCGATACATTAAAAGGAAAAAAGAAAGGGAGAAGAAAAACGGTAGACAGAGGAAGAAAAAGGGAGAGAGAAAGAGAGAAAGAGAGAGGGAGAGAGAGAGCGCTAAAGTCAATTGTAATCCGCGGGTTTCACGTTTAAGATGGTTCTCGCGAGTACAAAAGCAATGCGAATTCTCCAGTGCGCGAGGAGCGGAATCGAAAGTACTCTTACGCCCATTCGAACGTCCGTCACATGGCTTTCCAATAATCACGGGGGATTCTTTGTTACGCGACGATATACGGCGCGGCGTGTGATATACGGAATTCCTTTTCTTTTTTCCCATCCTTTTCCTTTTTGCCTTCTCGAGAGCGGTCCGGTTTACGTCTTCCATTCTGCTTCCCATATCCCCCCGCGATTCCGCAACCTTCTACCGGCGCGACGCGCGGCGGTATGCATTACTCTCTGCTCGCTGGCTCATAAAACGCGCCGTAAAACTGAAGAAATTAAAAGTTTGAAATGCGCGTATCTGAAACGAGTGGCTCGGGTGATACAGCGGCGCGCGGGCCTTTGGCTTGAGAGATTTGCCTTGGCTCCGAGTGCACGCGCGTTCGTGAAACTATGCGTTTAGAGAGCGTAACTCGCGCCCCGCAGGGCGGAGGGTGGCTACGCTTGTGCATTTACTACGTCAACTTGTACTTGGCTGGTCGCGAAGAATCGCGAGCGATCGCCGTCGTCGTCGTCGTCGAGGCAGTTTTATTTATAATTTGCCGGCCATACTTCCTTCATTATTGCCTACTTTTCGTACCTGCCCCGGCCTATCGTTTATCGTGCCGTTGCGTATCGCGTATCACGTATCGCCACCGCCACAGAGCCCGATATCGCGCTCGCGTGCAACATATGACGTATGGCGTATCATGTATCATCGAAGAGAACGCAGTCCGTTACGAGATGGGAACGACTTCGCTAGCGGCGGCGGTCGACGTTGCTAAATGCAATTTATAGGAAACTTTTATGGAATGGAGCCATAAAAGGAAGTGGGTCAGAGCTTCTTCCGACTGTAAAGATACGCTGGCGCAATAGCGTTTTCGCGATATAGGAAGGCCAGAGTGGCGGAACGTCTCGTTGTCGTCGTCGTCGTCGTCGTCGTCATCGTCGTCGGAGTTGTCCGTATAGGTGAATGTAGGGAGTGAGAGGGAGAAAGGGAGAACGATCGTTGTCATCGATAGCGTCGAGAGAGCGTGTAACCCGTCGTCGTCATTTGTATCGGCAATTTTCCGACGTCGCACCCTCTGTCTGTCGCCCTTCAACCCCTTCGCATCGGAATTAACGTGCGCGCAGTCGGACGGAGCATTGAACGCTGACTAATAACGCAGCGAATAACGCGCGACAGTAAATAGAAATGAAGGGGAAATAGTAATTGCGCGATTTAAATGAACGTAATATATCGAACGTAATATATTGGACGTAATATATTGAGCTCGAGCGATGCGCGCGCGGTCGCTATTGACTTACGAAATCTTCCCCACTTATTCGCGATATTATACATCTCTCCCCGTGAAGCTTCTGTTTGCACGAACTTCGTGTATTGAAAGGCATACTCCTGAATCCGGAAAGTTCGCAAACTACGTATCACGCCCAGCGTTTCCATCTCGCTCTCTTTCGCCCCGCGCTTATCCCCCCCCCCTCCCGCCAACCCCTACTCGTCTTCTTTCTTTTCATCTTCCTCCGCCGAAGTTTCATTTTATCCAATGGTACAATTTATTCTATTTCTCGTGTATAGCTGTCTGCCAGTTCTGTCTCCTCGTCCCTCTCCCCCTCTCTTCCTCTCTCTTTCCCTCTTTCCACGCACGGACCGATGATGAAAGGAAGTATATAATAAATGCAAACAAGATTACGAGTATCAGGTGTCCACTAGAGCTGTACTCGGTTTTAAACTCGAACTGAGCTCGGTTCGACGAAACAAACGATTTCGAAATCAATGCGCCTATCGGTTCAGGTGTACATTTAGTTGCGTTGATGCTATACCAGAGCTCGGAACGGTTTGTCAATTTCGGCCGATTCTCGGGAGCTACGCCTCCTATCCCTTTGCCGCGCGGCGAGCAACAAAAAAGTAACGGTCGCGCCTAGTCGCGGCTTCAAGCTTGGAAGCTCAAATTTGGCGAAAATTGGCAAACCGTTCCGAGTCCTGTGCTATACCATTTCCCAGATTGATAGTCACTAGAAAGATTTGACCAGCCATGTCCGTTTCTAGCTGATCGTTTTTCAGGGAGGCTCCCGATTGCCGACAATACGATTGACCACAAATTGTAATGATTGGTTCGATCTGGTAATTCACTAGATAATTCTTATCGATTTGTTTGGTTGCAATCGTACTGTAGGCAATCGGGACTGTCCCTGAGTTGACGCTAACTAAGTTCCGTTCATGCGAATCTTTTCGACGAAACAAACGATTTCGAAATCGATGCGCCTATCGGTTCGGTACACTTAGTTGCGTTGATGCTGTGCCAGAGCTCGGAACGGTTTGCCAATTTCAGCCGATTCTCGGAAGCTACGCCTTCTATCCCTTTGTCGCGCGACGAGCCACAAAAGTGACGGTCGCGCCTAGTCGCGGCTTCAAGCTTGGAGGCTCAAATTTGGCGAAAATTGGCCAAAATTGGCAAACCGTTCCGAGCCCTGTGCTATACCATTTCCCAGATTGATAGTCACTAGAAAGATTTGACCAGCCATGTCCGTTTCTAGCTGATCGTTTTTCAGGGAGGCTCCCGATTGCCGACAATACGATTGACCACAAATTGTAATGATTGGTTCGATCTGGTAATTCACTAGATAATTCTTATCGATTTGTTTGGTTGCAATCGTACTGTAGGCAATCGGGACTGTCCCTGAGTTGACGCTAACTAAGTTCCGTTCATGCGAATCTTTTCGACGAAACAAACGATTTCGAAATCGATGCGCCTATCGGTTCGGTACACTTAGTTGCGTTGATGCTGTGCCAGAGCTCGGAACGGTTTGCCAATTTCAGCCGATTCTCGGAAGCTACGCCTTCTATCCCTTTGTCGCGCGACGAGCCACAAAAGTGACGGTCGCGCCTAGTCGCGGCTTCAAGCTTGGAGGCTCAAATTTGGCGAAAATTGGCCAAAATTGGCAAACCGTTCCGAGCCCTGTGCTATACCATTTCCCAGATTGATAGTCACTAGAAAGATTTGACCAGCCATGTCCGTTTCTAGCTGATCGTTTTTCAGGGAGGCTCACGATTGACCACAAATTGTAATGATTGGTTCGATCTGGTAATTCACTAGATAATTCTTATCATCGATTTGTTTGGTTGCAATCGTACTGTAGGCGGGACTGTCCCTGAGTTGGCGTTAACTAAGTTCCGCTAACTAAGTTCAAGCGAATCTTTTCGACGAAACAAACGATTTCGAAATCGATGCGCCTATCGGTTCGGTACACTTAGTTGCGTTAATGCTGTGCCAGAGCTCGGAACGGTTTGCCAATTTCAGCCGATTCTCGGAAACTACGCCTTCTATCCCTTTGTCGCGCGACGAGCCACAAAAGTGACGGTCGCGCCTAGTCGCGGCTTCAAGCTTGGAGGCTCAAATTTGGCGAAAATTGGCCAAAATTGGCAAACCGTTCCGAGCCCTGTGCTATACCATTTCCCAGATTGATAGTCACTAGAAAGATTTGACCAGCCATGTCCGTTTCTAGCTGATCGTTTTTCAGGGAGGCTCACGATTGACCACAAATTGTAATGATTGGTTCGATCTGGTAATTCACTAGATAATTCTTATCATCGATTTGTTTGGTTGCAATCGTACTGTAGGCGGGACTGTCCCTGAGTTGGCGTTAACTAAGTTCCGCTAACTAAGTTCAAGCGAATCTTTTCGACGAAACAAACGATTTCGAAATCGATGCGCCTATCGGTTCGGTACACTTAGTTGCGTTAATGCTGTGCCAGAGCTCGGCACGGTTTGCCAATTTCAGCCGATTCTCGGAAACTACGCCTTCTATCCCTTTGTCGCGCGACGAGCCACAAAAGTGACGGTCGCGGCTAGTCGCGGCTTCAAGCTTGGAGGCTCAAATTTGGCGAAAATTGGCCAAAATTGGCAAACCGTTCCGAGCCCTGTGCTATACCATTTCCCAGATTGATAGTCACTAGAAAGATTTGACCAGCCATGTCCGTTTCTAGCTGATCGTTTTTCATGACTGTTGATTCTTCCGGCAAGCGGGAATGTGTCAAAGAAGTGACATTTTGACAGCTTGATCTTTCATACATACATACATCGATATCTCAACTCGGTTTAAGTAGTCGTTTCACCTAGACAAAAAATCCGTTTCACAATGTGTACAATTTTGTAATCGGTGTGCGGCTTATATGTATTATAAAAGAATTCAATAAATCAGCACACATGAATTCAAGTATATGTAAACAAATGTAACAGCAATAACATAAAAGAAACGTGAAATAAATAGCTGTCAAAAGCATCAAACTGTAAAAGATTTCTTATGCGACAGTTTTGAAAAGAGCAATAACTGCTGAAGTAAAGAAGAATTGGAGTATTTTGTAAAGCTGGGAGACACTTTAGCTGTATGCAACGTATGTCAAAAATCATTATCAGTGAAGAGCTCGAACACCACGAATTTGATCGCGCATCTGCGAAGAATGCATGTGGCGTCCACGTAAAATATGCAGGCGAGGTCTTCGTGTGTACAAAAAGACGCGGATTTTATCGTTAGATATAGACATATCCGCGCTTTGTTTCACGCTGTACTGGCGATATCTTATTTTTGCTCTCTTTTCCCCGCCCCCACGCTCGCAAATCACACATTCGCGAAGCTGCAACGTCGGAGGTAGCGCGTTGAAAAAATCTTTTTTCGAGCGGCCAACATTCGCTCTAAGACATGATAGCCAAAATACACGGGCAACCGAATCTTCGGAAAGCTGATCAAGTTGCGGCACGAGACCGTCAGGTGGTGAGCAGAACCTCCGACTGGTCCTCCTTCATTCTTTTTTTTTCCCCTTTATTCCCATCCACTCCTTCTCGCTCCTCTCACCACCGAATTCCTTTCCCTTTTCCCCGCTCATATATCCGAGCTCATATACCCAACGCCACGTCAACGTGGCTTGCGGAATTTTGTTCCTTTTCCCGTAATTTCGGTATACGTTACACGTATCCTGCGCGCGCTGTCTGTGTGTGTGTGCGCGCGCGCGTGTGAGTGTCTTCCTCCTTACCGGAGGAGAGTCGTAGAGAATCACCTGCGAAGGTTATCTCGCAAGTTAAGGTTGTATTTCATCTATTCCGCATTTTCAGCGATATTTGCATCTCGTTTATTGATTCTCGTTATCTCTCATGGTGCGTTGGCTCTCCGGAGATTTACGTTACATATGAAATATGTGTACACATCCACCAACGGCGTCTTCCTTCGCCGGCGATACATTTTCATTTCGTCTCTATTGAATTTTCCACGAAAGCGCAGGACTCTAACCGTCTCGCTGTTACTGCTACTACGACTATTATTACTACTACCACTACTACTACTATTACTACTACCATAACGACGACGACGACGACAACGACGTTGTCTGCCCTTATTTCGTGTTCTTACGGTTTATTTGTTGTTTACCATAATAAAGGCGAGTGGACATTTCTTTCGGGACAGCCTCGGCACGGCGACCGTATCGATCGGTTGTCTCTGATTTGAATCGATGCCGTGTGTTTGCTTAGCAATCGTCCACGAACGGGGGATGGCATCGAGTACTACACGCTGATGAGGAATTCGAATCAGAAGCGGACTCGTAAATCAGGTTACGCGGCCGTCTCGATATCTGATTGTTTTATCGGTATTTACAAGTGTAATTTCGGCTTATAAATCATGGAAAAAGGGAGGGTCATAAATTTCGCGGACAACCGACGACAACGACCACGACGACGACAACGACGGTAGTGATGGGCATTTCCAAGCGGAACAAAAAATCACGATGACGTCAAAATGACGAGAAAATGACCAAATTGCGGTGAAAAAGTGAATCTCTTAATCATTTGCTCATCATTTTTGGCACCACTCAGACGTCATCATGATACTTTGTTCCGCCTGGTTAATTTGTAAAGGAACAACTTACAAGTAAACCTAATAGTTGTAAATCCAAAAGGTACACTCCGATTTCTTTCTAATTTAGCACAAATGTAGAAATACAAAAAAATATTTAGGTCATATTTCTTCATTTTAGCCCACTTTGAGTTTCACGGGCAGTTTATAGCTTTTTAATGTTCTCACTATCATTAACATGTACAACAAAAATGCATAAGAAATAAAATTGAATACAAGATATAGTTAAATAATTTTAACAAAATCGGCACAGCTGAGACACGAATCATTCTAAATTTCTTTAGCCAAGATTCCAATCCAAATATTTCAAATCTGTGCTAAATTAGTCAAAAATAGTTGAAATCTCGACCAAACCGTGAAATTATTTATATAAATAATTTTTTTCAACTTTTTACATGTTCTGTTTAAACATTTTATTATTTATACAAATAATTTTACACATTTAACTTGATATTCGTAATCAGCAAATCAAAAACGTTTATATTTTATATTCAATTTTATTTCTTATGTATTTTTGTTGCACTTGTTGATGACAGGAGTGAGAATATTAAAAAGCTATAAATTACCCGTGAAACTCAAAGTGGGCCAAAATGAAGAAATATGACTTAAATATTTTTTGTACTTCTACATTTGTGCCAAATAGAAAGAAATTGGAGTGTAATTTTTGGGTAAGTTTACTTACTCAAACTTAGAATGAAAAGAAAAAAGAAGGTTGTCAGATGATAATATGGGCGTTGTGCAACGTATCGACCAGTTTTCCGGCGACCATGGCGGAGAGAGAGGAGAAAAGAACGCGGAGAGGGATGAAAAGTAGAAAAAAGGTACTAAAAAAAAAGAAGATACCAGTACGGCACACGTTATATATCCGTAGATAATAATATTATTATTATTATCATTATCACTATTATTATTACCGCTTATATACAAACGGACGCAATTTCGCTATTAATTAAATCGTGGGAGGACGCGGCCATTTAAAAGAACGGGATTTCGTGCAACGCGGCGTATAATCCGTGCGAGATAAAAACGGTATTCGGCGGTCAGTCCGTAAACCGATGTTGCGGATGCAAACGTGGGGGTAAAACGATCGTTAAGCTTTTATGCTTAGCCAAGCGAGGCCGAAAGAGACTGAATAGATCTCTGGCCGCATCTAGCCGCAACGCGCTATGAATAAATCGCGCAATGGGCGGCAGGTAGGTAGGGAGGGGGGAGAGAGAGACAGAGAGAGAGAGAGAGAGAGCCCGACTCCCCGACTCCGAGATCTGGCTGACAGAATTTTTCGCCGGTTGAACTGCTGAAATTGTTATATTCGGCTAACAATGTGACAAAAAGCCGCTCACGCTCGCTTATAGCGGCGTACAAATCGCGCAAATACACTTTTGGCACGAAGCGTGGAAAATAATACGACGCGATAACGACCGGTCGCTTTCGACGCTTTGGCCAGGAGATATCGCTGAAGGAAGATGAGAGGAGAGGAAAGGAGAAGAAATGAGAGAGATCTCGTGAGGCGATCTCGTCTTCCGTAAAACAGAAGAATGCGTCAACGAGATAAAACAAAAGGAGGATGACGAGCAGTAGCAGTAGCAGTAGTAGTAGTAGTGGGAGGAGAAGGTGGCGGAGGACTCTCTCACCGCGGAAGCATGTTGTAAAAACGCCGGACGGACAAAGTGGGCGAAGGCAAATTCCTGGGATCTAAACGCGTGGTGTATCGATCGCTCCTCTTTACACACACACTCTCTCTCTCTGTCTTTGTTTCTCTCAACTCTGGTGCGGCGCGCGTGAGTTAGCGCGGCGATCGTTTTTGCAAGTAAATCGACGCTCATTACCGTGTCATTATGTGTCATTTGGTAATGCGCCAAAGCGATCGTAAAACGATAATTCCTCGCCGACCGGGACTTTTTCGCCACGGCCAACGAGAGTAAATGCTCGCTTCCACGAGCGGCTAACGATTTTAACCGATATTTTCAAACTCGTTATACTCTCAGTGTTCGCGAGAGTAGACGCGCGCGGCACCCTCGTGTTTTCTCCTTTCCTTCTCGCGTTCTCCGTGACGACAACGACGAGGTATCGCGAGACGGTTTCGCCAAGCAAGGAGCTGTTAAGTGGTCAGACCCCGTGGGGAGCGGGGAGAGGGACAAGAGGGTAATATCGCAAGGCGGAAGCTCGTAAAATAGAAAGAAACCATCGCCCCTTCCTCTCCACTCTTTTGTATTTTACGATTCTACGACTTACGCGGCGGATTTGTGATAAACAAGCCGTGCAACACTTAAATATCAGGTGTACAAATGAATAATTCAAACTTAAATTCAAGAGTTACTTACGAAAAAAGTGAAACGAATTTTCCAATCGAAGTATTCGCCGTTACTTCCTATAGCTTTAAGCCATCTTTCGAGCAGCTTATGTATTCCATTTACGGATGAAAGAATGGTGTGTTTTTGAACACGATGAAGCCATTTGCGGATCTCATCCACTGATTGGAAGTGCGTATCGGACGGGGCGTGTTGCATTGAACCGGAACAAATGGTGAATCGGAAGGAGTCATGTCTGGTGAGTACGCTGAAAGATGTCCCAGCCAAGATTCATTATGGCGTCTTTTGTCTTAGAAGCAATATGTGTCCCGGCGTTGTCATGCAGCAATTTCACAGGACGTTCTCTTTCGCCAGTATACAGGCGTTTTCGTTCCAATTCCTGGCTCGAGCGGATTAATTGGCGTTGGTAGCAGTCCGTAGTAACTGTTTCACCTGGTTCCAACAGCTCATAATAAATCATGTCCTTGATATCCCAAATGCAAAGCAGAACCTTCTTTTCGAAGTGTTTGGGCTTTGCAACCGATGTTGATGATTCGCCGGGATTTACCCATGGCTTTTTGCGTTCCGGATTGTCATGGAGTATCCATTTTTCATTGCCCGTAACGATTTTCCAGCAAGACTTTCTACGCTGCTTATTGAGAAGAGAAAGACACGCTGCCACTCGCACTGATTTTTATTAGCTTCAGTGAGTTCATGCGGAAACCATTTTCCTTCGTTTTGGCTCTTTCCCATCTCGTGTAGGCGTTAGGAAATAGTTTGCTGCGTTATTCCCAACTGCTTTGCAAGCTCTTTTTGCGTTTACTCTTTTTACCGAATTCTCAGCGAGCATCTGTTCTAAATTATCGTTGTCGCACTTCCGAGGGCACCTCGAGGGCGTTGTTTGTCGATCTTATCCGAAATCATTTTTAAACCGCTTAAACCAAAATACGTACACATCGTACGACATCCTCGTCGAGAATCGATTCGCACGTTTTTGCAGCATTTCTTCCTCGTTGGAATTCGTAAAAAGTACCGGACATTTACCTTATCTGTTACCACTTTTTGACGCTACTTTTTAAAGTTACATTGGGTCTTTTGCGAAACTAAATGTCATTTTGAACAGTTATACTTCAATACTACATAACCTCAAAAGAGAGAGAGAGAAAGCGGAGAAATTAATTGATTTTAAAATTATTTCTTAACTGCTTAAAAGATTTGAATATTCACATTTGGATTCAATAATGCTAAACGGAAATGAAGAGAAACCGATGTCAGGTATAAACGAGGTCACACCTGCGACCCAACATTGCTAGTCGTAAAATCAGCACTTGAGATTTGCATTAAATTCTAAGGCCGTTATTCACTGTTGTGAATTATTTACGATCTTTGACTGAGAATATGATTGATTGCAGCTTCGTAGATGAGTCGTATTATTCGGCTCCACTTGAATCAATAATTCTCGTGTCGTTGCACGAAATAAGTACAGATACAGATGGACAAATAATCACAGTTTCATGAAATTGTAATTATTTATGAATGGATGGATTATGAATAACGAAGTATCAGTATCGTCCTAAATTTCGACCCGGCGTGTCTCCTTATTTTCGGTAAGTTCGTCAAACTTTCCTGATTAAATTCGGGAAGTAATCTCTTGTATGCAATTTGATATACATGGAAATATATGATGTATCGCTGTCCTAATTTTCCGATCCAGAGTATTCTGCTCTCGATTGCTCCACGTCGTAGCACTCTGCACTCTCAGAGAGAAAGACACGATTGCGGCGACTGCATATACGTGTACAACTGTACGAGTTTCGTGCGACATATGAATCTCTATATAGTTTAATAAATTACTCTGCAGTTATTGCAACTGAAGCTTCAGCTGTAATAATTCTAAGATAGTTTATTGAACTATGTACATTACAATTCCGCATTAAAATTAGCACAGGTATCACCTATGTGCGATATGTTAATGATGCGTTAATTAGCGACGCCAGTCCGACTAATTATGGGAAGGATTATCGACGAAATGTTTAGCCAACCGACGGGAATCATGAATAAAGCGTTCGTCACACGATCCTCGATTGTGTGAATGACTTCGTATATGTTAACATTTATGAAGCTGCGCATGAAGCCGTGTATGGTAACATATATGATCCCGTCGACTGTGAAGGCTTCCTTTTTTGTACACGCTTCCATGCATGTGCCAATCAGCGATCAATTTTAATATCAGAACTGATAATACGTTCCGAAATCATCTGTGAGTATAAATGTCATATCTATCGTGTCATAGCCGACGTATCAATTCCCAAGTTGACATTGAAATAATAATAATGTCGAGCAAAGAGAGCAAGTCACCGCGTTAATTGAAGCATATGAAAAAGAAAACGTGCTATATGTAAAACTTCGAAATCACGTTGATTATGATACAATAATGTGACATTCGCAGATGATTTCGGAACAGTTAATTATCGGCTCCGACATGAAAATTGATCGCTGATTGGTGGCGTGTATGTATCGCATGGAAGCGTGTATGTACGAAAAATGTAACCTTCACAATCAATGAAATCATATAGTACATGCATACGGATAATAAAGTTGACTAGTTTCAACTTCACGAGATTCAGTTTCTGAGTACGTCCTAACTAGAAGTGAGATGAGAGGGAAACAGAATCGCGTGAAGTTGAAACCAATCAACTTTGTTGTCTGCGACTGTGTGTTACCATACACGGCTCCATGCACAACTTCGTACGCGTTAGCATGCACGAAATCATTCACACGATCGAAAGTCGTGTGACGAGCGCTTAAAACGCGTCGCTATTCTAAGGTAAGCTCGAAATGTAACAATAGAGACGCACGAAAAAAAAGTTTACGACGCATTGAGGTAAGTTCAACCGCCTCGAAGGTCCCCGGAATGTTTTGAAAATATCGACTGTGTTGTCATTCCGCGGGCATTCGGAAGCGGGCGATTGACGAAGGAAGAGCCTCTTTTTGCTCATCGTTTCGGCACTCTCGTGCGTAGCGTGCTCTTCTTACGCCGATGATTATTTCGTGTCTCGCGCCAACGAGCGACGCGCGTAATCGCGAATCGGGGAGCGCGAATCGCCGCGTTATTGTGGATTTATTAAAACACCTGGTCGATTCCTGAGATATCACGATAATCAGACTCTCGTTAATGGACACGCTCCTTCGATCGAGTCGTGGCATCTGCGCGAGTGTCGGTGCTTGTGTCGAGCTGCAACGAGCGAGTGTCCAGAGTGCTACGACGAAGGATCCTGGATCGGAAAGTCATTAGAGAGGATGTCGCGACGCTGGCAGCGATACATCATATATTTCCCGGTATGTCGAATCATTTATTATACATGATGTATTCGCTTTTGATGAACGTTCGACGACTTCGCCGATAGAAGGAGAAAATTCCGAGACGAGATCTCAGCCGGCATATGCAGTGGTTCGTGGTTCGACAAATAATTATCGTTTCATACATGTATGATTGTCGGTTAATCTGCACTCGCACTTATTTCATACAGTAAGAAACGTCGAACCAAACTGCCGAATAATGACGGTTTATTAACGCGAATTCACGAACTAATTATTTTCAATCAAAGATTGATAAACAGTCTTCGAAATAACAGCTTTGGAATCTAGTCTAGATTTAGCGGCAAATGTCACTAAATTCTGCGTCCTATAATGCTTCTTGGATCACGAAGCATCCCGAATTAAACGTTAATTTCTTTTCTCATCATTGTTATTGCATTTGAATCCAAACTGAGATCTCTGTCAGAATTATTGGACACGCAATTAAAGCAATAGGGACAAGAAACTCTTACCTTTTCGCTCAAAAAGGAGGATTATTAACAAAGAAAGGTTGTTCTTTTTATATCTTCTCAATTATCAAGCGACTATATCCATTTTCAGCGTCAAAATGAATTCATACACGAAGGGAATATTATAGTTTTCCTTTCGTACAAATTCTTTCCAATTTTATTGCATTTTTAGTAGTTCAGAAGAACAGACTGTCGGTAAGATCTGTCTTGCTAAAGAACATAATTTCGCTTGACACATAACAGAATATGTGACACATAACTAGAAACATAGCAAGTGTTTTAATAACACATTTCAGTAAAATATAAATAGCACATGTGAAATGAAAGGATAGTGAATTAAAAGAATAGTCAAATTCTTTTCATGTAGCTTGTTACATGTCGCTATTCTCCAATTTTGCCAATTTCGATGAAATTTACATGGTTAGAACCGAATGGGGTAGAATTGGGTAGAGCCGAAATTTCATCTCAGGGCTCGCTCTCGCAAAAAGAAAGAAAGGAAATGACCGACATGTCGATACTGAGCGCGACAAATTGAATCCGCGACAAATTGAAGAGACCGCGGAAGCGTTTACGGCTCCACAATTACCTTCGGACAGACGCGACTCGGGAAATCTCTCGACGACAACAACGACGATGATGACGACAACGATGGGAAATGGAAGGCATATCGGGACGACTAAACAGAAACGAGGCCTTTTTCTTTCTCCGTCTCCTCTCTCTCTCTCTCTCTCTCTCTCTCTCTCTCTCTCTCTCTCTCTCTCTCTCTCCCTCTCTCTCTTTTTCTCTCTCTCTACTCCGTGACCGCATTTTATAAATGTTTCACTATCGAGCATTCAACTGAAAATCACTTTGTCGAGCGCCAGCGCAGGCGTTAAGTATCTGCAACGATGCAAAATCTCTTTTGTGAGATTAAAAACGGTTAATTGGACGAGACGCTTCGTTTGACGAGAGAAAGAGAGGGAGGGAGTGTGTGTGTGTGTGTGTGTGTAAGAGAGAGAAAGAGAGAGCACAGCGTTCATTGACCATCTCGTTTGCGCGGCTCGTTGTTCCTTTTCACAGTGGCGCGACAACGTGTTCGATAATAATAAACACGCTCTTCAGAGAGACGATAGAGTTCGTCGTCGTTATCCATCGGACACTGTCGAATATCCCGACGAGCAGAACGCGAGAGGGAACAACCGCGGAGCGTGACGAGCCTCGCGGGCGGACGAGGTGACGTATTAGTTTGCAACGTGCTCTTTAGCACGGCCGTGAACTTGACCCTGATTCTTCAGGCACCGACCCACATCAAGCAGACCGGCTACGTAAGGACAGTGGAGCGAAGCCAGTTTTCCGCCGGGTAACTCGGGCGTGCAAGAAAGAGAAGCGGAAGGGCGAGCGAGGAAAAGCGAGAGAACGCGCTCGCTTGGGAAACGGGGGCGAGAACCGAGGGCGAAGTTGAGGGTGACCATGGTCGGTTCCTGGCGAAACGGATCGGGGTTGATTCATCCGTCTCTCTCTCTCTTTCTCTCTTGCTTTCTCGGCGACTCTCGGCGGAAAGTCTCTCTCTACGGGAGGGTGGGAAGGGAGGGAGGTCAAACTGTCTCGAGACCCTACCCCACGATTTTCCGGACACCTTGTTGCTGATCAGGCATATACCGGTTATGCCTGCCGTTGTCGTTCCACGTCGTCGACCCGCTTCCGCATCGATCGAACGCGCGCGCGTTGGAGGGGAAGGGGGGAGAGAGAAGAGTTCGAAGTGAAACGTGAGGAGCATCTTTGAAATGTTGATTGGACACGCATAAATTTACCTCGGTACAATGGTTTTTTCTCCTCTCCTCTCTCTCTCTCTCTCTCTCTCTCTTTCATGCGAGGTACAGGAAGGAAGCGCGAGCAATTAGAGAGCGTGGAGGTGGAAAGACTACACCCTTGTGTGCGCAATTTTCTTTCCGCGGTCTTCGATGAATTTGATGAGGAAGGATATAACGGCGAGAGGAAAAATGTATATATGTATATGCATATTTCTTGTCTTCGTGTTTCGTATTTTTCTATTGGTCTTTTTGAACTCGCTCGATTCCTCGGGTAAGTCGAAAAGCAAGAAGGAGACCTGCGTTAGTCGAATGCATAATTCATATCTCACTTGCGATTCACTAGAGAGAGAGTGCAGATCCCTCCACGAATCCGCTTTTATTTTGCTTCGAGTCTCTGAGTTACTTTTGTTATTAGAGGAAACTTTGCGCTTCGTTATTCGTACGTACGCGATTATGCAACTTCGATCGACGTTCGGCCATTCCCTTTCTTTCTCTTTTTGCTCCTCTCCTGCCGGGGGATCCCGCGAGTTGTACAATCCGATCGATATTTAGTAATTTCATCTCGTAATAAAGAGAGCATAATTTCGGCGTCGGCGATAGCCGATGAATAATGTCCCGAGTCGGCTAATGCTTCGCGAGCAACCCCAGCGTTTTTGGCCGCTACCTTCCCAAAGGGAAGTATTAAGAATCGATCACCTTGTAACATCTCGACGAGAAAGCTTATTAAATCGCAATTCCCGTCGTAACAGGTATACCGTCGTATCTCGCTACGGTAAACCGGGAAACGGCGGTAAAATTAGATGGGTGGAAGAGCGATTAGCGTTTCAATTTATGAAACAAAGGCAGAGCCAAGTGGGCGAGTGAAGGAAAGGATTGTCACAAGAGCGCGCCGGAGACGAAAAGGGCAAGAGAGAGGTACAGAGAGAGAGAGAGAGAGAGAGAGAAAGAGACGAAAAAGCAAGTAACACCACGAGTCGAGTCGCGCAAACGACCCCGTTTCTTATTACCCCGGATATCGATTGTCCGAGACACTCGGGAAACACCAACGGAAAACGCACCAGGAACATTTCGTGGAAATATACAAAAGAGAGAGAGAGGGGCCGCGACAATACGAATCCCTATTCGTCATCCGCGTCTCCTCCGCAATTTGATATCGCGAAACCTACACGCAATTCTCCGCGAGGGAAGAGCGGGCTCGCCCGCGAGCTTTTGCCGGCGACTGTACTCCGCGCTCTGGAAAATCCATTTCGTTTTAACTTTACGTTCAAATTGAATGTTTTGTAGTTGTGTGTCGACTTGGGTGAGATGTAGCTGCCGGGGAAACGTAGGAGGGGTAGGGTAGGTTGACGTGGTGGAAGTTGATAGAGGAGAAGGTAGTAGTGGGGCAGGAGGGATCGAGTCTGGGCGCGGGGGCGCGGAGGAGGGCGAGAGGAGAACGAGAGGAGAACGGTGAGGTGGAGGAGGAGAAGGCGGAAGAGAACGAGGGTGGATGGGTGGATGGATGGGTGGGTGGTAGAAAGGCTGGAGGTACCAAAGGAGGAAGCGGGCGGCCGTATTCCGCTCTCTCCCTTCTCTAAATCACATTCATCAGAGGCGGACGGCCGCGCCGCGCCGCTCCACGCCGCTCCGATCCGCTCCGCGCCGCGCCACGCGCGCGCGGCGGGGGCGGCACGGCCGAAGAAGGTGCAGCACCGCGAGGTATATATATAGGTGAGGGGGCAGATCCGTGCCGCGCCGGAGGAAAGAGGGAGCGAGAGACGCGCGGGAGATGAGGCCGGGGGAAGACAGGGGAGGGCGCCGGGGGAGACTGGGAGACGCGCGGATATTGATTCCCGCGGGATATGCGCGCGTTCAACGAGACTCGGAAGTCTCAACGTACGTATGCCGTTTTTAAGGACGTATGCATATCGCCTGCGCCTTGTACAGGACCGCCGCCGCCGAGAGGCGGCTTTACGAAGACTCCTCGGCGGAAACGCCGCGCCTCCTCTCGCGTTCGGCGGATGGAACAACGGCGGCACGACCTCGTTGCGAAAATTAAAATCGCGAGCGCGTTATCGATAGGGAGGATTCCGGTCACGTCGACGCCGTGACAACTCGACGAGTTCTCTGATATTCGGCGGCGATACAGCCGGGCTGGCAAACGATGTTGCCGTGGCGATGCCGCGTTCACGCCCTCGCAGTCGTCACAACGTTAATTCCAGAATCAATAATCGATAATTATGTGTTGCATGAAAAAAAAAAGTATGCGTGTACACGCATGTGTGTACGCGCGTGAGTGTATAGTCGGCTTTGCGGAAGCGTGTATTAATAGCGCATCGCTGGCTATTCGTCGCTGCTCGCGGTCGATTCTGTAGCACGCGAGGCGAATCGATATCACGGGGAGACCGATTCAATCGTCCTCCTCCTCCCCCCCACCCCTCCTCCGTTCCTCATCGACGCGTCGATCGATGCTGCTTTCATTGTTAACCATGTCAGCGCGGATTAGCGCGCTCCGGTATCCGATTACGTTTGTGGGACACGTAAGATTCGCGAATAACAAGGTCGGGAAATTGGAGCAGTAAGACCGGTCGGTTCGCGGTCTCGTGCTCGCGCGAGTGGACGAGCATTGGCGACGGCGGCAAACGGGGGGATTCCCGGAGGCGGGAAGAGTGTGGAGATGGTGTGGAGAAAGTGAAAGAGAACGCGAGGGCGGGTGGCGAGAGGACGAGGGATAAGGACGAGGTCTTAAGGTTGTAATCTTTAGAGACGACGGGTAACGGATACGTGGCATAAGGGAGAGACCTCGGGAGAAGCTCCTCCAGCTATCCGAAAGTCGGAGAGGGTCGGAAAGGAGAGAAAGAGATATCACGCTCTGACCCCGGTCTGACGGTCGCGTGATTCCTCTTCCTCGTTTTCTCCCCCGTTCCCTCCACATGGCTGGCTGGCTAGCTGGCTTGGCTGGCTGGCTGGCTGGATGGCTCGCTCGGGGCGAAAATCCAGCGCGTAAACCAACACACTGCGCCACTACAAACTCCACTCTACGGCATCCGCTCTGCCTCCACTTGCCAGCCAGCCAGCCAGTTCGGGCTAACCTTCCCTGCCTGCTTGCCTGCCTGCCTGTCTGCCTGCCTGCCTGCCTGCCTGCCTGCCTGCCTGCCTGCCTGTTACCTACCGCCGTTACTACTACTAATACTACTGCACTATCGTATCCGCGATTGTTGCTACACGCGCGTCAGCACCACCACAACGACAACACCAGCCACCGCTGCTACCGGCGTTGCTGCGGCTACGACCTACGAGCACGTTTCATGAATGAAACCCACGTGCGAACCACGTGACTGCCCGTCACTGACCCCACAGCGTGTGTATACGTCAACGGATCGGATCTACTTCGTGATAAAACGCGTCGCGCCTCCACCTCCTCCTCCTCGTGACGGCGCGCGAATGATCGAACCTAACCGTGATACATATACTCCTCGGGGAAAGAGAAAGAGAGAGAGAGAAATATTCTCCACTCAAAAGGTGACTTACAAATGCCGAAAAGCCGGCTATTGCCAAATGCTACACGATTCAATTTCAGCTGTGTCACAAGCCTCTTCGCGAAAGACAAACGACGGTCGGCACGGCGGACACAGGTCCGTTGTTGCTCTCCGCTGGCTGCTTTTAACGTTCAATTTCTGTAATGTGGTGTACCGAGTGAATAAAAGCGCCGTGAAAGATTGCTCACGCCGTGTCGAGCGCGTGTGCGTCGCGTTTCTCGATTGATTGTACGACTGCACAAAATGAACAACTTACTCGGCGATACTCCGAGTCGACACGCGAGACGACAAAAGCGACAAGGAAATTGGGTAATAATTAGGTCAACATAAATGTTGTTTTTTAACGTCGCAAAAGTGTAGAGGCTGTAAATTACATTAAAGAAGACGTCGCAAACCTCGTAAATACTGTCTCACGTGCCAGCGGGAAACACGAGAAACACGGACGTTCTCCCGCTTCCGCGTCCATCTCATTCTCGTTGCCCCCCGCTGCTGGCTGGAAGAGCAGTGCGCGGCAGGGGCTGAAGAGGACGAGCAGCGTAAAACTCACGCCGCGCGATTCTCGTGTGTCCCCATCCGACCACTTAGTCATCTGGAACGAGATAAGATCGGGTCCCGTGTGAGAATAACGCAAATTACATTGTGTTATATAACCTATATTGTGCAAGCCGCGAGACGCGTCACGTAATCCATATTGTACCTTTGGGCACACAGCGTATTTCATTTTAACGCTTATTTGCGCTCTCGCCGACGAGTTCCACGGCCGGGCTGCTACTCTCTGTTTGAACACTCGAGAAATTAAATACGCGCGATACCTTCTCAGAGTGAAGAAGATTAAGCGTGATCTTTCCTCCAACAAGCGGCGCCCGCGACAGCGTCGTCCCTCGAGTGTCGCCGTTGGAAAGCATGGCTGACTGATTTTGAAAAGTGCGAACAGGCCAGTCGCGCGGGGAGAGAAATTTGAATTTGGATCCCTCCCCCGCGACGATGACATCTGTCGCGCGTTCGCGGACGCTCGCTCGGTATTCGCTCGAGCGAGCAGTAAAGCCGTACAAAGGTGGCATCCATGACTCTAGGGTTTTCGCGGAGCGACGCGGGCCGTACGCGTTCCCGTCGGAGTCGCGCACCGAGAAGGAGGGAAGAAGTCGGCTCGCTCCGCGAATCCGCGTAAGCGGGAGAAACGGACAATCGCGGGAGCGAGACGGACGGATGTCGGTGCATCGAGCGGCCGAGAGAGACAGAGAGAGGGCGAGCGAGCGAGAGAGAGTGGCGTCCGACAGGACAGGTAGTAGCGCCGAGAGTTTCGTGGTGGGGTGGTGGTGGTCCACCTCGCGCTGCACCCACGGCACTATCGCGGTAGCACGCGTAGCGCGCGATGTCGCGCACGACCTAACCTAACCTGGACTTCACCCTTCGCGTTTACAACACACGTATCCGTAAATCCGTGCGCTCCGAGAAGTGGGTGCACGGCGCGGCCTAACCTTAAAATCGTGTTCGTGCTCGCGCTCGCGCAACGGCGGAGCGGCGAAGAGGAGAGAGAGAGAGAGAGAGAGAGAAAGAGAGAGAAAGAGAGCGAGCGCCCCCGCCACGAGAGAACGTAGAGAGAAAGAGAGAGACAGAGCGACGCATATACAGCCGCCACCGTCGTTGCCGCTACCGCCGGCGCTCGCGCGCGCGGTCGCTAGCGGTCGGTCGCCCTCCCTCGTACAAACCGCGAGAGTCGCGCTCGACGTCTCGCGTGGCACCTGCCGACCTCGACTAGTGACGATCGTTTGTCGTTCGTTCACGTGTGCCACGTTCACGGTACATCTTTGCCCGCGCGCACACGACACGCATACATATACAAACACATACACACACGCGCGCACGCACGCACGTACGCACATAACACGCCGCACGCACGCACGCACGCACGCACGTACGTACGCCCGCACGCACGCTAAGCCGCGTCGGCGAGATCGACATCGAGCAGCAAGTGAGAGACAAGCGTCGTCGTTTCCGATCGAGCCGCGATCGATCGATGCCGCTCTCACTCACCGGCAGGATCGACAACCTTCCGTGCGAAACGAGCCGTTGTTGCCGGCCGCTGGTGTCACTCGCGAGTCACGACGCGCCGGCAGTCGCGCGGTCAATCACAACACATCTCGATAATCGGGCTCTCTTGCGCGTGCGATCGAGATCGGCAGGATAGGATAGTGTCGCGAGCCGTCGAGTGTCGCGCCACGCGCCGCGCGCGCGTTACGCGCCCCGCGATTGGAGCGGTACGAGGCGATCGGAGTGTAACACGGCGAGGCTGGATACACGGCGGCGTCGCGTCGGTTACTCACGGCTCGTACGATGAGCGACGGTATCGTCGGTGCGATCGCGATCAGTTTGTTCGGTACTAGTTGTCAGGCTGTGTGTTTGTGCGTGATAGACGGCTTTTCATTCACAAGGGCTCGTTCTAGGCGGTGAGAAGAAGCGTCGGGTCAGTATGGACGCCGGTTATTCCGTACTCAGTAGCGATCTCGAAGCCTGCAGGATGTTCGACCAGTACTCCTACAAGGTGAGTCTGACAGACATTTCTTTGCCGCGTCGCGCGAGCCTGTGGGTATGTAGCCTAATTGTGCTCTTCGCTTCCTGCTTCCGGTTCTTCAGCTCTTTCTGTGTTACTTACATCTTATGCTTTAAATTAGAAAAAGAGGGGACAGGAAGCAAAGAACGCAGGCTTCCACGGGAGGATACGTCGCGTGCCGTCGTATCTTTTCTCCGCGAGCACGTTACCTCCTGCCGAGTCGAATTTGCCTCCCTCGTCTTGTCGCGCGTATATATGTCTGTCTGTCTGTCTGACTGTGTGTGTGTGTGTGTGTGTGTGTGTGTGTGTGTGTGTGTGTGTGTGTGTGTGTGTGTGTGTGT
>NW_022639532.1:295173-296064 GCF_010583005.1 Odontomachus brunneus
TGTGTGTGTGTGTGTGTGTGTGTGTGTGTGTGTGTGTGTGTGTGTGTGTGTGTGTGTGTGTGTGTATATAAAGTACGTTGGCGACGGTTGGCGGAAGAAAACATGGCGGCCGGTTTTAAAATTTATCTCGCGCAGTACCGGGCATCGGTGATTCGTGAGAATCCGACCGCGGTCCGCCAAGGACACGAGGGTCGCGTGATAGAGTGCGTACGTGCTACGCGGAGAAGCGGCGCGACACGTCGCTCCAGGGCCGCGACGTATCCCCCGCCCCAGTTTATAAAACGATTACAAAATACCGTCATTATCGAGCGGTGCTCCGCGCGAGCCGCGTTATGAACGATCATCGTTGACGCCGTGAGCGTAGTTGCGACGTTTGTTCACTTTGAAATCCGAACAGGATATCGTTAACACCGGGGGCCTGTGTTCTGAACCCTCTCTTATCGCTGAAAGCGTCTCCCCCCTCTCCATAACTCTTCCGATCGACCATAAGCTACTTTTAGAGACGCTTTTAGCGATAAAAGGGAATTCAGAATGGAACTACCGACGATTAACGGCCTGCCTCTGTTTGAACTGTCAAGATGAGACAGCTTACGGAGAGATATGTGACGCAAAGGGAAACACTTGTATTTACTCTTTGTTACTCTCTCTCTCTCTCTCCCTCTCTCTTTCTATCTTTTTCTCTCTCTATATTCTTCTAAGTTTTTAATTCAACGCTCAAAAGTGCTGAACGCGCGTTAGGAGTAATTTTTACAGGCCTTTTTTATTTCTCTATTATTTCTGTAATTTTCTCTCTAAAATTCTTTACTTTTAAATACGTGTGTTTTTAAACTTTCAACATAATATATATATATATATATATATATATATATATATATATATATATATATATAT
>NW_022639532.1:299943-302331 GCF_010583005.1 Odontomachus brunneus
ATATATATATATATATATATATATATATATATATATATATATATATATATATTATGTTGAAAGTTTAAAAACACACGTATTTAAAAGTAAAGAATTTTATATATATATATATATATATATGATTAAGTATATACATGTAAATGTGCACATGTGAAAATTTACATGTCCGTGTTTACCGAAACAATGAGAATGTCCGGAATTAGGGTTGCATTCCACGTTATTTTTCGAGGAAAATTACCCAGGAAATCTATAACAGTTCATGTTACATATATCGCGTGAATTTTTAGGAAAATTCTCAAAAGAGACTGTTTGTGTGTGCAGAATGCAATCTGGGCACACAGTCCGGCGATTAAGTGTAGCAACACTTCTCCTCGAGGACTTTCGCAACGCATACCGTACCGTAATAGGAGGGTGTTTCTTTTTGTCTCTAGTAATTCTCAGGAGATACGTTTTCTCCTGTTGGATACGGAGAATGCGTTGTCACAGTCCGCGCGAGGGAAGGTGACGCTCTACGCTTAATGAACCGGACTGTATGGTCCGGGAATCGGCACTTTCGCCTTACCCGACGACGCACCGGTCAATATTACTGCACGCAATTGATCTATTTATAAAAATATATTCCGGAATGCGGCGCGTTCTTGCGGCGCAGTCGGCGAGGCGAGGGCATCGTTCTCACGCGAACTGATAACGTTTATGCATTCAGCGAGTCTCTTACGAGCGTTTCTTACGCTCACCTCCCTAACCTCCGAACCATCGCATGGAGAACGAGCTGTTACAGCTCGACTCGGTCGCTCACGTCGTGTGTCAGGTTTTGCGTTTGCACTTTTGCTCGCGTTTATGCCGCCGAACCACGTTCCGAGCAGCTGCGGATGATGTCATCCGCAGCGTCGCGATGATCTAACGCCGTTTATCTGCCGGGTCAATGCGAAAAATGGCTGGCTGGCTGGCTAGCGAGCTGTGCGCACAGTCGTGTACGGTCGCATAGTTATAATTAGATATTTACCGTAAGAGTAAACGCGAAACGCGCCGCGGATGGCCATTAATCACCCGGTGTAACCGACGAGAAACCGTAAGGGCTTTATCGCTCGCGATTAAGAGCATTCTCAACGACGACGAGGGGGAGGAGGAGGAAGAGGAGGCGAGCGCACGCTCTGTCCCATCGCGACGTACAAATAATCGACTCGGCAATGAAAACGGTCGATGCAACCGACGAGAACGCCGACGTGTTATCGCCAGGACAACGTGTTCGCGTCATGGACATAGGCCTTCGATACACCACAGTTCGCGAAATCCTTCGTGGCACACAGCGAGAAACGCGCGAGTCGATTCGCACGGGTAGGCGGGCAGAAATCGCGGAGAAATCGCGAGGTCTGAAGAGACACGGGGGAGAGAACGCGGTTCCGTTGGGAAACGATCGGTCTGTCGCGGGGACAGTCGAGTCGGACTTGAGCTCGCCGCGATTACGGTGAATCTTCGACGATCCTTCGTGCGAATCGCGCGGAAAAGTCGGACGATGCGCCATGCACTCAGCATCATGTGTGTATGAATGCGTGTATGTGTGAACACACATGTATATATACACGTGTGTCCGTGTTTTAATTAATAGACGCCGCAGTACGAGTGTCGATTGAAAAATTGTTAATTCCCAGTGATTCCTTGGCAGTCGACGGCATTCTCGATCCGTGTTTCTGCCCTCATTCATCCCCGCGCACCACGACGAGCCCTCACCCTATCCCTCTTCATCCCCCTACCTCGTCTCTCGCTCTCTCTCTCTCTCTCTCTCTCTCTCTCTCTCTCGCTCTCGCTCGCTCGCGCACGGCACCACCACCACCACTACCACCACTACCACCACTACCACCACTACTACCATCGCTGTCGACATTACCACCACTACCATACAACGCCCATATTCCCCGGTTCAATCTGATTTGAAACGTTCGTCTAAATTAAATCTCTTCCATAGAATACCGTCGTGTCTGGCATCGCGATCAATGTTTCCGATCGTGCGTATCCATCGTCGGATCTCCCCCCGTCGCTACACAAAGCGATAATACGGCGAATATTAATGCGAGCAAATTTCACGTCCGCGCGCGCAGCTGTCTAATCGACAACAATTATTTGTGAGTCCGTAAACGTCGCCGATCGTGGCCCCGGGATAGCGACGTAAAAAACAGAAAGAGTCTCAGTGGTGTAACTACGTGCCGACGTGCTGATGATACGCGAGACGTCGCGCTCGTTAATTAGAGATTTTAAAAGCGCGTTTTCGCAACGCCACTCGGGCTCATTGTATTCGTCTTACCTCGCGGTTAAGAGAGTAAACGAGAGAGGGGGAAATGGAAGAGAGAGCAAAGAGAGAGAGAGAGAGAGAGAGAGAGAGAGAGAGAGAGA
>NW_022639532.1:303239-310253 GCF_010583005.1 Odontomachus brunneus
AGAGAGAGAGAGAGAGAGAGAGAGAGAGAGAGAGAGAGAGAGAGACGGGGAAGGAAGGAAGAATGTTCCTTTTGTTTCTTTCACATAAATAACGCAAAGTCTTGCACTCTCTTTCTCGTCGGCGATTAAATCGATAGGCCATCGTGTCCATCGAGTTACCGCAATTTTCCTCTTGCGACGCGTCCCCGTCTCAAGATAGATCGGACAAGCTCGTTCCGAAAATCTACTTTGAAAAGCACTCGGGGCGAGCCTTTGAGAAGCAGAATTTTTCCCTGGGTAATATCGCCCTCGTAGGTAGAGGTACCTAATGCATTTCTACAGGTTTATATACTCTTCCTCCACCTCTCCGCGAGCCTTTCCTCCCCCGCGCCCCGCAGCAGCAGTAACAACCCGCCACCACCGCGCTCGCCCCTTTCTCCTTGCCTCCTTTTTCGTTCCCCCTCGACCTCCTCATCCTCTTCTCGCCTCCCTCGTCTCCGCCGCCGCCGCCGCCGCCAGCCCCCTCGCCGCACCACCAGCTTCTCTCTACCCTCCCGCACGCTCTCTCACCCCCGCGTCACTCCCTTTCTCCTGGCGTACCTTCCGCGCGCGCCCCTCCCCACCGCCCGCTCGTTTATTTCTACTCTTTTCCTCCGCCCGTTTCAACTTTTCATTCGGTTCTCTCCTCCTCCGTTGAAACAAAATGAAAGGCGAGCCCGGTTGGTATCCATAAAAGAATGAATAAACGTAGATTGAAAGGGCATAAAAAAGCATGTACGCGTACATACATACATACACACCAACACGACCACCGCGAGACGGTCGGCGGCGCGGCACATACGTGCACGAGCTTGTGAGCACCGGGAGGAGATGAGGAGGTGGTGGAGGCGATGTACGTATTTGTACATTTGTACATTTGTATCTACGTATCGAAGAGAACAAATTAAAATTCTCAATCGCGCTGTGTGCTACAAAGCAAATTTGTTTTAACGAACGCGTATAATTGAATTCGCCCGGGAGGGAGGAGGGAGGAGGAGGGGGTATGGGGTGCGTCACTTACTTGCCCGGGCCGCGCTGATTAACGAGTACGAAATTTCCTTTTGTGCCGGCCGATCGATGCGGGGACTAATGTTGCGCGAGAAGTCTCGACGTCTCGAGTCCGCGAGTCGCCGGTCATTTCCATCGTAAACGGGTCAGCGTGGTGTCATGACAGTGACGCGGTCAGCGAGCAGTGATAGTAACGAATATTCGGTGAACACTGAGAGGGTGAATGTCTGGAAAAATAAAAGAGCGTTCCCAAGTAACACAGTTCGATTACGTTCTCTGCGACAGTAAACATGTGGCTAGTACAACGTCCTGCCAGCCTTAACTACGGCTGTTTGGCAATGAAAATATTATTTTCCTGGACTTTTAACCGCAAAAACGCTATGCGACAGCTAATAAAAAAGTCAAAACGCATGCCATAGCCATTTTAGTTCTGCATTAATTGGCGTAAAGTGTCGCTGTGACAGCAATAACGGAAACCGAAATTTAACCACAGATATTTCAGTTGTATTAATGGTTGTGAAAGCATAATGACAATTAGAAAAAAAGTCAAAACTAGCTATTTTGCTGCTTTTGAGGTTAGAAAGTGAACAAGTCTTCATGTTGGAAAAAACATTACTGACCACACTTGCAAAAGTTTAAATAATTTTAAAACAGTAATTATTATAATTTCATGTTAAATTGAGCATGTTTCGACGATGATCAAGCGAACCCATGCGTTCATTTATGCAGCTCTACAATTATTATTTAACCCTCTACTGCGCACTGTGATTCTGAAACCACAATCTAATTTCATCATTATTTATCTCCAATATGAATGTTGTTCCTGTTTTGACCGATATGACGTGAGTCACAATTGACTGTCTTTTTTTAGTACGTTAGTAGCGATAGTAATTACCCAACGTGACTTCAGAATCATAAACCTATTTTGGAAAAATAAAAAATTAGAAAAGTAAAATTTTATTTCGTACAATTTTCTCTTCTTTCGATATTTTAAAATTAAAATTTAACTTTCATTGAATATTAGTTTACATACGAAAAACATTCTTCGTTTATTAGTCTGTGCATCTTTACTTCGACTGTCACTGCTGTGACGTGGCTGTGACAACCTCTTTGCAGCAAAATAGTTAGCGCAGCTAAGTGGCTGGTTGTTTCCAAAGCCGAAAAATGTCTCATTCCACTTTCACTGCTGCAACTTTGTCAAAACGTCGTAATGACATTGTGGCAGATGGCTGTGCTAGACAAAAGTGCAGTTTAAGCTGACAACAACGTTGCTGCAACGTTGTTGCAGCTATTTTAAAGTGCTTCATGTGTTACTTGGATTTCATAATTGTATATGATATATATATATATATATATATATATATATATATATATATATATATATATGTATATATGTATATATGTATATATATGACTGCAATCCGACCAGTCTATATGAGGCCTTGACGTTGCTGAATTTTATGATTTAACTCGTCATTGGAAAGGTGGGCTCTGAGAGACCCAAGGCATTCCATTTCGTTCTCTTTAAATCTTTGTAATATCTTCAGAAATTTGTTATGTGTTAGCTGTTATCAAATCTTAATATTCCACAGAATTATGAGAGATATATTGTATAAGAGAAGAGAAAGAGAGAGATATAAGGTTTGGGAAATTATAAAAATACAACAAAAAATGATAAAAATTATGAAAATACAACAAATAAAGAAGAACTAAATTCCATCTTTTTAATGACGAGCTAATATACTCACAGTTACTGTCAAGCTTGCGTGCTATCGGAGGCGGACTGCTGTTATCAGCACCCACCCCCGAATGAATATCTTTTATCTCTCTGATACTTCTTTTCTCTCTCAGTGTAGAAACGGACTCTGTCGCTGATTCGAGCGACTTGGTCGGCTACCAGCCGACCAGTTGTCCTTCCTGCACCGATCCGACATATCTCGTTATCACGACTGCAAATCGAAGCGTGGCCGCTCGCTTACGCAAAAAAGCGTGGCGTTACGCCGCAGTGGAAGCCCGCCGCGTCACGATCTCTTAAATTGCGTCGGGCAAAGTATTCTTAGATGAAACCCGGTTTCGCGAGCGCATACGTCATCTTTTTCACGCGGCGGAGGCGGCGGCGGTGGCGGCTGTGGTGCGCGCGCGTTTCCATTCCGCCGACCGTTATGGAAATAATTTCGCCCGCGGTTAAATCTGTCGTTATAGTAATCTACATTTTGCGCAAAGCGGACGTATGGTACAGGCGTCCTCTTTGTCTGTCGCACTCGCGCGCGCGCGCGCGCACACACGCTCACATGCACTCGTACCGCGCGCGTACATAATTTATGGCTTACAAAATTACCAAGCCGTTTCAATATGTTCCACTCTATATCTCACCGTATCTAAACTAACGCCGAATGGATTCCCGACGTGTAGTTTCCTAGTCTCATTTAAATAAATACAATGGAATATATATCCGCGGCCGGGCTAAAACGGAACCAATTTGCGAAGAGGGAACGAGCGCGATATTAGCCGTCGTCACCGTCGCGATTGATGATGCACGCGCACGCACGCACGCACGCACGCACGCACGCATACATCTGTATCTCGGATCGACAGTTTCCAGAAGTGAAAAAAACGGCTGGAAAAAACGGCTCGTAAACATTAGCGTAGCGCAACGTAACGTAACGTAACGTGACATAAAACCGTAGGACGCACTCCATTACGTCTCGTTCACGAGAGAACGCTTCCTCCTCCTCCTTCTCCTTCATCTCCTCCTCGAAATGGGTCGTCGCTCGTATCGCCCGCGAAGTTTTGACAGCGAGTAATTTCAATTGTAGCTGAAATCGCGCGCTCGACGTAATTTTGCTCATGCGAATCGAAGGCGGCGGAGTATTCGCGCGACGCGGCGTCGAGTAAATTATCAGAGGGGGTTCGGCCTGAGGTATGGCGGCAAGTTCGAAAACTTTGTCGCATTAAAGTTTCACCGACTGGTTTTGGCAGGTAGGGCAGGGGGCGGCGGAGGCGGCGGCGTCGGCGGTGGAGGAGGAGGAGGAGGACGAGGAGGAGCAGAAGGGGGAGGGATAGGGGCAAGAGAGCGGGGGTCCGGGATCGCGGCCAAGGGAGCAGGAAACGCACTCGCGATATATTCCTGCCGCTTTGTGCTAACGTGCGGAATACTTGCCGATCGAAATTCACTTTGCTCACATACACGGAAGATGGCGGCTTCTCGCGTGTCTTACATCGCGGCGTGTCGATGAGAACAAGCCGTAATTAATGAGAGATATCAAAGAGACACGAGAGACTCGAGCTCCCCAACTCGGGGCGAGATATAACGTCGCGGGACGTGACGTTCTATTTGTATAGAAAACACCCGGAGAGAATCGGAATTGCGTTCATCGGTGTGCGCGCGCGCGCAGATGGACATGTACGTGTGGATATGTGCACTTGAAATAAATCTTGGAGGAGAGTTCCTGTACCTTTACACGGCGCATAAAGTCGCAAATAGAATCCTGCCCTGAATCCCGTCGCGAATTATAGATCGCTCGTAAAGTGGGTTTCACATTTTTCTAGCACGCTTGTCGTGTCACGGGTCATCGTTCGTTCGTTGGTCGGTTCGTACGTACGTTTGTTCGTTCGTTCGTTCGTTCGTTCGTTCGTTCGTTCGTTATCGTGCGTCATTCGATGCACACGTACCGAAAGGAAGCGAGCACCGCGGCAACTCCCACGTAAATGAAAACGTTGAAACGCGGTCGATACATCGGCTACATTATTTCCAGTCGCGCGAGTGCGCGCGAGGCAACAAGTAATTATCTACGTAATTTAGTTTCGCCATTCATCGATAATTAAATTCCTTTCGCGAATTCCAGCCGCATATGCGTCAATTGTATGCTCTTAATCTCAATCAAAATTTCATTTCCGAAGTAAACGCGCCGCGCGTTAACGAAGTAACGGCGCGTGTTATTTTCTCAGTTTATTAGCGCGGCTGATATCGCCCGAGCGTTCAAATTGAGTCATCGGATTTAGTCGCCACTGCCTCCACCGCCGCCGTCACGGCGCCAGTTCCGTTTCGAAAAGACGAAAAGCCCTCCGCTCAATTATCGATTCATCGCGGCCGGCCACTTCGAGGGATAACGAGACATTCAATTCGCGATTGATTCACGTCGCGAGCGAAATGTTTAATCGCGACGTCATTTTATGCGTTGCGAAATTAGCCGCAACAGACCCGATATCCGAGTCGAAATTTCAACCCTGCCTTTGACGTGAACTTTCCCACACTCCCATATTCTGAAAGATCAGTACACGTTTAATGCTGCAATTCGAGACAGAATCGTAAGTCTCGTAACCTGTACTGCAATTCTAAGCAGAATCGTAAGTCTCGTAACTTGTTCTCGTAAAATAATTCATAAGAATTTATGAGTAGATTTACAATTGTGTGCAATATCATATGTCGTACAATCATTTGTAAATATCGTAAATTACATGAAATCGTAGATATTTACGAATAATTGTATAACATATAATATTGCATAAAATTATAAATCTACTCATAAGTTCTTATGTATTTTACTAGAACAAGTTACGAGACTTACGATTCTGTTTAGAATTGCAGCATTGTTCTCGTAAAGTACGTAAGAACCTATGAGTAGATTTACAATTCTATGCAATATCATTTGTCGTACAATTACTCGTAAATATCTACGATTTCATGTAACTTACGATATTTACAAGTGATTGTACGACATGTGATATTGCATAGAATTGTAAATCTATTCATAAGTTATTACGAATTTTACGAGAACAATTTACGAGACTTACGATTCTGCTTAGAATTGCAGTATAATACACACAGAAATTGAAATCTCCTACTTAATGCCTCTATGTGGCAAAAAAACGCATAAAATGCTATTTGTAGATTCTGAATAGAACCTCTTGGCAGAGTTAGTAGGTTAAATGGAATCAAACTATCAAAGCAGACGTTAAGTGGAATATCAAGATCGAAATTTTGGCCCTGCTTTCCCTCTGAACTTTCCCACGCCCGTATGTTCTGAAGGATCAATGCACGTTTAATACACATGGATACTGAGGAATCGTAAGCGCTTTTAAGTGGCAGAAAACGCACAAAATAGCGTTTGTAGGTTCTAAAGATTTGACCTATCGGCAAAGTTAATAGGTCAAATAGAATCAAAAGAGCGTGAAACAGGCTTCAGAGTAACAAAATAGGCGTTAAATGGAACACTGAGGTCGAAAGTAGGATCAACGCTTCGACTCGGGTATTCTCTCGGGACCATTCGGGGAAAAAAAATCAGAAGAAACCAAATATAAATAATTCGATGTACGCGTGCGGCATGTATGGAGAATCCGTGCCATTAAATTCGATTATCCAATTTAGTGGAAATCGAATCGAGCGAAGAGAGGAGGTGGAGCGGCAGCGATTCTCTCGATTGTCCCCCTCTCTCTCTCTCTCTCTCTCTCTCTCTCTCTCTCTCTCTCTCTCTCTCTCTGTCTCGGTGGCTTTTCGCGCAGTCATTCCGATTGGCCGAACTCGGTATTTTCGGGGTAGCATAACGGAAGACCGGACGCGCGCATCCTCGGCGTGATTTATCGCTTCGCGAAGGAACACTGGAAGGCGGTCGAAGCGCCGATCTTATTGATCTTCGTACGGTAACGAATCGGTAACGAATCGATCCATCGCGCCCGACGAGCGTGTACCGATACACGAGCGTATCGATAAATATGTCGAACGATAATTTAGTGCACGTTCTCTCGGGGGCGCGCGCGCGCGCGGCGAGAGGGCGTCTCTCGCGGAGAGCGTAACGTCCCGGTGATTGTAGGATGAGAAAAGTGGTCGTTGCTTTATTTTACGATATCCCATTAAAATGCGAGTTTAAAAAGTTGCCCCCGCAGATACGATGCGGCGACTCGGAAAGTTTTAACGATCCGTCGTGCCCCGCCACCATCCTCTTCCGCTCTCTCTCTCTCTCTCTCTCTCTCTCTCTCTCTCTCTCTCTC
>NW_022639532.1:310397-319432 GCF_010583005.1 Odontomachus brunneus
TCTCTCTCTCTCTCTCTCTCTCTCCCCCTCTCTCTCTCTCTCTCTCCCCCTCTCTCTCTCTCCCTCCTTTCCTTCTCTCTTTCACTCTCTTTCTCTGTCATCCTCTCGCTTCGTGTTTCCGCCCGTTGTGCGCTTTTCGAATTATTTCTTCCTGACGCGGAGTGTCGCACGGCGTCCTGAATACGCAAATCCCGACGCCAAAACTGTCCGGCGTTATGGGAACGAGGGAGCAGGCTTAGGGGACTCGGCGAAAGCGTGATCGATTCATTTTTCCACCATCGGAACTCATCCACAAAAATATCGTCTCATTCTTAGCAGAATCCTCTTATACGCGTTAGCGGAAAGAAGCAGCTGAGAAATAAAGAATATTTATTCGGTGGATTTACAAAAGAATTTGGTTGACAAAATTTTGTTGAAGTGGGACCAACCAAATGTTTTGTGATTATCACCGAAAAATTTAATTGCCGCTATTTTGTCTTACTTTCTCAGTGATATATTTACTTACAAGTAAACCTACCCAAAAGTTATACTCCGATTTCTTTTTAATTTGGCACAAATGTAGAAGTACAAAACCGAAAAATTATTTGTATAAATAATTTTTTTCAACTTTTTACGTGCTTTGTTTAAAAATTTTATTATTTATACATATAATTTTATACACATTTGACTTTACATTCATAACCAGCAAACCAAAAACGTTTATATCTTGTATTCAATTTTATTTCTTATGCATTTTTGTTGTACTTGTTGATGATAGTGAGAACATTATAAAAAGCTATAAACTGCCCGTGAAACTCAAAGTGGGCCGAAATGAAAAAATATGACCTAAATATTTTTTGTAGTTCTACATTTGTGCCAGATTAGAAAGAAATCGGACTATGTCTTTTGGATAGATTTACTTGTTAGTCATCAAGTAAAGCAAAATAGCCGCAATTAAATTTTTTGGTTGTAATTACCAAACATTTGTTTGATCCCATTTTAACCAAATTTTAATTTCGTCAACCAAATCCTTTTTTCTAGATTTCTGACTAATAGAGTGCACTTCAGAAGCGAAGAGAAGAGAGGAATACTATTTTGGTAAATATTTTCGTTTAGAATTACAAGAAACAACAATTCTTTTTCTAGGTGTTAGAATATCTTCCTTTTAGCCAAATTCTCTTAAGGCCATACATAAGAGAATTCCGCTAAGTGTGGGGTCATATTTTTCTCTTTTGGGTGTGAACTCGCGATTTTTTGAGTCTCGCAGCAGCGAGTCTTACGACTCGATGATTCGCAGGCGGGATCAATCGAGCGTATTTCGGAAGTGCGCGTCACGACGGCATTTGGCGTTTAACGAGAAAGCAAAGTTGACGAAGACGAGGACTGCGACAGTCGATGAAAGAGAATCCCCTTCGACCCGTCAGACAAGTTTTCCTCCTTAGGCGAGTTCTCCCGTCTGTATATCGCCGCGTCAATAAATCCCGCATAAAAACTCGGTTGCAGAAGGAAAGAACGAATCGAATGGGAGAGGGCACGTATCGGTAACGCTAATTGACGCCTATTTGTTAACGATGCTAATTTACTTTTCGCTTGATCCTTTATCTGTCCTCCAGCTCAGCTCTTGCAGTCTTCTTTTCGCCGTCTTTGTCGACGCATTTCTTTGGCGTTCGCTCTTATCCGCGAGCGCGCAATGCGCCCGGAGCGTGGACAGGAAGACCCGGTATGCGAGTTTCCTGGGTAATCGCTTAAGTGCTGGACACTCGTCTCACAATTTATCCCGCATCGAGTCAGTTTTTAAAGCCGCGCGTTTCCCCAGTCGCATTGCAGTCGTAATTTTGCTCCTGCAAGTCCCGTCGAACTCGAAAGATCGATGGGGAATCTCCTCTTGTCGATCAATTCTCATTCGTCTTCAGTGATATTACAATCTTAGAATTTTAGAGAGCACTCGCAGAATTTTTCCGAGTAAAATTCTAATGGGAGAGTGTTACAGGAAGTATACTATACAGACTATTGTGTTTCGACGCTACAAGTAATCATATATTGCTTTTATAATGAAGGATATATAAAGAATATTATTGAAGATATATTTATAGATTATTGAAGATATATTTCAGATAGGGATATGATCTTAAATAGGGTAAACTAAATAGGATAAGACGACCATATTTTTTTTAAATGCCAAAAAAAATGCAAAAAATAATTTCTTATTGTTATTTCTTAATAGCGTTTGGCACATTACTTCACTGAAGCCTACAGTACATAATACCATCAGAGTTAAAAGCAAAATACTTCAGTGAAATTATTTATTACAAAAATATCAAAACATAAGCATTGGCCGTCTTACCTAAATGTTTAAGACAAGATGGCCATAAGGAATAGATGACTCATACATATTTTATGTTCAAGATTCTGTACCTATTATTTTATAAAATAATGAAAAAAATATAATTTGACATATTCATTATAGTATAGGATATTTAATACACACACACACATATTATTTGTGAAAAATATACATATAAAATAGACTCTATTACAAAACTTTAAATTTTAAATCCAATTTTTGGTCAAAACATATTGCATATAATATTTAATTACTGTAATATTGAAAATAATTTTTGAAATATAATGACTTTTGTTTTATAAATATTAGAATGATAATGGGCCATTTTACCCAAAATGTAAGTGAAAAATGATTATAATAGTAAATTATAAAGAAATAGTGAAAATGAAAATAAAAATGCATATTACGAAATATGTTTATATTACAATTTACATACCTACTTTATGTATCTAACGTTGATTGCGATAACTTAACTGTAATTTATTCGACAGCAAATTTTAGTGGATGCCTGAGAAATTTTACAGTTAGTCGAAAATATAGTATAATACTCATAATCTTGCTATTTCGAAAAATGTACGCACATACACTACGATAAATGTCGATTATTTTTGTGACTGATTACACAAACGCAATGTTTCGTAATTATTAGAGAAATTACAGCCTATGGCCATCTTTCCGGTATGGCCATTATATCCGAGTTTACCCTATGAGAACGGATCGCGAGTTAACCGTCGACGATCACGGAATTCTACGAGCCGACACTCTCGTACGCGAATTTTATAGTAAAAATTGCCATAAAACATCTTAATCGAGGAATAAATCGACATTCCGCTGTAATTGACTGTTCTTCCATTTGTGCTACTTATATTACAGCTACTGACATGCGCTGCTAAAAAATTTTCGATATTTCCAGCGAAATTTACCGTGTTGCTTAGCGAGGTAGACTTTATTGACAAACTATTTCTGCGCGCTGCTACTACGCTGAGAGAAAGAAATATCTGGAAAATAAAAGATATTTATCCGGCGGGTACTAATAACATATTCATTTAAATCTACATTCTTTTGTTTAAATAAAATCAACAATTGCTTTCATGAGAAATAACGGTGCTTCAGGAAAATACATATTTTCTCATTTGAGAGAAATGTTTTTTCAGTGTAAAAATATGTATATTGGTACAAGTAAGTGTATTATTGTACCCATCCCGCGAATAAATATTTCTTATTATTTACACGTATTTTCTCTCAAAGTGTATGGGAATGCGGTAAAATTAAAGAGAATTTATATGAAAAAAAAGTAGACTAATATTCTCTCCGCTTGTTACACACCGCGCGCGTTCCAATACCATGTCTCTGCGCTCCGGAATGTTCTAGGCGCTGTGATTTCGCGGCCACCATGTGCACGCGGTATCATGCGTGATCAGCAGGGCGATTGACGATTGGTGACTTTGTCCTTTGCAAAGGCAAGCCGATTATTTTGGTGTTGTCGCGCGCGCTTGCCGCGACTGCGTCATTGCATCCCGAGCCGACGCACACATCGCGACACACACGTGTGTCAATGCGTTGTTTACGACTCCGATCGACTTATTGAAATCATTCGCCGGGAGATGAGATTTTCCTTGAGATCGTTCGTCGAGTTCTCGTTGGCACATCGCGTTATTACTCAGCACACATTTCGCGCGGCTCAAATTGTACCTCTACGCGAATCTCGGTGAATGAGGGGTGAAAATATGACGATACGTGGACATTAGTAACACCTGTACCTAATTCTGTATATTTTTATTGTTTTTAAAAGTGCGATTAATAATATTTAAATATATAAATATAAGAATATATATGAATATGAGTAATATAAATAATATTACTTATACACGCAACAAAAATTTCAGTTGGTGCAGTCAAGTAGGAACCAACTGAAAATTAGATGATCAGAAACGATATCTCTATTGTAAAAACTAATATTTCTGTTGTCGCAACCGAAAATATTCGTCTGAACATTCAATGATATTAGAACTCGGTTGAGGGAACTGAGAACAATTGACTATACAGAAACCTCATAAAGGAATTTTTTTGTTTCTATAGCCGAGTTTTCGTCTGAGCAACCGAAAATTCGGTTGCACCAACAGTAATACATAATATATTGTAATACATAATAATAATTGTAATAATAATAATAATTGTAATAATAATAATAATAATAATAATATAATACATAAGTATTGTAATACATAATAGTACAATAATATAAATAATATTTAAATATATTTAAATTTTTTTTATAAATAATATTAATAATATTTAAACTTTTAACATAAAATATACGTATATTTAATATATGTATTTGCTCTCTTTCTCTCTCTCTCTCTCTCTCTCTCTTTTTTGTTAGAAGTTTAAAAATATTCGTGTCTAAACCAATAAGAATGTCCAGAGTTAGGTCAGCAGTGTTATTAGTGTCCATGTGTAGGTTTATTTTTACCTTACGTACGACGAAGCAGCCAGAAGGCAGGATGCTGGTGAATCGGAGAGCCGGGACTGAGAAGGACGCAGGACGCCGGGATGCGATCAGCAATATATCATTTAATTTCAGATGCGTGGAATCATTTATTACGCAAAATGCCTGCGATTTTAATACGCCGCGAAGGCCACCGGTGATAGCCGGCTTTATGATACTATCGCTGCTATCTCATTAAGTCATGCACAAAGTATACGGATAAAACATTGTAGTAATAAAAATTGTAGACAACATAATTTCCGTAATCTCGGAACCGTACTAAGGGCGGAATCACCATGTATTCTCTTAAAAATGACTTTACTATCAAATTGTTGCAATTACTTTAATGTCTTTTGCATCGTGTGCCACAAGTAGATTGTCAAATTTGTACTATTTCTACAGTAATTCATGTCACAATTTCAGTACAGCCCAGCTTTGCAAAAAAAAAAAAAACGTAGTGACAAGAAATATAATTTTAACGCGCAAAAAAGAAATGTAATTTCAACCTAATATAAAATTAAAATCATTTTTAATTTTGGCCGCAATATAAAATTTTTATTCCGCAATAATAAAATGTAATTCTCATTACGATATTTTCTCCATGTGCAATTAATTACGTTCGAAAAATCGCTTGTATGGCCAATAGAGAGTCGCGATGGAAAAACGAGGTAAAAAAGATATACGCGTCGCGAATTACATTTATCTACCGTATCATGGGCGATTCAGTTGCCAATTACGCTTCTGTGCGCGACAGTCAACGTGTTAATGAACGTTCAACGAACTCTGGAATAAGTGGATATCGCGAGTCGAAATTTAGAATCCGTTCCAAGACCGCGGCGATTCAATTATCGTTGAATAAATAATCGTAACTGCATGAATCTCCGTTTATAATATTCGCTAACCCGTAACACTTCCTGCGAGGAACATCGATCCAAGCAGTTATCCAGGATGACGTGGTTTATGTTTGCACCTTTTTTCTCGTCTCGCGTGTGCACGCGAGCGACGAGAACGCGCGGTCTCGCCGCGCTCTCCTCTTCAAAGTTAAACACTGAAATTTCTCCCTTTCACCCGCGGTCCCGATTGTCCATTGTATGACTTTCTTCGCTCTGTTCTGCGAAATCGCTCCTTCTTCCGCACCGAGTCACGAGACACCAGATTCGCGAGAGTCAAGATGACTCGACATTTTTTCTTCCAGTCGCGCGACAAAACGTTTCCGGAGCTCGTGCGGGGATCCTATTTGTATCTGTTTTCCGTAAAAAAAAAAGAAAAAGAAAAATACGTCAGGGATACACAAAGTAGCACGGGAATAAAATATGGACCGCGTGTAGGGAACGAGTCGGACGCGGACGAGCGCGTTCGGACGTGCGTCCTTGAATGCGAATCTCTTTCTTCGGCCGGGCCTTTCGTTAGCCGTCTTCTTCGCGAGCGAGCGGACCGAACGTGTATGAAATATACTCGAAGCGCTCTTTATTTGCGATTATTGCGTCTGCTGATTTATACGCGACGCGCGATATCTTTACGCGAGGTCCTTGCGCTCGCTCGTTAATGCCCGCGCGGCCAATCGACTGCGCTCTGTTGTATTAAGCGCAGGTATTGCCGTCGTGAGACAGACAGAGAGAGAGAGAGAGAGAGAGAGAGAGAGAGAGAGAGAGAGAGGGGGGAGGACTGTGTTAATAATCGTTACTTGAAACTTCTCTTAAATGAGATACTCAGATTTGAGTTCAGAGTTAGATGAGAGTTTCTCAGTTGAATATCGCTATTATGAATATAATGTCACACATATCATATAATTTAAAAACTTAAATCTAATTCTGAATAAAAACCTGAGTAGGGGATACCGAGGCTAATTAGTCACCGGAGTAAGTTGGTAGAACCGGTTATTTTCTAGTACTTTCTAAGTTACCAGATTCAACAAGCAAGATTTTTAAACATGTCAAAGATGACTTTGAAATCCCTGCTTGCTTAATTCTGAAATCTGTTAAAAAATAGCATAAATAATCGATTTTGCCAATTTACCCAATTTGCCAATTTATCTCACGTGAAACAAAGTTCAAGTAATACTATTAATACAGATCTGAGAGATATTTAGATCAGTATTAATAGTTATTACTTGAAACTCGTCTTTAGCGGGTTACTCATATCTTAATTCAGAGTTAGATGAGGATTTTGCAGCCGAATCGCAAATATCACATATATTATAATTTAACTTAGATAAAGAAACTTGGATCTAACTATGGATACAAATCTGAGTGTCTCACATGAGATAAGTTTCAAGTGACGACTATTGATACATGTCTGAGAGAGGCAGAGAAGGGGAGAGAGAGGTTTTTAAAGATACATACAGACTTCGTTCGTTGTGTATCATCCCCGAGTATATTTCATGGAGATAAAGGGGATTCAATGTTTTCCGTATCCTCGCTATCCTGGGATTTCGCCCGAGGGCGCGCATTTAATTGCTACCTCGTCGCGCCGATGTTCATTACGACGGAAAAAATCGCGAATCGGTGACTGCGGGCTGTCTCGTCGCCGTTTCGAAATCAATCCCTGTCGCGAATTCGAGCTCCATTTATTACAAGCTGGCCACCTGCTACCTGCTTTTTCTTCACGACCTCCTGGATTTTTTAATCCTACTTTCGACCTCACAGTTCTATTTAACGTCTACTTTGATACTTTGAGAGGTATCAATCTTTAATATTAAATGTTTATTTAACCTACTTGATTTTGCCGAGAAATTCTCTTTAGTATCTTAAAATGACGTTTCGTGCGTTTCCTGCTATTTTTAGAGGCACTCAGTATAGCATTTCAGTTTTCATGTTTATACCAGGAGAGAAAATATCTAAAAAGTAAGAAATATTTACACAGTGTGTCGTAATAATATTTTTACTTATATTAATATACATATTTTTACATTGAGGAGGCACTTTTTCGAAAGATACATTTTTCTAGAACCGTTGCTTCTCATGAAAGCAATCGTTGATTCTATTCAAACAAGAGACTCTATTTGAACAATTTAAAATTAAATAATTTAAAATTAAAATTAAATTAATTTAATTTAAAATTAATTATTTAAAATTAAATACGTTATTAGTGCTTCACCGAAATATTTTTTTTTTTATTTTTTAGGTACTTCTTCTCTCAGTATTGTATTAAATATACAATGATCCATCAGAATATACACATGTTAGAAAGTTCAGGTCGAAAGTAGGGTTAAGATTTCGATTTGGACCGCCAGATGAATTTCATATTGCTGACTATACAAACGTAGAGATTCAGTGATTTGATGTGCGACCAGTAATGAAAAAATCACCTGGCGTACCGCAGGTCGGTCTGGTTTCAACGATCTACTAATCTACCGTACGTCTCTTCGTCGGTTGATTTGTTGTTCGTTGCAGCCTTTAACACATCACTTGTTGCTGCGCCCACGATCGCTCGTGCGGGTCTCTTTGCTCGGTCCTGGCGGTTCCCCCGGACGGATTAACTCGTCCTCACGAAGTCTCCTCAGGATTCCCGGTGTCTAAGGTAACGTCGTGTCCCGACGTCGGTCGTCGTCGGGATAAATAAGTTTCGTAACGACGTGATGAGGTGAGAACTTCTCCGTGTCGGAGAAACAAGTGCGCGGATCGTGATTTTAACACTCCGCGTACAATCGTGTTTCTTTTGAGACGTTCGGTTTGGGCCTGTCAACCCCGGGCGACTCTGAACCATTATATAACTTCGTTGAAAATCGGTATTTTTGAACACATTTCTGTGTCCAGAGATATAAAAAAGCCTTAGCCGTAATATAACAGCATTGAAATCAAGACTCTGCAAAAGGAATTGAGTTTAAGATCTTCTCGGATTTTTTACGAAAATCGACGAGTGATCGAATATTCGTCAGATCTCACAGACCTAACGTGGTACGCATAATTAAGATTCCGCCCCGAGGCGCGTCACGTCGCACCCTCGACGCGTTCATCCGTTCGCCGAGGTGGCGAAAAGAGACGCGATATTTGCGAGACGCAAAATAGCGAGAAAGGCAAAGGAACAAAAAAACGCGCGGACAAACTCGAGCGGCACATGTCGAGCCGCCGACAGGCGCGTTGATTTTTCGAGTGCGAGAGCGCCGTGAGAGGCGCATTTTCCCGTCCGCGTTCTCTCGTGGAAACTGCAGCGGGCTAGGAGAGAGAGACACACAGAGAGAGAGAGAGAGAGAGAGAGAGAGAGAGAGAGAGAGAGAGAGAGAGA
>NW_022639532.1:319442-325427 GCF_010583005.1 Odontomachus brunneus
AGAGTTTCTCAGTTGAATATCGCTATTATGAATATAATGTCACACATATCATATAATTTAAAAACTTAAATCTAATTCTGAATAAAAACCTGAGTAGGGGATACCGAGGCTAATTAGTCACCGGAGTAAGTTGGTAGAACCGGTTATTTTCTAGTACTTTCTAAGTTACCAGATTCAACAAGCAAGATTTTTAAACATGTCAAAGATGACTTTGAAATCCCTGCTTGCTTAATTCTGAAATCTGTTAAAAAATAGCATAAATAATCGATTTTGCCAATTTACCCAATTTGCCAATTTATCTCACGTGAAACAAAGTTCAAGTAATACTATTAATACAGATCTGAGAGATATTTAGATCAGTATTAATAGTTATTACTTGAAACTCGTCTTTAGCGGGTTACTCATATCTTAATTCAGAGTTAGATGAGGATTTTGCAGCCGAATCGCAAATATCACATATATTATAATTTAACTTAGATAAAGAAACTTGGATCTAACTATGGATACAAATCTGAGTGTCTCACATGAGATAAGTTTCAAGTGACGACTATTGATACATGTCTGAGAGAGGCAGAGAAGGGGAGAGAGAGGTTTTTAAAGATACATACAGACTTCGTTCGTTGTGTATCATCCCCGAGTATATTTCATGGAGATAAAGGGGATTCAATGTTTTCCGTATCCTCGCTATCCTGGGATTTCGCCCGAGGGCGCGCATTTAATTGCTACCTCGTCGCGCCGATGTTCATTACGACGGAAAAAATCGCGAATCGGTGACTGCGGGCTGTCTCGTCGCCGTTTCGAAATCAATCCCTGTCGCGAATTCGAGCTCCATTTATTACAAGCTGGCCACCTGCTACCTGCTTTTTCTTCACGACCTCCTGGATTTTTTAATCCTACTTTCGACCTCACAGTTCTATTTAACGTCTACTTTGATACTTTGAGAGGTATCAATCTTTAATATTAAATGTTTATTTAACCTACTTGATTTTGCCGAGAAATTCTCTTTAGTATCTTAAAATGACGTTTCGTGCGTTTCCTGCTATTTTTAGAGGCACTCAGTATAGCATTTCAGTTTTCATGTTTATACCAGGAGAGAAAATATCTAAAAAGTAAGAAATATTTACACAGTGTGTCGTAATAATATTTTTACTTATATTAATATACATATTTTTACATTGAGGAGGCACTTTTTCGAAAGATACATTTTTCTAGAACCGTTGCTTCTCATGAAAGCAATCGTTGATTCTATTCAAACAAGAGACTCTATTTGAACAATTTAAAATTAAATAATTTAAAATTAAAATTAAATTAATTTAATTTAAAATTAATTATTTAAAATTAAATACGTTATTAGTGCTTCACCGAAATATTTTTTTTTTTATTTTTTAGGTACTTCTTCTCTCAGTATTGTATTAAATATACAATGATCCATCAGAATATACACATGTTAGAAAGTTCAGGTCGAAAGTAGGGTTAAGATTTCGATTTGGACCGCCAGATGAATTTCATATTGCTGACTATACAAACGTAGAGATTCAGTGATTTGATGTGCGACCAGTAATGAAAAAATCACCTGGCGTACCGCAGGTCGGTCTGGTTTCAACGATCTACTAATCTACCGTACGTCTCTTCGTCGGTTGATTTGTTGTTCGTTGCAGCCTTTAACACATCACTTGTTGCTGCGCCCACGATCGCTCGTGCGGGTCTCTTTGCTCGGTCCTGGCGGTTCCCCCGGACGGATTAACTCGTCCTCACGAAGTCTCCTCAGGATTCCCGGTGTCTAAGGTAACGTCGTGTCCCGACGTCGGTCGTCGTCGGGATAAATAAGTTTCGTAACGACGTGATGAGGTGAGAACTTCTCCGTGTCGGAGAAACAAGTGCGCGGATCGTGATTTTAACACTCCGCGTACAATCGTGTTTCTTTTGAGACGTTCGGTTTGGGCCTGTCAACCCCGGGCGACTCTGAACCATTATATAACTTCGTTGAAAATCGGTATTTTTGAACACATTTCTGTGTCCAGAGATATAAAAAAGCCTTAGCCGTAATATAACAGCATTGAAATCAAGACTCTGCAAAAGGAATTGAGTTTAAGATCTTCTCGGATTTTTTACGAAAATCGACGAGTGATCGAATATTCGTCAGATCTCACAGACCTAACGTGGTACGCATAATTAAGATTCCGCCCCGAGGCGCGTCACGTCGCACCCTCGACGCGTTCATCCGTTCGCCGAGGTGGCGAAAAGAGACGCGATATTTGCGAGACGCAAAATAGCGAGAAAGGCAAAGGAACAAAAAAACGCGCGGACAAACTCGAGCGGCACATGTCGAGCCGCCGACAGGCGCGTTGATTTTTCGAGTGCGAGAGCGCCGTGAGAGGCGCATTTTCCCGTCCGCGTTCTCTCGTGGAAACTGCAGCGGGCTAGGAGAGAGAGACACACAGAGAGAGAGAGAGAGAGAGAGAGAGAGAGAGAGCCAGTGTGGCTCGCCGGGATAACGGCGGTCACGGTTCTCGGTTGGTCATCGGACAATCAACAAGTGGCTCATGATTTTGTCAGCAGCGGCCGACGGCGCGGTTGACCACGAAAACTCCCCTTTCGGCGGCGCGACTCGCGTTACCTATATTGCCGCAAATCCTATCGTAATCCCGATTGACTGCTCGAGCCGGCTCTCACCGAGTGATGACTCGCGAGCGAGCGAGTGCTCGTCGCTCGTTATACATTTTACACGCGTTTTCACAACGGACTTGTCGCGTGAACGGAGCGTCGAGGCGGGAAAAACGAGACGCGCCCGTGGGCGGGTGTAGTGCATTCTCCTTGTGACGCGATCAGTCTGGCGACGAGGTACTATAAAAGATCGTCGGCCTTACGTGCTTTAGCGACCCCGAGAAATCCGACCGTACATTTTTATATTTCATCTTTTTCTTATATCCTATATTCTCACTGTTATCCTACTTACATCGTCCTGTCTCTTTCTACGTCTGCCAATGCGATTTTTTTTTCTACGTCTGTCAATACGATTTTGGCACAATGCTCCGTCCAGTACTATATGTCGATGGTGTACTCTCGAAAAAACCCTCAATTTTGGATGTAAACACCCAAAAACTGGGGATAAACACTTAAATTTGAGTGTTTACAACCAAAATTGAGGGTTTTTTCGTTTTTTTTTTGTAGGAGTAGTCACACGGACAGACAGAAGCGTTTTGTGTGAAAAACAGTCGATATCGTTCTTCAATTACTTCCGGCCTCTCCGGGCCCTTTGGCCGGGTCGAAAATTTACCCAGGGCTGACAGTCTTTAGTAATATCTCGTCGGTGGCCGGGCTAAGCTCACGTAAAAGGGAGAAATCGCGTCGACCGCGAGCGTTATTCTGGACGCGCGCGTTGCAACCTTTTTAACTTCAAGCTCCCCGTCTTTCTTACACGAGAGTCGAGTCAACATTTCAGCGTGAGAATCGAGAAGGCATATTCAGCGTTCTCTGTGCACGGAGAAAATAGTTTCTTTTTTTCATACAAATTATCTTCGGTTTCATTGCATTTCTGGTGCACTGAGAAAAAAATGTTTGTTACTGCAATCGCAGAGGGCAAGTATTTGAGTCAGGAGAGATATTTTTCTAGTGAGTGTTATTTTTATAGTGTCAGTGATAATAACCTTACATGCATGTTGCTACTTGCTAGAACCGCGAGAAGATATAGTTGACCTTAAAAATAACCATAATTTTAGTGAGATTAACCATCCTTTTTCTCAGTGTAATGTAGGAATAAAATGTCAGTAAGGTAAAAGTACCAATGCCCGGATATACGTATCTAATCCTGGATATTCTTATTGGTTTGGTCTTTAAATGCGAGTATTTAAACTTTCAACATAAAATATGTATATTCTGTATTGAAAGCTTAAATATTCATATAATTAAAAGTCAAAACAATAAGAATATCCAGGATTAGATACTTGTCCTAGATTTGCTACGTTTATCTTAAGATCCATCTTGCTAAGGAATATAAATTTTCGCTAGAAACAGCTATATTTAATTGCGTATTTTAGTTATTAAAATATAAATAGTACACGGGGAAAATCAATATAGTTGGTCCACACGTAAGTGTGGTTGAGCCAGATTCAATAATGAATGTGCCCACTATACTGTTTTTTACTTGCACACGTTTTTTTATTTGAAATGAAAGGATAGTTAATTTTTGCAGAATGTCTATCTATTTTTCTCGGTTACAAAATTCTACGGTAATGTTCACTATAAAATTCTCCGCGCCCAGAACACTCAAAGAAACGGTCTTGCAGTCATAATGAACATTATCTAAATATGAGAAATTAGTTAAGATGGATAAATGACTAGCAAACACTACGACATCGCGTATATCTGAATTATTTTACTAAATTCAGCAAGAAAATCTCTCTGTGGCGGCCATCCAGATTAAGGCCAGTCACATTTCTCATAAAAATTGACTGTGGTAGAAAGGAGAGAGTAGGGACGACAAACGAATGCACGATCCTCACACCCACCTAGATTCGCTTGCAGATATCGCTAGAATATGCTGCCGCTGCAAATTCTACCGTACCGCAGACAATTTTCTAGCAGATACAAAAAGCAGCGATAAATTTTCACTGTGACGCTTAGAATTCCAGCTGGACCGGCGAGACATTTTGCTGAGTGAATAGGGCCCCAGGTGTGTTGCGCATATTCGCGCGAGTTCGATACTTTTGACGCGCGCGCGTTAAAGCCGCGATTACCGGTGACGTAAATCACGCTTCGTCGTGCCCGATGACGCGGTTGAGACAATCACGAAGTGGCCTGCTGCGAGTCCGCGTTCCCTTCGTTTCTCCTTCCTCTCCCAATTTCGCCATTAATTTCCGAATGATGCGCTGCAATGAGCGAACGGCGCGCGATGCGTGTCACGTCGTCTCTCCGATTACCAAGGCGGTGTGTATCAGCGGCGTTTCAGCCTCGTCCTCGTCTCACCTGCGAGACTCTCTCGGACTCTCTCTCGTACCCGGTGGAACGATCAAAGTGGCGAACCGAGCCCGGCAGCCGGTGGTGGTTGGGTCTGCTTCCCAGCTGCTGTCCGACCGCTAACCTCCTTCCAGCTCATTTAAAATCGTCTTCGCCTTGAATATCCGCTCCGTCCCGCTGTTGTTTAACGTCGTCCTTTCTTCTGCCGGCTCTCTCTTTCCCTCTCCTTCTCTCTCTCTCTCTCTCTCTCTCTCTCTCTCTCTCTCTCTCTCTCTCTCGAAGCTGCCGGAAATCGCGTTATCGAAATCACGCTCCTCGCGCATCGCCGGGTGTCGTCGACCGATCGTGAATTGATCAGCTGTCCTCCCGGCTGATCGTGAATAGATCGAGTGGAGCAGCGAATGCTTTCCGCGGAAGATGAGCTCATAATTATCAGGACAGTCGGTCTTGAACTGAAAACAGCGCGATATCCTCTCGCATGAACGCGCGGCATAATAATCACGACGACGGCCGTCGTCGTTTGAAACAACGAACAAGCGATATGCTCATCTGCATATTCGCGGATTTCATATTCTCGGCCGTGTTAATGTATACGACTCTGTCGATCGTCTTTGCGTATATATTTAACGAGTAAATGACAGTTGACGACTACTTTATGACGAAGGACACTCCTCGCGTGTGATATTAATGACTTTATTTCGCAAGCCGCGCGCTCCTCCTATGCGTATAAAAATCGCGCGTACACACACGTCATACACACACACACACACATACAGACGCGTACACATCCCGCGTTCACAATATCAATTATACCATATTACGCAAGAGAACTCGCGCGGGCATGTTGGCATTATTTAAAAGAGGCTCGGTTGGTCATGCCGCGGTCAGGAAGAGAGTCCGAACTCCGGTGGCTAGGTCAAGGATAACCAGTGGTCGTAACCGTTATCACATTGATCGTGACGCCGTTGGGTCCTATAAATATATATATATATATATATATATATATATATATATATATATATATATATA
>NW_022639532.1:325722-332288 GCF_010583005.1 Odontomachus brunneus
TATATATATATATATATATATATATATATATATATATATATATATATATATATATACTTGCGGCTTGCAATTCGGTCGAGAGGGTTATTGTAATCGTAAATATTCGAAAAGCCGAGTGCAACCCCGCGATACATCCTCTCTTTCTCGGCGAGGCGCGAAGACGCGCGTCCACGAAGTTGCTCGCTCTCGACGAAGAAGGGATTTAACAGCACGGTCCGCGCGTGTTTCGACGCGTGAACAGAGCTCGGCGATAAAATAACTCGTTTAAAGATGCATACAACAGGTACTGGATTATTAATCGAGACACGTCGGGATATTCGAGAGATACGATTGTAAAGATTACAGAGTACAACCGCTGGACGTGGGCGGCGGCCGATACACGTTCTCGACGCAGTCAACAATTTAAATAATTTCTCGAGACACTACACATATATATGCGTGCGTGCGTGCGTGCGTGCGCGCGCGCGCGTGTGTGCATGCGTGTGGGTTTCTTCCTATCGCGTTCCTTCTGCCAATTAGCATCTCGTTATACCGTTTATATCCAATAAGCCGCTTTTAGAAGTTTGCAGCGAAAACGAGCGAGTAGCTCGCGAATATTCGTCGATTTTTCTGCCGATACACGGGCCATTCCTTACTCCCCATTTATTTACGTCCTCGCGTCCATTTATTTACGTGGAGTTTTCTCCACGTAATTAAACTGAAATAAAAATCTGGTAGAGAAATTTAATGCAGCTCTCGAGCAGCTGTGTTAACTTTTGTCTAGTAACTGAAGAGTAAAACCACTTGGGATCCCAATCAGGATGGAACGCTTTTTCCACAGTTACTGTGCACGAAAGATGCGCAAAATCTGAGTTGCTGAACAAAAGTAAACTGAACAAAAACAGAGCAGCAAGTGGATAAAAAGCTATTCAGTTCATTAATGATCAAGTCTGCTGCTCATGAAATGACCCGGCTGGTTCTAGTAGTATTTCATTTCTTTTACTGAGAAAAAATACTTGAAAATTTATTTTTATAAAATAAAAGTTTATTTCGCGGAAATGAACTTTATTTTGCAGAAACTTTATTGCACAGAGAAAGAAATTTTCAAATTTTTCTGTTTTAGTTTATACATGCTTTCTACTTGTGGAAAATCTTAATGCTAATGAGAGTCATAGCGCAGAAAGTCTTTGGTGGAAAATATATATTTTCATGTTTTCCTCCTTTTTTACGTGACATCATTCACAAGCATCTAACGACGTGTGTCTTTCTAACCATTCTTGTAGTAGATACACTGTTTTACCAGATTCCGAGTCTGTATTATTATTAGAATTTTCATTTGTATCATTATCATCAAAGTAATCTGATGTGTTAAAGCAGTAAATCTCTTCAATTATTGAATAAAACTCTATCAAGTTTTCTTGCTCAGTTGTTGCGCAGTATTTCTGCAACTAATAAGGATGCATTAATACTAGAGAATAACTAAGCGGATATTTATGTAAACTGCATACATTTTTACAGAGTAGTAATTAATAAAAGATCCGATGAGTATCGATCGATATGACTTCTCACAGTTGAATATTTGATCAGATTATATATCTGCAGGTTTTTTTATATTAACCTTCTGAGGACCGGCTACTTTTTATCGACTTTTTTTACTTTAAGAGCTAGAACTTTTTTGTCAATGTCATTGGATTGAATGGGGAAAAAGCTGACACAGCCGTCGCGCCCATATATCGGCTTCCGGTCCTCCAAAGGTTAACTTCCTCAGTTCTGGTGTCGAGTTGGCTGGACGTTTTCTTAAGTCTTCGGACTCTCTTTATATTTGAAGCATGTAAAATCATATGTCCAACATGCTGGACAATTGATTAATGCATGGGGAATTGTCTTAGAATCCTTGAAGTCTGACAGTTGATTGCACTCTAAAATATTAAAAATTCTGAAACAAATATTTTTGCGAAAAATTCTGTATTACTGTACAGTAAAATATTCAAAATTCTGAAATGAAAAATTCTGCAAGAAAATATTTTCACAATTATAATTCTGTTAAAAGTATTTTTGTAAAAAATTTCGGAAAAAATATTCTCGTAAAAAATTGTGAAAAAATATTTTCATCCTAGTGATCATTGAAAGAATCCAATACTTCCATAAAATTTCGAAATAGTTTGCCTTAGAACTGCGGAAGTTAAAGATATTCGAGACACGACCGTGGTAGCAAATATCGGGTTTAGGTGCTCTCCGGAATAATCTTTCCCTCTTGATTTCGGGCTCGGGGAAACTTGGTCTCCGTCGTTTCCTACGGAACGCGTATGCGTGACAACGTGGGTTACGTTGTCGCCGACGTTGCTCGCCCGGCAGCGAGCACGTAGATGGCTCTTGAAAGTGCAACGGGCGAATGTTCAAGGGTCGAGGCTCGAGATACTTGTTGCTCGAGCCTTTATCGCGAGATCGGAGCTTCCTACACCGAAAAGGTGTTACTTTTGTCCTTCGGCTAGTTGACATTCGCTCGCGACCTTTAATCGTTGGTAATCGGAGCACGGGGATTTTCGCGAAATGAACGAATCAACGAACGAACACTTTGGAATCAATCTCGTCGTCGGGACGAAAAACGAGGAAACGTTCGATCGTGATGATCGATCCGAGTCGTCGCGTCTCGCTTGGTATCCGCGTCACGATACCTGTATAACTCTCAACTCCTCCGTGAGTACAATAAATTAGTAGTCTACTTCTCGTCTCTCTCTCTCTCTCTCTCTGGAGAGAGAACAGAGCCAATTTGTGCGGTAAAGTTTGATCGTGGAGCCCGATACAGCCCCATTAGCCCTGGGTTTACGTCCGTTTGAGGCTCATTCGACGTTACTCCGCCACACCGCGACACCGCCGACGCGACGTTCGTTCGCGGCGATTCCTTCTCTTTGTCCAATGCATTCAATCTCTGTCGCTCTCTCTCTCTCTCTCTCTCTCTCTCTCTCTCTCTCTCTCTCTCTCTCTCTCTCTGTCTTTCTCTCTCTTCTCTCCTCTCTCGTGATCTCCGCTCTTTTCAACATTCGCTGCCCGTCCAATTATCGAGGGCGTTCCTTTGTTCACCACTGGCCCAGGTGTCTCTCCTTTTCCTTTGCTTTGGATTTTTATTTTATCTCCCCCGAATATTCGTTAGCAACGCCTCGAGGAATCGTATATTCTCAATGGCGATGCGATCGCCGTAAGGCAAGAAGGGGCAGAGCGGAGCAATATCTCGGGGAATTTCAGAATGGAAGGATTCGGGAAGGTCCCCTCGCTTTCCTCCTCAAACTCCCGAGTTTCATATCCCGGGCCCCTCATTTTCGTGTGACACGTGTCCCGTTGCGAGCGGTAACGTCGAGGTCCACGTCCGCGGCTCCGCCGACCTCGTGCTCGAACGCGCACTCGAGCGAATCGCCGTTGCTCGGCGAGATGACCTACGCCGACGTGGGAGCTACACGCGCTGCCACAGTAGTAGGATCATCGATTCGCCCGATACATTTATGGCATTCCGTTATTGATGATACAGAGCACCGAATTCGATCAAACCGCGGCAGAGTTACGCTCTAATGAAAAACAGCCGATACGATATACGGATTCCCTCTCTGATTTCGCTCGGCCGATACGCCTGTACGCGACTCCACGTCATAATCGAACATTCCGAGCGCGATTGGATTCTCGTTACGTTCTCTCTCTCTCTCTCTCTCTCTCTCGACGCGTGCCTTTTCATCATCAGGAGGAATGAGACTGCCCCGTGTCATTTCTTTCCTCCGAATAACGCGCATGTTTAATGTCGGCCCGAATCTTTACAACAAGCTCCAAACACGGGTAGAGATTTAAAATGGGGACCGAAAAGGATCTGTATAAACAGTTCTACCCTACTTATATCGAGGCTTTACAAAGATAGGTATACTTAGGTTCTACACAGAGATGCAATGTCCCTGCAAATTGGCTATAGTTACGCAAAAGTGATCCACAAAATCATGATTTTTTTAATTGGTGTGTGTATGGATAGTCTTTCTACGTAAAACAAAAAAGATCCAAGTGTCTTATATGACATCTTAAATTAATTGAAACAATTTTTATTTTCTATTAGTTAAACAATTTTTTTCTTTTACGTTTTTTTTTTAAGGATTAAGCTTGTCCATGAATAAAAAGAAGTAAATTGACCATACTTGGCTTGTTGAACAATTGCGAAGAGAACCTCAATGTACTTTTTAAATCATGTATCAACTCTTCATCTTCATTTTCCTCAAACGTACTTAAATAATTTTTGCATAACTACAATTAATTAGCGTCTAGATTTGTAAATCAGATATGCCTATCTGATATACTATGGTTGGATTAACTAAGCCAAATATAAATGAGCCAGAAATTCCGGTTGAAGAATTCTGTTCAAGTTGATAAGATTTCTGGTTGTCCAGAACTTGCAACTTTCAAGCTAACAAGATGTTTGGTTAACCAGAACTTTTGAAGTGTTAAAGTTAACCACCAGAAATGTTGTTACTTGAACAGAATTCTAGTAACTTCAATCGAATTTCTCTGGCTCTTTCATATTTCGTTCATATAAAAAAGATACAAATGCACACTGTTAATAGCACAAGCCTCGTTTGGGGCAACCACGTCACGATTCATGGTCTATTCCCGAAATTCCATTCAGAACTCGCCTATCTTAGCTATGTCTGTGCCCTACGAAGGCATGCCTATTTTGGGATATCCCTGGCTAGGCCCGTTACATACTTAGGGCTCGCTCCGATTAATTTCTACCCGGGATTGATCCCCATCGTATTCAAGCGCTTTGGCGAAGTATCTTGGAACAATAATGGCTATTTTACTTCTCAACTCTGCCTTCGGCCTGGTTTGTTGCCCTCTTTCAGTCTCACCTTCTGTGTCTAACTCCCGTCGCTCCCTCACGCACACAATACACCCTAGTTTCTCTTCTGCCTTTGATAGTTTCATTGCTATCGTTCGTTCGCACGTTTACTCGCGGAACGACGAACACCTGGTGTGCGCACCTGAGTCCTTAAGGCCGTTCAACTCGCACGGCACGGGCGCGTGCTCCGTTCCTTTTGGCGCTGCGGGTACACTCGCGTACACGTAACCGACGTGGCCACGTAAACCCACCTATGTCGGAAATTTCGGTGAACCGTGTGTGTGCGGGACTCATCTCGGAACTCGTCGTCGCGGGCGTGCGTTTTAAAAGCCGAACGAACAACAACGGGCGAGAGCGAGAGGGAAGTAACGGGTTTTATCGCGAGTGTATGTGTGCGCTGGTGTGCGGGTGCGTGCGTTCCACGTGTATGCGCGCGCGCGCACACACACGCGTGACCTCGTTGTGTTGCGTGCACACATTGCGATACACACTGCGACGGAATCGCCTCGATTTCGCTAATAATCGCGACAACGGTAATTCCCGCAGCCGGCAACACGCCGCACCGGCGTGTCGTCGGTGTGCGAACGCATGATCGATTTATGGGCGATCCACGGAGTAAAACGAGAGAATCGATAATTCGTATTAAGTGCGTTTTACGGTGGCGCGCGTATCTTCTCCCGGGAACACGCGTTGTCGCGAAACCATATAATACATATTGTATCGTTCGAAGTAGCGACAACAGTAGCAGCAGCAGCAGCAGCAACAGCATCAGTATCATCTTTTTTACACGTCGCAGAGTCTCGTGTTTCCTCTTATCTTCTTATCCGGTAATTTCGGAAAACTTGAGAGCGGCTTATTTAATTCGAAATAGAGCACATCTCGCGACTCTTGCACGAAAGAAATATTTCTTCATGGACGATCTCTCTCATTCTCTCTCTCTCTCTCTCTCTCTCTCCCTTTCTCTCTCTCTCTCCCTCCCTCCCTCTCTCTCTCTCCCTCTCGTTCTCTCTCGCTCTCATCGCGAGACAGTCCTATGACATCGCGTACGAATAATTGGACGCGCTGTGGACGGACGGATAGACGGACGGATGGACGAAGGGATTCTTACGCCAGTGGGTTGTGTCGATCCATGTTGTCAGACCGGATTCCTGACTGCCAAGGTCACTTCACCATCGCCACTACCACCTGCAGCACGAACAGTCGCGCTGCATCGTCTTCTTTCTTCTGTCCCTCGTACTTTCTCTCCGTATCCTCCTCTTCTCTTCTCTTTTCTCTGTCCCCTCGCCTCTCCTCTCCTCTCCCGTCCTCTCGCGCGGTCACCTCGCCGCACTAACTAGTTTCGTTAGTGCATTACTCTTACCTTATCCTACTCCGAAGAATTTCGGTCCGCGCGCACGTCGTTGAACTCGTCGATTTCTCCCGAGCGAAGTACAATTTTCACGGTGGTCCGGTGGCGCGAGTCATAAGGGGCCTTCTCGTAATCGCGAGAGACGACGAGAGAGACCTCGAGTAAGAGCGCGAGCAACGAACGGCGAGAAGCAGCCTCCACGGCCTACACGGCGTATAATCGCGAGTCCATTGTATATCGCCAATTAAATGCAATGGCGTACGCGGGCGAGCGAGGCAATACGCAATTGCGTTCTCAGTATTAAGTGTCTTACTAGACAGTACCCTCGCGCGCGCACGCCAGCGTCCTCACGGGAGAGCGGGAACGGGGGGG
>NW_022639532.1:332388-333247 GCF_010583005.1 Odontomachus brunneus
ATCGGGGGGGGGGAGGGGGAGAGCAGGGAGGAAGAGAGCGCGGCGAGGAGTGCAGGGGACTCTCAATCGCATTAGAAAATCTCTTATCAAATCAGCCGCTTACATTACCGCGAACGTTACGCTGGTGTACCTATCGACTGACGTATCGGACAACCGCGGAACAAGACCACGCGCGATGCTATCGGGAGCGTACGCTGGTAAATCCGCTTAAGCGACAGCCTCCAGGACGGTCGCTGGGGTACGTACACTGACCGCGCGCATTCGGCGCTAAACGCGGCCGTCCGATTTTCAAGGTGAAGTAACGTTGCACGCGAGAGCCAGCCGCGTGTAAGACGAGCCGACCTTAAAATCGCGCGGTTGCATTTTTCGCTGAATGCGCGGCCGGAATATGACTCTCGTAGTAACAGCAGCAGCAGCAGCAGTAATAATAGTAGTAGTAGTATCAGTAGTTTGAACGACACGACACGCGCTCGTGTCGTCGGGAATTATTTCGCGAGGGGGGATGCGAGAGAGAGAGAGAGAGAGAGAGAGAGAGAGAGAGAGAGAGAGGTAGGGAGGATGAAGGCGAAGTCCGTAGTATAAATTCCAGAAGGTTGTCCTGCCCTGGCTCTCTCCCCAGGGTACACCACACCCTCAAAGCAGCCACATAAGGGTTATGCTTGATAGATACGGCCCAGCTAAGTGCTTATCGTATTTCGTTTAGATGCCTCCACACTCGGAGCTACGATCGTCCTTGTGAACGCACCTTAAGAGCATCATGCGTTTAAAGCTCGCTCGTGTAAACTCGACTCACTTACTCACTCTCTTTTTTTTCTCTCTCTCTCTCTCTCTCTTCTTCTTCTTCTCTCTTACTCTCTAT
>NW_022639532.1:333334-337239 GCF_010583005.1 Odontomachus brunneus
GAGAGAGAGAGAGAGAGAGAGAGAGAGAGAGAGAGAGAGAGAGGGGGGTAGGGAGAAGCTTTCGCGAAATTCCTCCGATTCTTATACGCGAGTCGTTTAATTAACATTGATTCGTAAATATCCATCGTAGTATCGTCGCGAGAGGGTGGTTCGGCACAATTCGGCGCGGCTCGGTTCGGCTCGGCGCAGCGCGGCGCGGCGGCCCAGCAAAACAAGCGAATAAAGCGTAATGGGGAAGTGAGTTCGTTCCTATTCGAAACTTTCGCAGCAAACTCGGTAGCACGGCAGTCGAATACAATGGCCGTGCAGAACTTTCCGCGAAACTAAACAAGTTTATTTAACTTACCACCCTGCACCCCCTGTAACACCCACCCACCCACGGCGGAGGCACCCTGAGCCACCCCCTTCTCCTTATACAGTCAGACTCGACCTCCCCCACTGCGTCTTCTCTCCTCTCTTCTCCTCTCCTCCTCACCTCCGCTACCTTTCCCTCATCTCCCACGCTCTCTATCTCTCTCTCTCTCTCTCTCTCCCTCTCTTTCTCTTTCTCTCCTCTTCTCTCATCCAACTCGTACGGTCCCGCCCATCTACCTGCAATAACGGCAAGTTTTCCGAAAGTTTCCGACAGATTAACGACTATTGGAATTGTTGAAGTTATGGGAGAAGGAACGAGAGAGAGAGAGAGAGAGAGAGAGAGAAAGAGAGAGAGGTAGGGAGAGAAGAAAAGGCGGGGAAATGAGAAGCAGTGGGACGACGAAAGGGGGCGGGTTACGGCGGTAGGGGTTGAATACCGGAGTTTCCATCGATGTTACGGTGCTACTATTGGCGGTCAGGGGGGCGGGCGAGCGGGGGTATGGGGGAGAGGGCGAAAGAGAGAGAGAGAGTAAGCGCGCGCGAGGGATAGCGGGGTATGATATAGCGCAGTCAATATCCGAGAAGATTGGATCCGATCTTTGAAGAGATGACCGCGTTCGTCGCGCCGCGTCACACCGCCGCCCTCTTCGCCGATTCTTGAGTCGTTTGAGCCGCGGTTTGCCACGTTTGACCGTGACACACGTCGCCGAGTAGTGGCCCGACTTTTATCGGGCGTAGTCGCGAATTAAACGATTCGAGAAGACTCGCCGGAGGGTGCTCGCGGCAGGGAGGACACGATTCCTTCCTCGTGCCGCGATCGTCCTTCGATCGTCGGACTCTCGCGAATATACGCGTGCGATTCGCACGTACATACGCGTACTACGGACACTTGCGCATCCTCGCTCCCGGCTGCGAATCACGCTCCAATAATTCCGCAAACATCGGAGAGCGATCGCGACGATCGCCCGAAAGCTCGTCGACGCTGAATCAGCGCGCGTATGCCATCTGCAAATTCGCAATTGCACCCCCCTTTATCCCTCTCCTCCTTCCTGCATTCTCCTCTCTATGCACCCGCGCATACTCTCATGAAGGGATATTGTGACTCGCCGCGACTTACCGACGATTGCGTAAAGCAGCCTGGCCTAGCACGGCTAGATCCTGCGCGAGTTAGCCAACGACACGAATAAATGATAAGCGCCGCATGTCGGCAGAACTTGGCGATTCTTCTCTGACTTCGGCGCGTTATATTGAGAGGTCGACTCCTGCAAATCGAACGTTGGGCGCACAGCCTCACGTGTGCGGCTGAAGAACGTACGTGTGTGGGAATGAATAATGCTCGATGCGCAATGCATCTGTCGGGAAAGAAGTGAAATTGCAGGTAACACACGCACACACGTACGTGCGACGCGAAATCGGCAGCGTGTGTTCGACAACGCGCGCAGGAGAGAGAGAGAGAGAGAGAGAGAGAGAGAGAGAGAGAGGGAGAGAGAGCATAATTGATGCTTAATAATAAGAGAACACGGCGGAGTGAGTCATCATGCTCGCGAAGGGTTGTCGCCGTCGCGATTGAATGAGGGAGTCCGGAATCGGAGGGTTGCTCGAGCGAAACTGTACGCTTCGCAAACACACGGCGCGTTGCGTGCCCGCTATTGATCGATAATTGAACGACAAACCCGTCTTATGCCGCTACGAGCGCATCCGGGCGCGATTACACCTCCTCGCGGTGAATCTCTCTCTCTCTCTCTCTCTCTTTCTCTCTCTCTCTCTCTCTCTCTCTCTCTCTGTCCCATCCCGGGCAGAGGATACAATTGAATGTCAAAGAGTGGCGCACGCGTTTCAAGTATCTCGCGATCTTGCGATAGCAATCGCGAAATCGGGATTCGCGACGAAATTGAAAGATAATAGGCGGAATAACGACACAACAATCAGTATTATTGCCGCGTCGCACGTGTTTATTCACGAAGGGGATCCCGTAGCTCTTTCTCGACCCTCCAGCCTCGATCTCTCCTGGGCCAGAATGTTTGTACACCTTAATTAGATCGTACCTTTTCTCACAGTGGGGCGAATGCCTGCCCTGTTGGTTTTTTACAATCAATACTGGCACGTGTACTTAGATATCGTCTCCCTCTGCCCCTCTCGCTGCTCTCTCTCTCTCTCTCTCTCTCTCTCTCTCTCTCTCTCTTTCTCTCGAGTACGCTCAAGTAAGCGCGCACACTTGGCTCGCGCAAAACGCTTTTGTTTGGCGTACGGCTCACGTGTGTTTGCCGTTGCACGGCGGGCCGGAATCGATCGTTCGCAGTTCCAGCAGGGTAACGTATCGACTGCTACGCGAGTTCGTCCTAGTTCGCATAAACAGAGAGAGGAACGTGCGCCGCCCCGCTCGTGTCTGTCAAATATGAAATCGTTTCTTGACAAGAGAGCGGCGAGAAAAACCGAGGGGGAAACTTGTTAAACTAGAAATAACGTTATCCGACTACAGGCGTTTATATGGATATGCATATATGTACATGTATACAGGGGGGAGGGTTACATAGAAGTCGCGTTCGATCGAGGCACGCTATATTTAACTCCTTCGAACTCGCCGGCGCATTGGCAGCGGCGTTCAGTTGCAGATCCCTTTTCCTTTTCCCACGATTCCCTCAAATTGCAGAACGAAATTGACATCGGGTTTTCGACTTTCGGAATTGGACCGCGTAGAATCACACAGAATATCGTCGATAGCACGACGAGTTGCGCGATACGACTATTCGGGAGTCACTCGAGATATTTCATTAGAAATTTCTCTTACATAGAGTGTTGCAGGAAAATTTGCAGCAAAATATGTGTGATCTCAGACCTATACATTTGTGAGTAGGAAGAATTTGTCGGATATTCATATATATTTTTTACTTTCTTAGCTCGAACGCCTTCTATTACAATTTTTTCATAATAATTTTATTTCGCAAGTACTTTGAATATTGAATTATTCTGTACAAGTATGTGTGTACATATATATTTATGAAAAATAAACACTCAAAGTGTTTCTTATATTTTGCTCAATTTTAGTTTAAGATGTAAACCAGAAAGAATCTTTGGGAAAACGTTGGAGACGACCAAATGGGATCTGTTTGGATTTCCCACTTAGACTCGCACATTTACAACGTTACACGTAACACTTCTAACCAGAACCTGCATAGATTTCCCAAGTAGAACCTGATTATTGTAGGGAATCGATCCCAATTAGATCCCAAAATATTTTCTATGCGGATTCAACTACGAAATTACTATTCAAATATTTTTTTCCGTGCACTACATGTTCTCCGTGCCTGATCCTGATCAGATCGATCTCAATCGGTTATGTGGTTTGTGCAAGATGATGTTGTTCGAGTAACGAACAAGTGATGAATCATGTAACGCAGCGTAGCAGTCAGAACCTTGTTAATAATAAGGATCATTGATATTTGGTGCTTCATCGATAATTGGGACCCGATAACATTATCTTGTACAGACCAAACAACAGACCGGGATCAACCTGATCAGAAGCACGGGATAAATTTCTAGTGGGGAGAGGA
>NW_022639532.1:337418-340753 GCF_010583005.1 Odontomachus brunneus
GGGGGGGGGGGGGGTTAGCTCGCCTCATCGCCTCATCGAGAACAAAAATGCAGATCGCGCGAACACACGCGGCAATACACCGTGTGTATCGCATTAAAACTTGTCGCTGGACCATTAAGTGTTTTTCGGAACGCGGAATAGCGGAAAGAGGGGGAGCGCGGGTGATATATATCGCACAGTTTATGTAGCCGGCGCAGTATATGGCGCGGAATGGGATACATATATACGCGGTATATCTCCTTTATGGCAACCATTAACATATTTTTTACCGTACGTATTACCATACAATAGTGGCGCAAATATTATAACTTATGGTCGTAAATCAAACGCGGCGAGGAGGTAGCCGCGAAAGACGAAACTCCGGACTAAGGAGGCGGAGGACGGACGGAGGGAAAGCCGGGAGGGAGAAAGAGAGAGAGAGGGGGAGAGAGGGACTGGTTGGAAAAAAAATCGATTATCAAGCGTTGTAACACGCGTACGTCGAATATCGATGGCTGGTACCGCTTGTTGTTATGCCAGCTACAACTGCGTGTACGTGCAAACGCTCTCGATTTATCTTATCTTTATTCGCGAGTCCAAATAAACGGAGTCTCAGCTCGGTTAGAGAGACAGAGGAAGAGAAAGAGAGAGAGAGAGAGAGAGAGAGAGGGAAAGAGAGAAACTACACGAAGAGAGCTACAACGTTTGGCAAAGCGAAGCAAGTGTGGAACGTTAAAAAAAAATGTTTTGCTGGTCCAGGTAGAATTCTGAACATCACAGTGAAAATTTATCGTTGTTTCTGGTATCTGCTAGAGAATTGTCTGTAGCACGTAGAAAGTGCAGCAGCAGCAGCAGCAGCATTCTAGTAATATTTGCAAGCAAATTTAAGTGAATGTGAGGATTATTCTCGTTCGTTTGTCTCTCGTCGTTGATCTTTTTTGCCTGCCGCATTCCACTTTTATAAGAAGTGTGACTGGCTTTAATCTGGATGTGGACGCCACAAAGAGAGAGAGAGAGAGAGAGAGAGAAACCTTCTCGCTAAATTTCACAAACGATTCAAGCAGAAATCCTATCTCTGTCATCTGCGTTGATTAAGCACAAAACACATGCGGTATCGTGCTGTTTGCTGGTCACTTAACTATCTCGGCTAATTTCTCGTACTTAGGTAATTTGCGCTATGACTGCGAGGGTATTTTTTGCAGTGGAACATATATCCCGGGAGAGGCAAGAGACTCTCTCTCTCTCTTTCTCTCTCTTTCTCTCTTTCTCTCTCTCTCTCTCTCTCCTCCGCGGCACGAATCCTTGGTATATTTTATATTCCGCCTGCCGTTTGAATTGAAATAATCCCGTTCGACTACTTTCACTTTACGATCACAATGAAAACGCGCGCGCGCGCGCGCTCGCTCAGCCGGGTCGGCACTTCGCGGCCGAGGAGTCGAACGAGGGAGACACGGCCCTGGCCCTAATGCCGTTTCTTTTACGTCAACGTGTATTTTTATCGCGTTAGCGTTAATTATTTTCGCTCCCGGGGAAACGCGCGAATTGTCCGAGTTGTGGCAGCCGGCCGATGCGGCGACTCCTTCGCGTAAATATGCATAATTCGAGGCGTCGTTGCCACCGTTGGCGACTCGGTTGACACTTTACGACACACGTTCTTCCTCCCTCTCTCTATCTCTCTATCTATCCATCTATATCTCTGTCTGTCTCTTTCACGGAGAACGTTCGGCGATAAATCAAATTTTATTCGGACACAAACGACAGCGCGCGATTTATTCGCAGATGCCCCCGCGATTATCGTAAATTGCACGGTGATCGATCGATCTGAGCGAGTACACGCTCGAATATACGTACAAGTTCCCCCGACGAATAACGCTGGACGAGACGGAGCGCGATTTCATCCGCTCGGGAATCATTTTCACCTGGACATCTCCGCGTGAGCGTGAAGTGTTCGATCGATCGGCGAGAGGCGCGTATGCTGAAGCGCTGGTTCACGTTTGACATTCGTTTCGCAAAGTATTTTCGCCGATCGCTTTCGCAAGTTATCGCAAAGCGTTGCTGTAAAATCCCCACTAGTCTCCTTAATCGTCCCCACTGTGTCTGGACGCGAAATGATATACGTTATGATACGGCATGATACACAATATGATGATATGACAAAGTATGGTATGATGTGTCAAGCTGTCAAAAATGACAGATCAGCCGAGCAACGTACACCAGTCATAATGTGTACGCGTATATCCGGTCACGACGCGAACGATTAGAAGAGAGACCACCCAGATAGACTTTCATGATTACGACACGAGGTGAGGTACAATCGATGATGGAAACTCTAGAATTTTTTTTTTTAATTACGTTTATGGGGGAGATGTATTAAATATCGTATTAAATTAATCATCAAATTTACTGCATATGCAATAGCGTAAATTGGTTATATTCACATGCAGTAATAAATCTACTTACGATTACACACTCAGATTTTACATCTAGACTTTCGTATTTTACATAATATATCAGTTTAACCACTCGTGAGAGGTACGCGATCTTTACAAGTTGCGATTAGTAAAGTTGCTGCCAAATTTACATATACCTGTCTATCCAGGACGAGATACCAACCAGATAGACATTCATGATGACGTGAGACATAATCGATGATGAAAGCTCTACAATTTTCTTAATTACATTCATAAGGCAAATAGATCATGTTTTAATTAATTAAAAAAATTTACATTATACAATGTTTTTTATAAACTTTTTCTCTCATTAACGCAGCAACAAATTTTTTTTTTAAAGCTATAGTCAGATCTTCGTGCTATATTTTATTAGGTGATAAACTTAGTTCCTGCGGCTTACAGTTAGATGACGTTAGTTGTAGGTGTAATTTATTTTGACATCTGAAACTGGCTGCATTTTAGAGGTTAGACATTTGTCAATAAAATTCAGTGCGAAAAGATTCATTTAAGCGAGCAGTGCTATTTTTTCTTTTGATTAAATATGGAACGTGATAAGTTGTTTTTTCGACATGTGCTGCTTCATTGCTTTGACTTGAAAAAAACTGCAGCTGCAGCTCATAAATTGCTTTTCGAAGCTTATGGCAATTATGCTCCATCGAAAAGAACATGCCAAGTATGGTTTCAGCGATTTAAGAGTGGTGATTTTGATGTCAATGATAAAGAACGCTCAGGCCAACCGAAAAAGTTTGAAGACACCGATTTGCAGGCATTATTGGACGAAAACTCTACTCAAACGCTCCAAGAATTGTCTGCAGCATTAAATGTTACTCCGATGGCTGTTTCCAAACGTCTACATGCAATGGGAAAAATTCAAAAGGAGGGAAAATGGGTACCACACGAATTAAC
>NW_022639532.1:347763-356959 GCF_010583005.1 Odontomachus brunneus
TAAAGTCATGCTTTTGCACGACAACGCTCGACCACACGTTGCCAAAGCCGTCAAAGAAACACTGATGCAGCTCGAGTGGGAAGTTCTCCCGCACCCAGCGTATTCACCAGACTTAGCTCCTTCGGACTATTACTTGTTCCGGTCGATGCAGCACGGCTTGGTGGATACACACTTCAGAAATTACGAGGATGTGCGAAAATGGATCGACGAATGGATCGCATCAAAAGACCAATCGTTCTATCGTTGCGAAATCTACGCGTTGCCCGAAAGATGGGAAAAATATATAGCTAGCGAGGGAAAATACTTTGATTAATGTATTTTTTGCTTTTGATGTCGAAATAAATGAGTTTTTTAAACAAAAAAACCGCAGGAACTAAGTTTACCACCTAATACTATATTTTACATGACGCATCGTTTGGAGCAACTTTCCATCATTCTTTTCGTATTTGTGTCTCGTCGTTTTGTATGATAAATACGAGAGCAATCTGATCGGGCTCATAAGGGTCTCAACATTGTCGAATTTCGTGATTTAATACACTTGAGCTCAGAACCCTGAGCATGAAAAGGTTACGTCAACTCTAGTCGTTTTTCATCGTTCTGCGTAATAAATATGAGTGCTGTGCGAACCACTTGTAGGGGACGCGACCTTACAAGTCGCGCGACTAGCAAAGTTGCTGTCAAATTTACATACACCTGTCTATCTAGGCAATGAGTTGAGGTTTAGCAAATGCTGAGGCTTTATTGAAGCTTAGTGTACGGTACCTAACGTACACATAGATACGCGCGTGTTTCACACGCTCACACGACGCGATCCATTTTCTACGACCTACTTCCGACGATACAAGAGAAGACACAATATATATATATATATATGATATATATATATGTATGTATATATGTATACACATATATACTATATATTGCATATATGCACACACATATGCATACACATCGCCTCGCGATTCGGGTTGCGCGCACGACCACGGTATCTCGCGCTGTACACACGTCAGGAAGGAAAATCGTTGCGTTATCGGTCATTATGTATACGAGTTTATGCGGCGACGTCGCGCGAGCGCGATAGTTGCGAATGTGTCGCGGCCATTGGTGGTGTCAACGCACCGGCGGCGTGTCCGCCGGTATCGCGATATCGTGAACGCAGTTCCGCAAATATCTCGCGACATTCTTTTCGTCAGGGCCGGTAGGCGGGGAGGGGAAGTTCCGAAGGAGCGGGCGATGTGCGCGCCCGCGGTTAAGTCCGAGACAATTACGATTAATTGGGACGTGGCTCGGTCGCGCGAGACGGCCGAGGGTGGCACGGCGCACAGTGGAGACAAATAGGAATTTACTGTTCAAAAATCGTTACAGACCACAATTTTATAAGGATGAGTTTTTTCTTAAACGTTAATCAATGTAAAATAAAACTGTCGAGCCCGATTTTTTAAAAAATTCTTCTAAGTGTTGCAATATTGATAAGAATTTGTAAAAAAATATCAAGTTGCGAGCCACTTTTTCAATTGGAAAACTTTCCATCTTTTCGCTGCACAGTACAGTGTTCTAAGGTTTTCAGCATCGCTGATTACGAATCTGATATAAAAATCAGAATTTGGCAGTTGACAACTGCCAATCTCAACTGTCAACATAAACAAAATTATTATGTTTCATCCCTTTAAGGCGCATAATTCATGGAACATTCTAGTAACTTTTTTTTAATGAAATATTAATGAAATCTTGTAAAAAAACACTCTAAATAGCACATTTATATTTCAACTGCCCGATCTTAAATGGTCCCTATTGGTACCAGTAATACTTAAAGAATTAACATAGTATATGTCGAAACTAATGGGCAGTTGAAACCTTATAAATATGTTATTTAGAGTTTGAAAAGATGGGAAGTTTTCCAATTGGAAAAGTGGCTCGCAAAACTTGATATTTTGTACAAACTCTTATCAATATTGCAATATTTAAGAGAATTTAAAAAAAAATCGGGCTCGACAGTTTCATTCTACATGTATTAACATTTAATTAAAAAAAAATTCATCCCGATAAAATTGTGGTCTGTAGCGATTTTTTAACAGTAAATTCCTATTTGTCCCCACTCGATGCGGCGGCCACCTCGTGACTCCGAAGCCGGCCGGAGGCTCGATAACTTGCCTCGTAACCCAGATACTTACGCATCCCGCTGACGTATTTACGCGAGCGGGCAAATAAGTACGCAAGTCTCCGCGTGTCGACCACGCAGGGGCGATTCCGTGCGTGCGTGTGCACCACGCCTCTAGTCGCGCGCTAATCTCCGCCGAAAGTTGCAGCGCGGATCACGTAACCGATGACGCGATAAATCGCCGGGCCGCTCGACACGCATGCTTTTTACCCGCTCGTTCAATCGGCCGTGGATCTTTATTTGGTTACGCGCGGTTATTAGTCACGCCTTATACGCGAATTAATGAAACGTGTCGGCCCCGTTCATCGCTGACCGGCGATCCGACACACTCGACCTGCTAACCCTTAAACGACAAGGTGAAATTGCGGGACATAAACAATAAGGTGCGGGGTCAAAAGTGCCGATTCGAGATCACCGATAAACATGTTTGTCGGGAATAATTATCTGGATATTATTATCCAGAAAATTGTTCTTCATCAACTTTTGACATTTGATAATTATTCTTCGCAGACCGGTACTGCATACGTGACCTAAACATCCTTTATTTTCCTTTTCTCCTGCATGTTAAAACTTGTATTAGGTTAAATTAACGGCAGTTTAACAGGAGCAAACTTTTTTGTCGTATATAAAGATATTTTTTCAGTGTACAACGAGGAGAAAATGTCTGTAGTTATAATCACGTGGAGAAATAATCATTATCAATTATGATCAAGAAAAGCATTCCTTTTTAGTAAAAAAGTCTGGTATAATGATACAATGATAATTTCTTTGCAGATGTCTTAGAGACGTCTTTTAGACGTCTGATGTCCCGATTTTAGACGTTTTGCTGTGTGAGAATGACCTCATATGCACGTACCGGTTGGAGCAACCGAAGAATATGCTTGGGGCCAGAAATAACGATAATTTCAGTCGGATCAGCTATTTTTTTCGTCTCTCAATATAGTATCTGACTTGGGCGCAAACATGGGTTGCATCGAGAAATATATACCGAATGGTGTCCTCGTTGACCCCCCCCCCCACCTTATCGTTTAAGGGTTAAATGGTGGAGCAACGTCATTGATGCGTCCACTGATCCCTTGCGTATCCGCGTGAAGTGCTTTATACAAAGTAGTCTCGCTTCAGAAAGTGTGACCGGTGTGGAGCACCGGAAGCCGTTAAAGCAGCCATTAAAGTCGCAGTGGCTACGGTAGACACTTCCGTCTATAGTGTAACGCGCGTCTAAATTCGTAATATACTACTTCACTGCGCTCTGTGAAACGCTCGTCCCTCCTCCTCCTCCTCCTCCTCCTCCTCCTGCTCCTCTCCATCGCGCGCCATGTCTTTTCTTTCGACAGCGAGTGCACTTCGTGTACGTGTGTGAGCCGTTTCTTCCGATAACATCCGCAAAAGTTTATTTTTCAACTTACGATGTGGCACGACACCAGCGAGCGTCTTCGTCGCTACGAGCGGCCAATCGCGTTCAGCATGAAGTTCGTAACTTTGACCGATTCTTTTTGTTGTTTCGCACAAGGCTAATATAAATGTAAGAAACATTAAATCGCGTGCAATTAACGCGTTGTCCGCCACTGGTCTCGTTCATTTGCATATAAGATGTAATCAGAGAGCGCAACGAATTCAATATATTGCCGATCAAACGAGCCAACAGGTGTATACATAATGAATTGTAGTTATTTACCGCGTCTCTGGCTATTCCAACTTTAATGAAGCTTTGAAATAATTGGTTAGCCTAGCGACCGACATGCTAATCCGAGACATGTAATTAGCCACGTGAAAGACACGCTTCTCAAGTGGTGCAGAAAGATTCAGTCGCCGGGCGTTCAACACGTGGAAGTATGATTTCACGTGTCTAGTGCGTACACGCGCAGCACTTCCGGCGACGAGCTCGGTCGGTCGCGCAGCCGAAAACTTAGCGTGTACGTGTGAAGAGTTCGAGCAAATGTATACACGGGGAAAGTACTGCAGTAAATATTGCTGGAAAATTTGGTCATCCTGGGTCGTACAGAAGCTACGAGATTACTACAGTTTGAGAAATCTTACGCGCCTTCGTTCAGAGTCTCATGTCCTAAAATCTGCACGTTCGACCTTTTACTACTAAAGTTGCCATAACGACTTGAATGATTTTTGATATCGTACCAACTTAAACTCTACCCGGCGTTGCCCAGCAAAGTATCAAGGGGATGAAATCGGGGGGAAGTTTGGAATGTTCAGATTTCATGTAGCCTATATTTTCCACGGGTCCCTAGAGAGTAACTATGCAAAATTTGGTCTAGGTCGGTCAAAGGATTTAGGAGTGTATAGGGAACAGAGACAGACACATTCTATCTCATATATATATATATCTATATATATATATATATATATAGATACTCAGTAGATCACCAAATTCATACTGTTTCTACAGCAATTCATACTGTTTCTGTAGCAATTTATACTGTTTCTACAGCAATTTATACCGTAACGTCGGTATAATCCGGCTTTATAGAGGACATTGTAAGGTACATGTAATCTTGGCGTAATTTTTCCTGCAATACTTGCTTCGTGTGTGTGTGTGTGTGTGTATAGAGGCAGACCGCGGTAATGAAGCTGGTAACCTTGTAACGCGGACACGTAACGTTAGCGGAGTAGCGCTTGCACTTTCAATGTCTTTAGTTCACGATTGTTTCTGACAATCGAGCCTCGGCGAGCCGTACGATTATTACGATCGAAGGAACTCGCTGGGCATCACGGCGGGCGAGCGAGAGGACGAGTGATTCACCGTGAAACGTCTCGTTTGCGGAACGCGCAAAGCGTGTAGTTGCAGGTGCATCTGAGTGCCGTAACATGTACAGATACTTTCAGACCTTGCCATGTCCCGGATTACCGTCGTCACCGCGATACGAGCATTGCTCGTTCGGCGGTCGCCTTACAATTCCGAATCGTTAGGTTTCGTTAGGTTCCCACGGGGATGAGCGTAATTCAGAGTTGACAAAGTTGTCCTCCTGACCGGTTCGCAATTCCTCGCGAAGATACAGTGAACTGGCAAAGATGAGCCTATTTAAATTTATGCTTATTCGACTATTACCGTGAGCTGCTCTCTCTCTCTCCCTCTCTCTCTCTCTTTCTCTTCTCTTCTCCTCTATTGTCCTCCTCTTGATATCCAGTCGAGTCAACGCGTAGGATCAACGTGCTCGAGAGACTCTCTTAGCGTAAAATTCGCTCAGCGAACGCGATATCGATTTTCAAGTGCACTCTCATCGGTGACCTCGCGCACGAACATCGGTGTTCCTCGTGTGCGAAGAAGAAGAGGAGAAAGAGGAAGAGGACAAGGAGGAGGAGAAGGAGGGAGGAGAAGATGAAGCAGAAGGAGCACTCTCTTGATTTGAGTATATAACAGACGCATCGTCCTCTCTTTCCACCCTCCCTCTTTATAACCCTCCCCGCGCCCCGCTGCCCCCCTCAAATAAGAATCGACAATGCTCGTAGTCGCGCGCACAATAAAGCAGCATGATAAGAGCACTTACTTTTGTTTCTCTCTCCCGGACCATACGGCCGAGCGATATACTTTCTGCTTATATCCTGCGGCGCATTAAAACGGAAACGTCGGAGAAATTCCAGATAATGCCCAATAGTAAATTAAGATATAATAACTTTCGTGAAAGTTGTACGATGGTGAAGCAGTGGAAGAGGTGGAATACGAGGAGGTAGAGAACTCTATTAACTTTTATTTCTCCGGGAAAGTAACTTCTCTCATCCTCCTCTTCCTCCGCCGCCTCCTCCTCACACTCCTCGACCGCCACTACCTTCTCCTCCACCGTCTCTCTCGCACCTCCTCCTCCTCTCGTTCTCCTCTTGCACCTCCATTTCCACCTCTCCGCCGACAGTGGCACCTCCACCTTCCGCCACGTCCTTTCTCTCTCTCTCTCTCTTTCTCTTCTCTCTCCCTCCCTCTCTCTCTCTCTCTCTCGCTCTCTTCTCTCTCTGTCTCCCAATCGTTCCACCACTATCGCTCCTTGCCTCCCGCTCCCATCGTCAGTTTCTTCTCCACCTCAGCACCCCCGCACCCTCGTCGCTGCTCCGCGTTCTCCTGACTCGATCGCCCGCCCGCCCCTCCACTCTCCTCTCGTCTCTCTTTCTCTCTCTTACTCACCCTACCCCCGACCTCGGCCCTAGTCTCGGCCCCGCCAACTTCCCCCGACGGTGAAACTTTGTAAAGCGACTTAGTCAAAGTTTAATAAATTCCTTCGAGGAAGTTTCAAAGCGGTTCTACGCGGGATTGCAAATGATTACGTTTCGTCGTGCCGGAGAATATGCGAAGACGGGAGGAGGGGGGCTTGCATTGTAGGGCGGAAAGAGGCGGATAAATATAGATAGGTAGAAGAAAAAAAGGAGGAGGACAGTGGAGTAATCGGACGTTTAGGTGAGTAGGATATTTCGAGTTATCGATCGCCCGCGGCGACAGGAGCGGGGCAAAGATGACGGGGCCGGGGAGGGGGAAAGGGATGCGAATCGAGAGACGTTGGGCTGGTCAGGTCCGAGCTCGCGGCAAACAACAATACACGATCGCGCGTAGACTCCGGCACTCGCGATGGAAGAAGATGGGAAACGGGGTCCCGCGGGATGTAGTTGGACGGGGCAGCGCTCGATATTATTAAAATTACGTTATCGGCAAACGCAAACGTTAACGCAAACGTCTATATCATCGTGGTCCTCTCCACCCCGTTCGTTCTCGCGCGGAGGCGACGTTCGTCTTCTTAACGATCATCCAACTTCTAAGCGATCGTTCCAGTTTCGAAGGTGGATCGATCTTGCTGCTACCACCAGCTTCCCCCTCCCTGTGCTCGCGACACAAAGAGAAATCCTCGACTCGTCGAGCGTACAATCTCGTAATTTAGTTTAATGTTCTCTCGCGGATTGCGCGACTCGCGCGATAGGTCAATCGACGGGCGCGCTGATGTCGCAAGGCCGCTGCTGGTAGTCACGTATTTCTCTTTTATAACGAATATCGAGAGAGATTATAACGAATGTAAAGAGAGACGCGATGTATCACGAGAGCATCTTTCTGAGATAGTTTTCTTTTTCTCTCTCTCTCTCTTTCTCTATCCTTCCCCCTTTCCCCTCTGTCGCTTTCTCCCTCACCCCTTGCCACCCTCTTTTGTCGCATGTAACTCGAAGGTAAATCGATAAGGGGCTATATCGCGTTACGTCGGCGAAGCGTGTATAATTCCGAAAGCGGAACGGGAGGAGGAAGTGCCGCGCCGCTCCGCTCCGCTCCTCTCCTCTCCTCTCCTCTCCTCTCCTCTCCTCTCCTCTCCGCTACGCGCTGTTCAAAGAAACAAAAAGACGGGTTCGTACTTTATGCACGAAAGAGAAGTCCGTACGAGCGAAGGGACCGAACAAGGACGAGAAGACAGAGTGAGAGAGAGCGAGAGAAAGAGAGTGAGAGAATGAAAGAGAGAGAGAATGAGAGAGAGATGGAGAAAGAGAGAGAGAGAGAGAGAGAGAGGCTCACTGCATAACGAACAGTCGACGGTGGTGGTGACCAGAAAATGGCCGCCACGACGCAAACAAATGAGCAAGTCCGACCATTCCCATGGCAACAATCTCAATCAGATAGGAGCTAGCGGAGCAGAGAACAGAGAACACGCCGGATAATATATTCGATACAGGTAATATATAGCGCTCCAGATACAATATTTATGTCCCGACGTATTTCACTAGCAGCCCATTATTCATTCGCACGTACTGAATAAGCATTAATATCATAGAGCTCATGCTCCGTGCCGCGCACGGATCTTTTTCGAGCCTATACACTGGATCCCCCATCCGCCCTTCTCGCCCTCCTCGTCCCCGCTGCTGTTCGCGCTCCGCCCGTTTTCGCCCCCGTCATCCGCGACGATGGTCCCGTGACAATCTCGTTGACGACCGCTATATTATACGACAAATCGAAAACGCCTAGACATCCACCTTCCTCTTCTCCTCCTCCTCCTCCTCCTTCTCCTCCTTCTTCTCTTCCATTTTCTTCCTCCTTTTCTTATTTTTTTCCTCTCTCTCTTTCTCTGCCTCTCTCTCGTCCATCTCGTTCCGGTCAAAGGCTACTCGCGCTACGTACTACCTTCGCATCGATGACTCGCAAAGTTGGCAGCAAATCGAAGGTGGGGAGGCGAACAGTGCGAGAAACCGGTTATCATTGTTACAACGTCGTCGCTACCACGAGTCACGGTCGACTACGAATGCCCGAGATGCCGACGCCGCGAGCTTAACCCTCCATTGTGGCCAACGGTACACAAACGTATTATTATTTCAGAAACTTCCTGCGCTCCTCTCGAATAGATAAACTCTTACGGAAAAGTGGACGGGACTGGGGAAGGAGATGGGGCGCGAAGAAGAGGGAAGGAAAAAGGAGGAAGAGACGGGACAATTTGGCCGGAGGTCGGACTCGAATCAAACGCGCGCGCGCGCGCGCGCACGATCGAATTTGCCTTGCCTCCGCGTGCGCGCGAAGGCGCGAGCTGTTTACCTATTTTAAGGCCAAATGAAATATTTATGAGGCATAAAGCGAGGTCAACGCCAAGAGGAGACCATCCAGCGTGGATGAAGTACGCTCGGATGATGAAATCCGTGGCGTCACTCAGCGCTTGGCATTCTCTCCCTCCTTCTTCTCGTTTCTTTTCTTTATTACAATCCATTGTCCGAAATTAAGGCGTTTGTATTTAATCGCCGTGTGACGAAGCAGCGCGACGGGCCCGTCGTCTCACCAGCGATCGCAATTGAGCGGATATAATGCGCAATCGCGCGGCCAACAGTCCCATGAAAACGTTTCCCGGTATTTGAGGATGTATATACGCGTAACGGTAGATTGTGGTTTCGAGGTCAAACCCCGGGCTCGGGACTAAGGGTCAAGGCACTCCTGTCCCTTCGAAAACTCCATTATCCGCTTTATCAATCGCTAGGCTATAAAAAGATACATCGGAATCACAAATTGTCCCGATAGAGGAACAGAGAGAGAGAGAGAGAGAGAGAGAGAGAGAGAGAGAGAGAGAGAGAGAGAGAGAGAGAGAG
>NW_022639532.1:357326-358419 GCF_010583005.1 Odontomachus brunneus
GAGAGAGAGAGAGAGAGAGAGAGAGAGAGAGAGAGAGAGAGAGCCGTGCCACGAGTCGTGTAATCATTATCTTTGCAACGGTTCGTTACCTTGTAGAAACCCCGTACAACGTAGACTATTTGGCAATTGTAATGCCGCGATGGTTATCTGAGGGGAAAAAGGTTGTGAAAAGGAAAAAGAGAATCGGAGAGAGAAAAAGATGATCAAAGTGGCTGGTGCAATAATTAGAATGAGCGGGGATTGGCGGATAACCTCCCGTTTAGAGCCTGCGAAGAGAGGGTGACCGAGAGGGAGGGAGGGAGATAGGGATAGAGGAAGGGTGGGCGAGTGGGTGGTTAGGAGGACGGGAGACCCGGTGGATCCTAATCCGGTAAGCGGGACGTTAACTCGACGATAACTTCCTTCGTGTTACGCCTTAAGTACCCGCGTAATTAAAGCGAATGGATCGAGTTCGCGAGTTTTCATTAATTAAATCCGAAAGATCTATCGCGCAAGTACGTAAGGATCGGCGGTACAAAACTATCGCCCTCTCATCTCCGTTCGTTTCTCCCTCTGCCTCTCTTGCCTCGTCGTCGAAGTTATCGATATAAATGCGAGTGTCGCGAAATAACGTGACGGCAATCCCGTCCACAAAACGTTAAACGGGTTCTCCCTTTCTCTTTCTCTCTCTCTCTCTCTCTCTCGTCCGCTCGAGCGCATTATTATTCGACATCGATCGCAACCCTGTTAACAGTTATTATTTTTCTACCTCTATTCGGTCTTGTGTACGTTACACCGCCTACCTCGGGCTAAAATAACCAACACGTTGGCGGGAAGCAAAAGGTGGAGAAGATGTAAAAATGTGGACGCGAACAAGTTTCAAAGGGCAGAGGGAGGGGGTAAGCGAAACGTCATTTAATACTTCCGCGACGTCGCGGAGCGACTATTTTATTTTCAACTCGTAAACCCTGTGGAAAACGAGAATAGATAAAAATATTCTTTTATTAAAAAAGACAAATATTCGATATCACGCGTCCGATAATACCGGATAGGAACGGTAGGAAGAAAGGGTGAGGGAGAGAGAGAGAGAGAGAGAGAGAGAGAGAGAGAGAGA
>NW_022639532.1:363055-367587 GCF_010583005.1 Odontomachus brunneus
GAGAGAGAGAGAGAGAGAGAGAGAGAGAGAGAGAGAGAGAGAGAGAGAGAGTGAGTTTGGTGCGTAGGCTACGAGAAGGGGGACCGCGGGTTAGCTCGAATTCCATTACGCTGTTTTATACCCGCCATCCTTGTTTTTATTGCGCGCCCCTCGTCGCTTTTCTCTCTGCTTTACGGCCCTGCCTATAAACACAATGTACTTCTCGGTAGATCGTGAGCTATCAGCCCTTTCCCTTCATCATTTTCATGCCCTCGCGCTCGAGATAGGAAGACAGGGAGAGAAAGAGAGAGTGGCAGAGGGAAAGAGAGAGGCACAGACAGAAAGAGGTGGAGAAGCGAGTCAGGAAATTAGAATGAGTTTATGATTGACAATACGCAGGGTAGGAATAAAGCGTAATGGGATGCTGCTCGCTTAGCATAGAATCGTGATAAGGTGCGCGTAGATACAGGGTGTTCCACGACGAACTGTACATATCAAGAGAACGTGTTCTTGAGATCAATTTAAGCAGGAAAAACTTTCTATATCAGAGTATCAGTATATTTCCCTTCAGCTTACACAGCCAAAGAGAGGGACTTGGTTTGCAATTATATTCCTTAACTATACACATTCATTCCTTCCTTATTTCTATTTACTAATATCCTTACAGTTACATTGCCTCTTTCTCTTTTTCTCTCTTTCTCTAACTGACTTTACAATATCATCTTCGTTACCTAAACAAACTCGTAATCTCCTCTCACAATCTTCTTAATTTGCAACTACTTCTTAATTTTCATCTTTTCACTGCATCTGCTCCTCGTTTGTTATGTCTAATTTCACTTTTTTATTTCCCTCAACGGATATGGTTCTCATACACAACACTCCAAACTCTGTCCTTCCCTTCAGCCGTACATATCTTTCCTCTTTCTATCCGATCTCTTCACTGCTTTCCTTATTACTTTCTCTTTTCTCCCAATTTTCTTTACATTACCCTAACTGCGCATTTTTTATGTTGCTATAACCTCTATTATCTATGTACTTTTTCATGAATCTTATTTTCCTAACCTTGTTTTGCCTTCACTTACATACTAGTTACACATTCATTTCTACGTAATTTCACCTATCTGACCTCCTATACTTTCAACTGAATACACTAAAATCACTCCAAACTCACGCACGTTAATGAAGCATCCACACACGCTACCTATAACCAAGTCTTTAGAAAACTTTCTATAAATATAGAGTTCACAATAGTTACTTAGATACAGGCGTTCAAAGACCTAAGAACCACATCTGTTTTGCCTTTCTTAATCTTCTGGAAGAAGGTTCTTCCTTCAGATAAGGAGGAGTCAGAGGACAGCAGACCTACCATAATACAGCTTATTAATGACGCATGTCGGCAGATAAGAAATAATTACAAGGTTCTTCGTGCGGCTATTCTATCTATTTTAGATCGCAATGCGCGATATATCATAGCCAAAGGACGTCAATTTGAACAATTTATCTCATTTTTGTTCAATAATTTTTGTTTGTATAATGTTTGATTTATCGCTGGACTTTTCAATAATAAGGCATCTCCAAAGCTGTAACTCGATCCTTAGCTTTGAACGTCTGTATCTAACAAATTATCGTAAATTTCATTCATATTTATAGGAAATTTCTTGCTTAAACTGATTTCAGGGACACGCTCTCTTAGCATATACAGTTCTTCATAGGACATATTATATATATAGTGAGCCTTCGTTAAACTTTGACGTATTAATGACGCGCTTATATATATATATATATATATATATATATATATATATATATATATATATATATATTATGTGATGAGTGCCGTTGATTCGTCGATTCGCGAACAAACACGGGATCCGAATCTCTTCTGTCATGCGTTACACGTGCATTCCCTCGCACTTTCTTTCACATCCGCCGGTACATCTCGTTACGTGCGAGTTGCAGTGAGTGAAAGTCCGAATACGAAAAGCTGCCGGTGGCCAGCTTGTGGAGTCACTTGAACGATTCGCGCACGCACCGCATCGCGAAATAATACATCGTCCATGAAACTCGCTGCAAATCTCTCGTTTCCTTTGCTCTTTTCATCTCCCGGTGCCACGGGCTTTCACGCATTAAGATAAAAGTAACAGTGCTTGAGCACACATCTAATCCCGGACACATACTTGTTATGTTGGTCCATAAACACGAATATTTATAAACTTTCAATATATACTTTCTATATATATATACATAATGAATTTATACATGAATTAATATACATTAATTAATTTATGAATTTATATATGAATCTTATGTTGAAAGTTTAAATGTATGTACAAGACCAAAACGATAAGAATGTTCAGGAATGCTACACTTATACACTTATACACTGTAAAAACTGATGTGTTAAATGTAACACATTTCATGCGTCCCAAATCATCCACTTTCATTTATGTGTAAATTTAACACAAAACAAATGTGTTAAAAAGTAATACGCATAATATGGAAAAAATTAACACTAGAATTTAATATTTGAATACCGTTAGGAATCATAGGTGTGTTAAATTGACATATGTATAATGTTAAATTAACTAAAATAAAACGTTACTTTAACATTTGAGAAAAGTATTAATCTATGGTTTTGTGATGAAATGAAAATGTTAAATGGACATAATCTATGTTTGACATATTAAATATGTTAAATATGTTAAATTGACATATTTAATATGTCAAACATAGATTATGTCCATTTAACATTTTCATTCCATCACGAAACCATAGATTAATACTTCTCTCAAATGTTAAAGTAACGTTTTATTTTAGTTAATTTAACATATTATACACATGTCAATTTAACACAAACTGTGATTCCTGACGGTATTCAAGTGTTAAATTCTAGTGTTAATTTTTTACTTATTATGTGTTACTTTTTACCATATTTGTTTTGTGTTAAATTTACACATAAATGAGAGTGGATGATTTGAGACATATGAAATGTTAAGTATAACACATCAGTTTTTACAGTGTTACTATTTCAATCACAGTACGCATAACATAAAATTATTATCATTACAATTTAATAAAAAAAAATTGCTTCCTTGACCATAACTTATTCCTCTATATTATGATGGCAAATTACAAGTACCTTTTCTCTCGGTATAGAAAACTCGGCAATAATATCGTGCGGCAGAACGAATATCGCGGATATTTTCGTGCGTTGCATTTTGCAACAAACTACGACGACGAGGAACAGACGGGGCGAGATGGCCTTGACGTTCGCTAGAGACAAAGCGCATTAACGTCGACATTCTAACTACGATATCGCACGGCCAATTTATCATATCCCGCGTCATTGATGTAATTTCGTCTTCGTAATCAAATTAAATAGCCCGTGCGTATAACTAGACGAACGATATCTGACGGACGATGACTCACCACCGCCGTCGCAGTCGCCGTCCTGCGTAATATATGAGTAACCCCCCACGTGAAAATGATACGGTACCTCTTTACCTCGATGCGCTTCCGATCTGATAACGCGGCGGCGAGAGAGCGAGATAGAAGATAGAGAAGAGCGCGACGGACGTAGGAGAGGACGAGGGGAGATATGAGGGAGAAGAGGAGTGGTAGTCTTTACGCTGTTACGCGCGCGACATGTTTATAAACGATAACGTAATTCCAAAGTGAACGGAGCTATTCAATATGCATGAATAATATCGAGCGAAGCAAGAGGAAGAGAGAAAGAGAGAGAGAGCGATATCACCGTCGTCGTGTCCGTTCCATCAGCGACGCAACTACCTCGCCGAGTGAGAACGCGCGACTGCTCTATTAGTAATGACGTTTTCAAATTTAAACGCGAGGCTAAATTTTTCAAGGCGCGATAAACGGCCACAGAGATACCGCGGTTGAGGATAAATCGCGCGCTTTTCATCCGCGGAGACCTTCGTGAAAATTTCACGAAGCGCACGAGTGTGACGTACAGCGGACCGCGCGGAGAGACTGGCCTCGCGAATCACTAACGATTGGAGTAAAACGCGGGGAAGCGCGCGAATTTCGCGTCCCGTGTAACAACAAGACCGCGCACGCGGTGGTTATTTATATTTCTCACGTGAGAGACTTTTCACAGAGAGAGAGAGCGCGAGTCCCCCTTTCCCCCTGCGATTTTAAAACTGAATATACGCGCATTCCTCGCCGACTGCAGTCGCATCCGTGTGTCGTTCGCGCATGCTCGATATTCCGGCGTGTTTTCGATCGTTCGAACGATCCAACAGTCGATATGTTATATAACATTATCTTGAAGTCGTCCTGCGGCCGCCAACGAGAAGTACGTACGGACACATCAGCACATACACACACACACACACATATATATATGACGGTTATTAATGTAAATAATTTGCGTCGTGAAAATCGAAAGGCCAATATTAATAGTCGAGCAGCCAAGGTCGTTACAATCAACGATCAGTTGTTTTCGTTATTACGTTGTAATTGATAGAGACAGATAGAATAGAGAGAGAGAGAGAGAGAGAGAGAGAGAGAGAGAGAGAGAGAGAGAGAGAGAG
>NW_022639532.1:367814-368632 GCF_010583005.1 Odontomachus brunneus
AGAGAGAGAGAGAGAGAGAGAGAGAGAGAGAGAGCGCGTGTTTGGGTGTGCTCGATTGACGATCAGTTTGGTCGATGACGTTTAGCGCGACAGTTTAGCACGATCTACATGCCGGCGTAACGTCCCGTTAAGCGAAATTTACAGGCGTGTGCGTGTCTCGGCCGTCATATTTCACGCTACGTAATGCGACGCTACCTGCATCGCGAGGCTCGCCTGTACGTAACTTCCTCGTGTACGTAGAAAAAAAAGATCCCTATTTTAAAAATATCGCACGTTTTTTACATGCAGATTTTAACACGAAAATGTGTCAAAAATTAAGATACTCGCGTCGATACATTTTGCATGTGCGATTCAACGGAAAAAAAGATATTCGTATTATTGAAAAATAATCTTCACGAATAGAGAAAGTACGAGATACTTTACTGTGTCTTTAATAAGTCCAGGAAAATAGACCGTCGGTAAGGTCTCTCTTGCTAAGGAACACGGTAAATTTCGTTAGAAATATAGCAGATTTCGCTGTAAAGACACAGCGAGTATTTTAGTAATACATTTCAGTTCCTAAAATATATATAATTAACACGTACAAAATGAAAGGATAGTTATTTAAGTTAATTAAAGTTAATTAAAGAAGATTTGTGATTAATGACGCGAGATATGGTAGATGAGATGTATTGATAATTATATTATCACAAAACGGTATAGGACTTTTTTTATGTTCATCTCAGTCCGTACTATATCTCCTTCGGAGCTTCTAGGACATCCTGTATATATATATATATATATATATATATATATATATATATATATATATATATATA
>NW_022639532.1:368884-373180 GCF_010583005.1 Odontomachus brunneus
TATATATATATATATATATATATATATATATATATATATATATATATATATATATAGTAATTTTTATTACAGAATATATAATATATATAAATTACTATATATATATATATATATATATATATATATATATGTATAAATTTTTACCACAACAATTCTCCCTGTGTGTGTGTGTGTGTGTGTGCAGAACGACTTAATTCGCCGCTTACAGATCTCGCGAGATTTCATAAATGGACGCGACGTTGTTCCTTATCGACACAGGCCGCGATATCGTTGCAAACGTGATTTCGCGCGCGCTTCTCCTCTCGGGTTCGTCTGTATTAATTACTTAATCGCCGCGTGATTAATTTGCGTTACGACATGTAACGATGTTTGTTCGCGCGATACTGATGCTCGCTCGGCTCTCTGCGTTCTTGGGCGCTCGAGCTGTCTCTCGATCGCGAGTCGCACGAACGCGAGACGCGAAAGAATGCGATCGCGATCGCGCTCCGCACGTATTATAACGCCGTGTTCGCGTATCGCTCGCGGGATCCCACGGTCGACTCGCTCGATAATTTCGTAATTCGATCTTTCCACCGTCGCGCTCTCCGCCGCTGGCCACGGTCGTTTTCTTACGGAATTAATTGCGCGATCGCACGTAAGTGCCTGTTTTATTGCGATTATCGTCATTGTTGCGGCACGGGCGCACAACAATCAGCTGAGACGTGCCGCGGCTCTCGCGAAAAATCTCGCCAGCGGAAAAGGGAAAAGAAAAGGGGAGGAAAGAGAGGAAAGAACGGGGTTTTAAGGGGGTTATCAGGAGGAGAACCTGGGATCGCGCGCAGCCCCTTATAACGAGACTCACCCCCTTCAGCGCGGCGAGTTTCGAGATAAAGGACTGTGCGCGCAACTCGAGGCATACATTTGCATCGGCGATCGCGTCTCTCTCGCGGTAAGAAAGAACGAAGACACGACGGCGAGGCTTCTTTTATTTTCCATCCGCCTGGCTAGCTCGACGTCGTCGTTTATCAGATTCCATCTCTTTGTCTCCGTACACTCAGTTCCGCGGATTCCTTGCCGTTCCGTAGATCGATGGTTGCTAAAAATTCGCGGTCAGTCGCCTCTCTTGTTCTTCGTGACTGTTGATTAATCGAGAAAGCGGCAACGTGTCCGTGGCGAAAGTGACATTTGACGGCCTTACGTTTCGCACGCGTTAACAAAGGGAGTTATCGGCTTCCCAGGTAGCACGAACTTTTTTAAAGGTATCTTGACAATGTCTGAAAAACGTGCAAAAGACGTTTAAACAAAATAGAACGTCTTTCTCGCACGTCTTCAAGACATCACTTCGAAAGGAGGGTATGACTTTTAGGCGATTTGGGGACCGCTAGGGAACGCAAATTTCCTATTTTTTTCCTTCGTATTTTTGTCCGTAGAATTCAAAAATCAACCTTAAATTTACGCCAAGTAAAGGGAAAAATAGTTGTAGACATTTAAACATTGATTTTCCCTGAAAATCATACATTTTCCAACACTGTCATCTTAAATATCTTTGACCTTTTTAGAGGTGCTAAATCTCACATTACATAGAAGACTTATTTTCTCAAAACTTGATAATGATATGAGAATATACTCTAAACAGCAGAGAAAAAGCAGCAATCAATTAAAAAAATATTAACTATCAAAATAGTACAAAAGTGATTTTGTAGTTCAGCTTTTTCAAGATTATATAGGGCATTAATAAACGAAAGCATATAAGGAGCCTTTTCTCGAGTTTTCGCCGCTCAAATCGCTCCGCTTAAGGCAGAGCTCGGAATTGGTTGCCTATTCGGCCGATTGGCTGCTGCTTTTTCTCTGCTGCTTAGAGTATATTCTCATATTATTATCAAGTTTTGAGAAAATAAGTCTCCTATGTAACGTGAGATTTAGCACCTCTAAAAAGGTCAAAGGTATTTAAAATGGCAGTGTTGGAAAATGCATGATTTTCAGGGAAAATTGACGTTTCAATATCTATAACTATATTTTCCTTTACTTGGTAATTTTGAAGTCGATTTTTTGATTCTATGGGCAAAAATACGAAGGAAAAAATAGGAAATTTGCGTTCACTTAGCGGTCCCCAAATCGCCTAAAAGTCATACCCTTTTTTGTACTGTTTGTCTCACGTGTAGCGCAGAAGGAGTGAAGATGTCCTATCCATGCCAGGATATGTACCCAATTCTAGAACTTCTTATAACTTTGGTCTTTTTAAACAGAAATATTTAAATTTTCAACATGAAATATATATATATGTTCTATATTTGGAAGTAATGATGAGGACGCGAAGTACACTTTGCGCGCCGATCCCGTTGCCCCGATTTTTTCATTACAACCGGTACAGTTTTCTACGTCGCGCGCCACAAGTAAGGCTCTTTTCTGCTCCTCCTTCTCTTCGTCCTCGTCGGTGTGAGACGCTTGTTTCTCGATTGTCGATTGTAGTGCTCAAGGGTTGCGCGTCGAACCCGTTACGAAAGATTTAACGACGGAAGCGTATCAAGGATGCCAGGAGAAAAAGCGAGGCGAGGGAGAGGAAAAAGTCTCACTTGGGGATAGAAGGAAAGAGAGAGAGAAAGAGAGAGAACGGGTGAGGGCAGCTTCGTACGATAGTGCGAAGGGTGGAAGGGATTTGCGGGGTATTTTAGATCCCCACTTGTTGCTTGCTCCTTGGCGTAACCGGCAACGCGAGGTTGGAAAGCTCGGCTACCCGGACAATTTCCTACGGTCGAAAGATCCCGTGGCCGCGAGGAACACCTTCCTTTCCTCCTTCTTCCTCTTTCTTTCTCTCTCTGTCTCTCGTTCTCGTTCTTCCTCTCTCCTTCTTCCCTGCCTACCTCTTCCTTCCTTCCTTCCTCTCCTCCTTGTTCCTCTTTTCTGTACCTACATACATCTTTATCTTTCGCCCAAATCTCCCCCGTCCCGATTCCGACTCGCTGGCCCATGCACGAGAGCAAAATTGACCGTCGTGTCGTATCTATCGCCCTACCCTCGTCCGAATGCGTTGCATGCAGTCGACAAAGCGGCATCTCCGCCACGGCACACCACTTCTGTTTGTTACATTTCGCCTGGGCGTTTCGTCTTGTAGCTATCTGGGAACATTACGGTTCGATGAATCTCGCCCGGTCGATATCGGACCTTATTATTATTATGTAGCAAGTTTATCGTCTCATGCGTGCAATAATATTTATCGTTCTTATCAGCGCGCGCTGATAGACGTATTTCCGGCGAGCGTTGCGTCATCATAACTCGGATTAGACCGGCTTGACCAACCAACCATCCAACCAGCCGACGAACCGACCGGCCGACCTAAGCGAGTGCGATGTATGAGTATGGGCTTATTATCTTTACAATATTAAAAGTGGAAGTTGAAACATACTGGCGCACATCGCGGTTGATACAAGTGTACGCCATTAGATATTTTTATCTCGGAATTATTTGTAATCCAATTAGGAGCACGCGCGCGCGCGCGCACCAGCGCGTTGCGACACCGCGCGTGCTGTCCCTCTCTTTCCCTAACTCCCTCCCTCCCTCCCTCCCACGGAATTTATATCTTTGACGGTGATACTTGTAAAATCGCATGATGAAATTCGTGCCGTACACTGCAATCGTAAACACGCGACTCGCTATTGACACGAACAAAGTCACGACTCCTTTTTAAAGGGGGAGGCAACGAGAAGCGCGGGGAAAGAAGAGAAAGAGAGAGAAAGGCACTGCGCGAACTGTAGAGAGAGAGAGAGAAAGAGAACCTACCGTCCGTCCACCTCGTTGAAAAGGTCAGAGATGGAGATGAAAAGATTCCAACGAGGCAAGCAGTGGCGCGAGAGGGGCCGCATATCGTAATTGCAATTTCTGCGGTGCTCACGTTGTGTATATATACTACACAAATACACACAAACATACACATATCTACCTGTACCTACCTACCTACCTACCTACCTACCTCTCTCGGGTTACTTTTCATTCGCGGAACGGAGTTTTACCCATCCTGCCTGCCTCTCTCGGGTTATTTCTCTTCCACCACTACGCTCCTCTATCCCCATTTCGTATCTCCCCCCGCCGTGCCCTCTCCGCGCGCGTTTGTCTCTGTCTCCGTCCGTGAAAGAGAGGATTTCTTTTCTGTACCTGCTTAACCGTACAATGCGTTAGCGATAGATCAGATTAACCGCGGTTTCCTCCTTCTCCTTCTCGTGTCGATCTAAAACACGACGCAATTCGCGAGAGCGAGATCTCCTCCTTTTTCCTCTCCTTTTCCTCTCGTTTTCTTCCTCCCCCCCCCCCCCTTTCTCCTCC
>NW_022639532.1:373274-378532 GCF_010583005.1 Odontomachus brunneus
TTTTCTTCCCCCCCCCCCCCCCTCTTTCTCCTCCATAATTCCTTTTCTCCTTCCTTTTAATGGTATATTTTCGCACGCAAAAGCGCACAGGATCTGCTCGCGAGTGTCTCCTCGCTACGGCGCGATCCTCCGCGACGTGTACGCGCGCGCCGTTTGCGCCGGGATTAAAATTAATACGTTTATGTCGGCCGACGCTGACGAAAAGCATACAACTGTGCCAGCGTTGCCGACACACACATGCACGCATACGCACACACACACACACAGAGAGAGAGAGAGAGAGAGAGAGAGAGAGAGAGAGAGAGAGAGAGAGAGAGAGAAAGAAACAGAGAACCGATACAAAAGGAAGATCTGAAATAGGGGACGTTGCCCTCCGTGGCCGACGAATAACGTCGATAGAATCAAGCCCCGCGACGTCGAGTATCGCCACGTAGCCTCGCGTTTGCTCGAGAATCCATTAAGGTGTTTTTCAAGACCTCGTGTAAATGTTGATTTTACAAATTTCTTTGCCGGGACGTTTGCACAGTTGATAATCACCCGATGCTTATCGGCGGCGGCCGTGGATGGTTCCCTTTCTCTTCTATATGGGACAAACGTGTGTTTGCTTACCTACTAGTATAGATGCACAACGTACTTTGTTCTGCGATCGTTAAAATTTTAGTGGCGGTCTGAAAGCGGACGGAGAGGCGAGTCTGCTGGCTCGCTCCGTGTAAGTGCAGCGACGGTCGAGATGCAACAGTCGATAATTTGTGTCGCGCGATCGTCGTCCTGCCGATTCGAGAGCACGACGACGACGACGATTCGCTGTAAGATCTGTCGAATGTCCTGATGGGACGTCGCACGACGATATATTCGACGGGCCGCGTTGTCGTACGCGCATCGATATGCGCCATTAATTATTGCCGGGCGTTAATTAATTAATTATCAAGCAGACAGAGTAGCGGATGTCCCTCGATCGAATCACTCGCCGGAGATCGCGGTAGCCGACGTATATACAATGTCTTGCGTGTCTGACGCAAGACACGCGATACCACGTGTGAAGGTAGAGCGTGAAAACTTCTTGGCGGTTTACAAACAACCACGTGGAATTTCGAGATATTAACCTTTTAACGGCGGGAATGAATTTCAATTGAAATCGACTTCTTATTTTACGCGAAATTCAGCTAAATATAATGAATTTCTTATGTGGAGTCGCCAACCTGACTGCCGGTCGATATATTGACCACTCCCGCCGTTAAAAGGTTAATGAGAAAAGATTGACAAGCCGGAGCGCATGTTGTGGAATGGACTCGCCAAGATCCCGCCGAAAATTGCGGAAACGCGATCGCCTCTTAGCACGGATGAACACTGGCCGATGGCGAAGTAACGATGCAAGTCGCACATAGCCAATTGTTTCTCGACGTGGCACAAGCGTGTCGTGCACGTGTCGCTAAGAAACAGTCCAACCATTTCCGATGAAATCTCGCGCTCACAGAGTTCGCCCACAACATCGCGCGCTCTGATTCTCCTTCTTTTGCTCTACCTTTATGCGTGGTATCGCATATCAAACACCCTATAGATGATCGTGCGATTTTCCTATCTAGAGAAGCGCGCGACGTATCGACGTGCAACGTGCGGCGCGATATTCCCGTGTATCGTTCCACGCTTTCGCTCGCATGCTTTTTCCTGCCCGCCCGCTGTTCTTCCTTCCGCTTCCGAAGCGAATTCGGAAATGTCGGAGATCGGAATTTCCGATGTGTTCCATCTAAGATTAATATCGCGATCCGCCGTGTATCGCCCTCCTACCTCTCTCTTTCTCTCTCTGTCTGTCTGTCTCGTGTACTTCTGTCTCTTCCCCTTGCTCTCTCTTCCTCTTGCTCTCTCTTTCTTTCGCTAGCTCGAGACGCACGACGCGCGTAGGTGTGAACGCAGGTGGGCAGCGCGACTCGTGCACAACGCTCGCTCGCATGCCAAGTCACAAGGGCGAGGTCCTAACAGGTGTTCCCCTTACCGCTCTAATCTCCAGTTTATTATCTTTCGTGCGTGTGTTCTACGTGTGCGCGCCGCGAAACGATCGCGCAACAAAGAAATGCGATCTACGGTTACACGTAGGAAAACGCATGTCGTCGTTATCGTCGTCGTCGTCGTGCACCGAGAGAAACAAACGGCTCATCTAACGAATATTATCGTTATTTTCGGCTCTTGATCCGGCATTTGATACGCACGAAATCTGAGATTCTACTTGGCGCCTCTAAATAGCAGAAAGCACATAAAATGCACCACTTGTAGGTTCTAAGGAGGATCCCTCAGCAAAGCTAGGTCAAATCGAAAGGGTTGCTGTAGGTTTCATAGTATCAAAGTAGGTGTTAAATAGAATATTGAAGTCGAAAGTGGGATCCAAACTTCGACTTGGGCTTTCGCTAGAAAATTAACCCGTCGTTGGAGAGGTGGAATTGAATTTTGTTTTTCTTCTTTGTTATATTTTTATCATTTCTCAAGCCTTATAATATATCTCTCATGATTCTGTGGAATATTCAGATTTAATAACAGCTAATAGGAAGAAATTCTGAAGATATTATAAAGATTTGAAGAGAACGAAATGGAATACGTCTCTCAGACTCCACTTTTCTAATGATAGGTTAAGACGTCGTGTGTCTACGAGTGTCCTTGTGCGACGTGGAGCCGGGTGAGAAAGCACAAGAAGAGCGAGGGGACGTATTTTTTCGCACAGCTCGAGAAATAACCGCGTTTGACGAGGCGCCGAAAGTATCTCGACCAGAGAAAGAGAGAGAGAGAGAGAGAGAGAGATTATCGCACAAAAATAACGCGTCCGCTTTCGCCGCGCGAGCGCGGAAGGACGGGTCCCGCGAACGTATCGATCCTCGCGGCCTCGAACGCGCACGCAGAGAAAGAATTAGCCGTAAGAGCTGGAATATAGCTGCGACGGCCAAGAGATGCGTCACTGAGATAGGGACAGCTGATGTTCTTCATCGCTCAGGTAGTTTTTCTCGCGGATTGCAGCACTAATGACTGAGTCATCAGTCACAAGTACAGCGTTACGGTGAAGATACACTGATTGTACTTGAGAGAGCACAACTACTTAGAGATATATACACCGCAAATCCAAACGCGTAAGAGTTTAAAAATTTCCGCCGTTTTAAATCACGCCATTTAACGCGCGTGCACGTAAGACGTGTAAATGATAATTTGATACGTTTAAATACGCGCCAAATGACGTGACTCAAAACGATGAGGGGCGCGCGGAAAGATTCAGCCAAAATAACACATTTGGATTCGCAGTGTGGCTGACAATCGGCGCGCATTTGTTTGCAAAACCGTCGCAGAGCGGTGACAGCAGCGAGCGTTTGAGTCACAGCGGCAGATTTTTCTCATCACAGCGACGAGATACATTTCCAGTAAAATTTCCCATGAACAGCCGCCGCGCTGAAATTTCCTCCTTTTCCTTCGTCACACCATATCCCTCGCGCGTCCTGTCGCTCGAGTTCCATTCGCGTGCTTTTGCAGGTCGGGCGAATGTAAACAGATCAGGACGACTAAATACTTCCGGACTGCTTCGCCGCACATCCGAGATAAATGTCGAGGCGATCGCGCGATGCGGCCAGCTGAGCCAGCTCGTACTCGCCGGCTGATTTCGACGACATTTTCCCAGGCCCCGGTCGGTTGATGCACCCGAGACTTCCGATACTCTTAATTACCGTTCCTTAGTTACCGCGCGCTCCGCGGTTAACGAGCGGCATAACGAGATAAGAATCGACGCGAACGCAAAACGCCGCGGCGCGCATACTCGCGCGTACAACGCGCCGTGCCGCGATTGGAGGCAGCGCGGAAAAAGAGAACGTATCGTGGGGAAAAAGGCCGAGAAAGAGAGAAAGATTACCGTCAAGGCCACGACGACCGATCGACCGACCGACCGACTGACTGATCGATCGATCGATCGATCGATCGCTCGATCAATCGGCCGGCCGGATTCGACGCGCGTATGCGCGATATGCGTCGCCTTTAACGAGAAACACGGTATCGTACTGTGAGAGAGTCGTATCGGATGCGCGAAGCTGAGATGAGGAACTACCCAGATCGACTGTCACGATTATCACGACGCGAGACAATCGACGATGGAAACTTTACGATTCTTCCAATTGCGCTTGCGAAGCGAACACGCTGTATTGAATTGATTATTAGGTGTACGTCTCATACAATAATATAACATTCTTTTCCTGCAACAATAAAAAACTTCAGGAAGGATCCGTGACGTAGAATCTAAATTGAAAGTGTAGAGCAAGCGTTGGGAGGAAGTGCGCGTGAATACAGTGCAAAATTTGTTCTATAATTTTGAAGAAAAACATTTCGATCCTACATTGGCTTCTTCTATCAATGTGAATTAGCATTTGTGGAAAGCGTTTCTCGTTATAAGACACATGATGTTTGGCATCGTATACGGAAATTATCCAATAAAAAATTAACAATCGAATATTCCGGATCAAAATATCGATGAATTTTTGTATCCGATTAGGAAATTTCTGATGAAAAATATCGATTCATAATTTTTTCATCGGTTTATCTGATGAAATGACATAATCGGAAATATCCCGATAAAATATAATCGGATATCCCGATCGGATATAAAAATTGATCGGAAATATCCGTTTGTTAATTTTTTATCAAATAATTTCTCTCTGTGTAATCTATTTTGGGACAGAGTCGGGCAATTCTGACTGGAATTTAATCCGCACCTGGGAAAATACTAAGAAATTTCTGTGCGGGGAACTTCCGCGAGATAGAGCAAAGTAGTCGGACGTGTAAAGCCGGATCTCCCGTGGCGCTGCAATTAGCGCAAATCCGCCATTCCGCGATCGGCGATCCGCAAAAAGGATTGAGGAACGCGCCCGCGCGTATTATCCGCGATCTCTCCTGAGCGTCGTCAATTGCGTCATGCGTTTTTTACGCCTCACCGGATGTTTTAACTTTTAACCGCCTGCTTCGCGCGACGGTGCCGGCAGTTAAAACTTTTATCGTTTCGTCTTTATCGCGTATTTGTTCCGACGTCAAATCAGCCTGAACTTTTGTCGTTTAAACTCGCGCGCGCACGCTGCATTATGGCTCGGAAAGGAAAACGGGAAACGCGACTGAACGGCGGCCGGGCCATGCAACTTTGCGCTCCGAAGCGCCGAATTTTATCGCGAATAAATCCGCGCCACGAGCGAGCGAGAGAGAGAGAGAGAGAGAGAGAGAGAGAGAGAGAGAGAGAGAGAGAGAGAGAG
>NW_022639532.1:379790-389028 GCF_010583005.1 Odontomachus brunneus
GAGAGAGAGAGAGAGAGAGAGAGAGAGAGAGAGACGAGCCCGAAAACCGCACTGAGAAAAATCCCTCGGTTATCAGAAGAGAAGCAGGTTTACTGTTTGATGCTTGTTAGGGAAACAGACGACCAGTTATTAAATCACTTCTCATTTGCCATTTTAACAAGCATATCCATTACCTGAGATACAAGTCACACTTGTTCTCGTCTATTTGGATTAGGTTCATTAAGGTTGGATTAGATTAGTTATGTCTCCATTATAGGAATGTCGCTTAGAATAGCAAACTGAAATAACTGAATAGCAAACTATTTGTTTTCATTGTGGGGTCATTCGCTGTTCCATATTGACAAACCATTCGTTGCAGCGCGTACTTGTATTTTGCTAAATTAACAAAACTTCTTCCCTCAGCGCGCGGCCACGTGCATCTAAGTGCAGCTAGTGCAAGGCGTAGGAGAGATTGGATCTGCACAGAAAAAACAACTCCGTTTGTGCAACTGAATTTTCTGTTATGCTTGGGGATCAGATGAAAAACTCGGCTATGGAAACAGAAAGGTTCCTGCAGGAAGTTTCTGCTCAGCTAATTGCTCTCAGTTATCTCAATCGTGTTTTAATGCAGCTGAATGTTCGGGCGAATGTTTTCGGTCGCAGTAACAGAGATTATTATTTCTCGTCAACGAGTTTTCCGTCTGGTTCCCGTTTAGTTGCTCGAGCTAAAATTGTTTTCTGCGTGTGTAATTAATGGTAAATGGCCTAAATGGTCCTTCGTTCATGTGCACTGAGAGAAAAAATATCTGAAAAATAAGAAACTTTTATTTGGCAGGTAATAATAACATATTTGCTTGAATCTAAATCTCTTTTCTTTTATTTAAACGGAATAAACAAATGCTCTTTTGGAAGACTAAGGTTTCAAGAAAATAGATATTTTCTTACTTAGGTAATATTTCATACTAATATATGTAAGTAAATTTATTATTATAATATCCATTGAAAATTAACATAAAATTACCAAAAATGATAATTTTTATTACATTTATGGTAATTTTTGGTTATTCTTGCTACGTGTTATTATAATTTTTATCATAATTCCAGTGTATTTCTAAAGTACGAAAATTGTATTGTAATTTTTACTATATTACTCTCTTTGTGTACAATTAGTTGTTTGAGAAGTTGCGTGACTTCGAAATTCTGAAGAACGTCACATCTAGCTCCGATCTCCTCCCCCTCTATCGTTTGCCTCTTATTTGCATGCGTTCCGCGCGATCGGAGATAGAAGTTCGCGAGGGTTACCGAGACGACGATACTTGGTCGTGCAATCAGCGTGTAGGAAGTTTTTTTCGCCGATAGAGGCACGCGCGGCGCAAACATCCGCGGATTAACAGTCGCGCGCTCGATTGGAACATCGAATTACAAGCAAATATGTTTCTTTCGAGTTCTTTCGTGTTCTCTTTCGCTCTTTCTCCCGTCCCCTCCCTCTCTCTCTTTCTCCCTCTCTTCTTCCCTCTTCCTCTTCTTCTTCTCGTGAGTCGTTTATTTTGCGGCTCTATCACGCTTATCTTACAGTTATGGTTTATGCATTATCATCCCGACGAGGTCGCTTATCTTTCGCGAGCGAAAACAAAATTGTGGCGTATTACGAGCATGTTAACAACCCGACCTACGGGCTCGATACTATCGAGTGCCGTATAATTTCTGTAATTTACGTACCGATAATAACCCCGATTACATTTTTGCCACAAGTGAACGGGCGATATCGTGCCGTGCCTTCGCTCCCCTTCGCCTCTTTCTTTATCCATCTATCTTCTCTCTCCCTCTCTCTCTCTCTCTCTCTCTCTCTCTCTCTCTCTCTCTCTCTCTCTCTCTCTCTCTCAACTTCGCTTTTCATCTCTTCTAGACGAGTATTCTGCAAATCTCACGATCTCTCTCGCGCGTATCTGCTAAACGCGACGCGTCGACGAAGAAAAGCAAAGAGGAAGCTTCGACAGTCTCGGAAAGGCGGGATGGTTTGCGTGATGATTTTTCCCGCTCACGAAATCGCCGCGCAACGGCAGTGACACTCTCGCCGTGTCGTCTCTCGATTGTCTCATGAGCAGCGTACACACCGCAATATGTACTTATATCGCAATGTGTGCTGGGAAGGACGCGGGGGGAGGGCGGGGGGAAACACAAGAAACAACGTACGCACGTACGAGCAATGTAGAATTAGAAATAATGGCGAAGAGAATCGACTCTCCTCTTCGCGTCCTGCGTTACGAAAATAACATAAGTATACGGCGCGCATCGTCTTCCCATCGTCTTTTTCGCGTTCCTGCGCGGATGCACTATCGACCGCAGACAGCGGAGTGGCCCCCAGAGAGAAGGACAGAGAGGGGCAGGGGGGGACGCTTTTTCCTGTCGAATAAAAATTCGAAAGGTACAAATTCGCGACGATGGAATTTGCCGTTTTACTGCGAGAGGGAAGAAGTGGTCGGGCCGAGTGTAGGGCATACCCGGGCTAGATGTCCCGTATACTCCAGAGTTTCGCAGCTTACAGCTTGTCAGACAACCAATTGTTGCGACTGAATGTACGCACATGACAAAGGCAGCCCTCCTCTATGTGTTACCCCTTGTCCACAACCTTGTCCAACCTTGCTTGAATTCTTAAGCCGTAAGAAATTGACCAGCCACAGTTGATTATTTTTAAAATAATGGTGTTTTAAATTGTTTTTAAAATATATAATATAATGTAATAATGTAGTTGGTCAATTTATTACGGCTTAAAGATTAAAGCAAAGTTGTGGACAAGGGGTTAATGTCTGTCACGGCCCTCTTACATTTTGTTTTGTAACCAAAATAATCAAAATGCAAACACGCAGCAACGTGGCCATTTTGCCCTGGTACCGAATTCAATTGTTCAGTGGCGCAGGATAAGAGGATCACGTATAAAATATGTATTCTCTGATTAGTAGTTTCGGAGTCTCCGTGAGAGGTCTCCGCAACTCTCCTACCGAATCTTAATTATGGGCCGACTTCGCCTATACGCTCGATTTCTATCGTTTTGTGAATGAAAACTGCTTTTATTACCCGGAACAGAATGCATGATACATTTGCAAGAAACTTTGTTCTATCTGGTAACATGTCGCTTAACTTTATCCACTCACAACGGAGAATATTAACACAAAATTGCGAGAGGCTTGAATTTACTTTGCTACTACCAGAACGGTACTTTTTATTTTTTACATGTAATATTATTCTGATTTTAATGAAACTCAGGAAAAAGTAATATTTTAAAAGTAATATTTTAAAAGTAATATTTTTATGTTTTAAAAGTAATATTTCGGGATTTTATACCAACTATTCCTTTCAAGATAAATACTAAAAAAAGCACATGAGCAACATATTTCTGCGACCATTTAAACTCAGTCTCCCCTATTTCTCTCTCTTTCTCTCTCTCTCTCTCTCTCTCTCTCTCTCTCTCTCTCTCTCTCTTTCTCACACATTACTTCCACCTCTCTTGCTCTCTCGCTCTGTCTGTCTCTTCGAGGACAGTCGCGAGAGGTAAGTACCTCCCGAAGTAGGTTGCCTCGGTTCGCCCTTTAGGACGATTTACTTCGATTTGCAGGTTACACACGAACTTACCAACTTGACTTTAGACTTAACTAGTTCGGATAACTTAAGCCAGCACTAAACAAGCCTGGATTAGTAGCGCGGTTTGCGGCGCTCCAATTAAGCCGTTTCCCTTTCCGACCTCGTGTGCCATTCCGTATACGAATTGAGAAAATCCATAGACCGTGCTCAAGACCGGCTTGAATGGCTGGTAGACGCCTACTCTTTCCGGAAAATTGATTTTGCCACGGTGCTGCCGCGTGCTCGTCGTTTCGCGGGACGCATTGAGACACGCAGTGGCTGTCAATAAATCGCATCGATGGCGTCGCGTCTGGCGGAACAAAGAGCTCGAATGCGTCTTGTCCCGAGTGTGGATGTTGCAATTAATAAGACGACAATCGGAGCTGTGCAGGGCACATCTTTTATCGCATCTTTTATCTAATCTCGTCGTGCGTTACCTCATCATAGAGCGAGCTGGTGGGCGGAGCGAGTGAGCGAGCCATCCGTTTTTCCGACGACTTGTTATCGGCTCGTCACGGCGCGTTAATGCCTATTACGAATGAACTTATTATCCGAGGTCGCGCATCGATTCGCGCGTTCTCGCCGCGCTGCGCCACCGTGTCTTAGCTGAGAATCGCTGAGCCAGGGAAAGGATACACGCGACACTCTTATGTAGTATTCGCAACGTGCTGAGCCGATGATTCGGCGGATTCGTCATGATAACGGGCCGGCGGAGAGGACGCGATCGTCGTCGAGCAACACTTGTTCCGAACAGTCCAGAATTAACTCTCCTCAACGCGTTATGCGCCGTTACGATCACCGGCGATCATTAGCATTGCAATGCCGTCGCGTCTCAGTAAGCCGCGTGTGAAGCATATAATTAATTGCATCTGGAAAATCGATCGTGCACGGAAAAAAAAGATTTGCTAATATATGAGCAACTAAAAATATTAACTGCAGGAGCAAGTTTTCTTACTTTCATAGCAAAGTTATTTAGTTGTAATAGCTAAAAAAGATTTGCTAATATTACAACTAAATAACTTTGCTATGAAAGCAAGAAAATTTGCTCATGCAGTTAATAATTTTAGTTGTCCTTATATTAGCAAATCTTTTTTTTTCCGTGTACACGTTACAACAAAAAACGTAATAAAATTTTACAAGAAAATTTTGTGATCTTTATGGAAAATACGTTTGATTAGATTAACCAAGTTTTTGGCAAAATATGAAGGAAACAGAAAATTCCAGTCTAACTTACCAGAATTTCGTTCAAGTTAACAAGATTTCTGATCAACGTGAACAGAGTCCTGATAACTTTAACCGGAATTTCCTGGTTCGTTTATATTTTACCAGAAATTTAGTTAGTCCACTTGAACTTTTCTTGATGTGTTAGATCATACAGAAATTATGACTGCATTACTAATTTAAAATGTCAATTTAAAGATGTCATGTACATTTTACCACAAAATTATCGTAATTCTTTAAGAGTTTCTTCTTTATATTGTGTATTCGTTAGATCGTTAAATTTATTATTTCTATAGCAACACTATTCTAAATTTCTTGAAATGGAACATAAGACTACTGGAAAGTAGCACTATTTTCACTCGGAGCGGTACAGAAAATATTGCCATTCGAAGTCGCAAGAGTGAATGTTTCACTCAAATTTATAGTGGATCCCGACTTCATATGAATGAATGTTTCAATCGATTGGAGTGCATATGTGACAGCGGAGCACATCAGATTCACTCTTGAATTTCAAGTGAAAATATTCACTGGACGATTCATAGTGGAAAATTTACTCTATATGAATAGAACATCGCTCGAATTCGGGGGTCACTCTACTTTTCGAGTACAATTTTGTTCCGAGAGAGAGAGAGAGAGAGAGAGAGAGAAAGGAAGGGGAGTTTATATTACAAAATTTCAATATAGTCCAATTTGCAAAAAGCATTGCAACAAGAAATACAATTTTAATGCAATTTTTTCTATAATATTGTCTGCGTGGACGGTCAATGGGGAACCAATGAGGCGAGATGGAAACTATACACGTTTTGAATCACATTTATTCGCACTATATCATTGGCAATTTAACCGTTAATTAAGCTTTGGTGCAATTATCAGAAATCAACGCAGCGATCAACATGTTGGAGTGTATATTATACCATGTCTCTCTTTCTATTTCTCTCTTTCTCATTACTGCCGCGCGATTGTGCAATAAAACAAGAGCCAAGAGAGGGGGAGAGAGAGAGAGAGAGAGAGAGAGAGAGAGAGAGAGAGAGCATTGCGCAATATCGTGGACGCATGAGTCACGCTCACGCGAATAACGCGCTTTGTTTAAATATAATAATCGTCGAAGCTTCTCTCTCTGGACGAGTCGCGGCGCGCGCACGTGTGCCGAAAGGAAAACGCAGCTCGCGGTTGATGATGAGAGTAGCAACACAGCAGCAACAGTGATTCTTGTTAAGCGTGGGAACTGCTCGTTAGCTAATTAGTACTCGCGATCCTCCGTGGTACCTTCCCTCCCGCCCTCCCTCTGCTGCTCTTCGAGTACATCCCGAGGCGCTTGAATTCTATCGCGGAACTTTTGTAACAGAACGGACGAGTCCTTAGAAAGTTGTGATAAATCGTACGCTCAATTATCTTGCGCGGTGCCACTTCTCATTACATAAGCGCATCACAGGGGCGAGGTGAAACTAAAAATTGCACGGTAGTTGGAAATAATTTAATTCGATCACGCCAGTCGTTGTTCTCGATTAACAGATTACTCGGTCGCCTCGTAATAACGGTTACATTGACCAATAATTTCAGAACCTTTTGCTCTTGCGCCCAGAACTTTTAATGTATTTTTTGCGCGTATTTTTTTTTTAACAAGAGACGATAATAGATTACAGCTTTCAGCAAAGGCGTAGCTCGATTCTTGTCCTTTAGCCAATGTCCCAAGGCCGAAGTTTTACAGATATCAGTGGCCCAGATCTTATCATCATCTCTCACTTTGTATCCGTAGTATAATTCGTATATTTTACGAGACAATGACTTGCATCTCACTAAAGTAAAGTCGTCACACGAATACAACAAAACAAATCGCTTCTATTAACATACGCGCGCGATATTTGCAATTCTATTTGTAACTACATGGTTAACAATGCTTGAGGCATAAGGTTAAGACGAAAAAGAAACACATTTCAAATAAGATATCATTTCCTTTTGGAGATTCCCAACTAAATTGAAGCGAATTCACGCGGGGTGAACCTGCTTACCCCTCAATAAACCACCCTGACAGGGCAATAAAACAATTTCCGCAGCGTGAGAAATGGTTCTGGCAGGGTGCTCTCACCATCAAAATGTTGATTTCAACATAGCTACTGCTAGCATATTCCTGTGAAGATTTCTGCTCAACATAAGAATTATATTAATTTTAAAGGAAAATATATGTATAAAGGCCTATCTCTCTCTAAAACTGTTGGAATATTTTATTCGCTTTATTTGGATTCAGTAGATCAAAGTTAGTAAGAATTTGTTGAGTCTCACTTTTTTTACTTTTCGAGTTCCTTGGAGGATCGCGCAACGCATGACGCTGCTCTCTCGTTGCTCTTTGGCTTTTCTCAAGACAGTACGTGCTTGAATGAACGAAAAATTGACGTTGAATTCTTCCTCCGCGAAAGCAAAGTCGTGTAAAGTGCGAGATCGTTAAGACTCGAAGCCTCGCGACACGTGGAATTCGCGCCGCGAGCGCTCCGTTTTCTTACAGTGTGACGTAACGCGTCGTTATGTCTTCGTATTTACTGCCATTCATTCCGCGATCGAAATCACGGCAGTCACGGTCGCTGACAAATCCGATGCATTTCCGTCGCGTGATTCGGCAATAATCGCGCGGGGTCGCCGTGAGGCGCGCCAACTTTAATTTCGCGATGTTCGATCCGGCTGAAATTCGCATTTTCGCGAAGCGATACCGCGGCGTGTCGAGAGCGAAGAATGTGCGATGCGATGGAGTCTAAAAGCTCGCGTTTTCTAGAAAAGCGATCGCGGCCGCCGGACGAGAAAGTTAGTTAGCGTACATTCGGACAAGTGGCGGTGAGTCAGCGGGCGAGTATCTCAAAAACCTATTCGAGGCCTCCGGTAGTTATAATGTTTTATAACGGGCTTTTAGGCACCGTGTACCCTCGTAAAACGAAACTACGCTGCGTGGCGGCGGCGGCAACGGCGGCCACTAACCAGTTATCCATCAACGCTCTAAAAGCAAACTCACGGAAACACGCGGAAGATCCCACACCTACGATAGGCGACGTAAAAGTTACGGAATAATGCCCGCGTCTCCCGACAGTCACGCTCGGAAATAACGTGCGCGCGCGGGCGACCAATGAAGAAAATGAACAACGACATTGGCGTGACCGTGAAGGAGAGTTCACTTTCCACTCGTCTACTTTCTCTAACATCCATCTGTCGTGCTCGACTCCACGGATTTTCTCTCGTACGGGAGCGAACGCGATCGTCGCATCTCGGGGGTATCCCGCGATCGAGATATTTTTCGCCGTAAAGGGACGGAGCGGAGGGAATTTGTTGATTTTTCACGGCCAAGTGATCGACGACGAGTGAAAGAAAGAGGAAAACAGAGTGAGAAAGAGAAAAGGAAGAGAAAGAGAAACCAATCGTCGGTGCCTTTGTTAAGCGCTTCACTTTTGACGTGACATTAAGTGACGGGGTGAGGGGGGAGGGAGGTCTTTTGTCGAGAGACCTGAAATGTCGGACAACCGACGAGTCGTCGTCGTCGTCGTCGTCGTCGTCGTCGTCGTCGTTGACTCGTATCTCCACGAGTTCGTTTCAAAGCGAGAGAGAAAAAGAAAGAGAAAGAGAGAGAGAGAATATACGCTCCGGGATGATTCCCCTCAAGCGCAAAAAAAATTATAATGGTGATAAAAACGCTATAGATAGTACAAAAATAAAAAAAGGAAAGGAAAAGTAAAATAAACAGAACTGCACACATTCGATGTGAACAGAGAGAGAAAGAGAGAGAGAGAGAGAGAGAGAGAGAGAGAGAGAGACACGCGAAGTGCTTTTTTTCGAATAAAAAGTGCGTGTCGTTACAGTCGCGATTATATCGTCGACGGGAATGATAATGCCGGGCCGGTGCGTGTTCACCGCACGAGAAGCAGCGGAGTGTAATCGGAGGGAAAGGTGCGATTTAATCGACGTGTAATTGCACGACCGTCAAACCGTTAATACCCGCCGTGCTATTACATCGTATTCGATCAGTGCTGGACGAACGAGCTCGACACGCGTTTTCGCATGTTCTTTCGCGGCCTCCGCGCATTTCCTTCGTTTCAATCCCGTCATCTGTTGTCGTCGTCGTTGTTGCTACGCGTCTTCTTACGTATTTACGCTTCTTTCCTCGGCTATTTTTAGAGATCGCGATCGATATGGATATTCTTTTGCGCGCAGGCTGCTAATATTAGGACCTTAACTTAGTTTCCGCCCAAAAAATACTGAGAAAAAGCATTTATTGTAAAAAATTTATTTAAATTATTTCAATGAAAGTATTTTCCATCACTTTCTACAACTTTTTGCCATCTTTCTGGCAACTGGGCGATACCATCTCGATAAAACGATGTTTGTTTCGAAGCAATCCATTCGTCCACCCATTCTCGCACTTCTTCAACATTTCGGAAGCGTG
>NW_022639532.1:389038-391424 GCF_010583005.1 Odontomachus brunneus
AATAATTGTGTATGCTGACTGAATGTTATCGAGAAATGTCGAAATTAATCACAAACTACCTGTTTCGTTAGTAATGACTACTAGAACTGTTTGCATTGCCATCTAACATTTGCGGGCGGAAACTAAGTTAAGGTCCTAATAATATAAAAAAAACTGGAACGCGCTGCCGCGTGACACGAAGAAACACTCGTCGAGTAAATCGCCGTGCGATTCTGCCGTTCAATCAATCGCGATCGATCGTGAATTTTACGCGATTGTTGGCCGAATAGCAGAAGAATTTTGTGTTCAGTTTTACCTAATTTGCGTGTTTACAAGATGTTGGACATTCAGTGTCGGACACTGAACAGTAATTTCGGCCACAATTGGTCGTAATTATGCAAGAATGTGTGATCCAATCCATAAATTATGATTGTTGAGTTTTTGTTACTCATATAGGTAGCCCATATATCTTTCTGCGTAAAACAAAGAAAGATTCAAGCCCGATGGGCGCCAACAATTAATGGAAACAGCTATTATTTTTACTATTTGTGCTATTTTTTTACTATTTTCGCCTTTTTCCAGCTTTTTCTTTAAAGGTTAAGCTTATCAATAAATACTCTTAAAGAGAAGAAAGAGAAGAAAATTACCATTCCTGAACATGGATACTTTTAATATAAATTTATGCAATTAATGCAATCAAATTAATACAATTTAATACAATAAAAATTTTTCCTTCACTAAATCGACAAGCTAATAATCAAAATATATCAATTGTCGCGTGTAAAATCATATGTGATTCCATCGACTGATGAAATTAATTGTCAAATAAACTTTAATTAATTATATACTGATTAACAATTAATTCCACTAATCGATATTATTATTTGTGATTTTATGCATGAAGATATTAATTAAGTTCGGTTATTGATCCGCCGATTATTTTGGCGAGAGAGAATTTTCAATTAATGCCCAACACAAACTGATGGCGAATCAAACGGCCCAGAATAGGGCCGCTGAACGATCGCGCGGCCGAATCGCCACGAATCCTCGAGTGATCCGTTTCGAACGTACGAGCAAAGCGTAAAAGCGGATTTCTCTTTATCTTTGGAAACCAGCTTTCTTGTCCGCTGGAACACGCGGCGAGCTATCGCGGATTCGCGTTACGTAAGCCGTTCCCTCTTCTCTCTCCTCCTCCTCCTTCTCCTCCCTCATTGCCACCACCACCTCCACCTCCACCACCACCACCATCATCACCACCACCTCTTTCTCCCTGCCGCCCTCGCCGCTCGTTCTCTGCGCCTCGCGATCTCGAATTAGCTATATTTCGCGAAATTGAATATACATAAATGCAATTGAAATGTCACTGAAATTAAAGGCACCTTTCACAGGCAGCAGAAACGTAACGGCTCTTTATAAACTCCGGCTAACAACCCTCCCCCCACTCGTCCTTCCCGGCCTGCCTCCCCGCTGCCTCTCCCTCGCCGGTGCGTCCTACTTTCTTACAATATCTGAATATCGAGGTATTAGTGGTATTATAACACGCGTTTTCTCAGCCGTCGAGTGTGTGTGTGTATGTGTGTGTGTGTGTGTGTGCGCGCGCGCGCGCTACGTGCTCGACTGCCGGTACACGATAAGCAGCCACGAGTTGACTTTAGGGCATCGTTAAAAAGCTCGACTTCTCGAATGCGATCGCGCGCTAATGGCCGTCACGTTGGGAACGCGTCGCGATAAACGATAAAGGACGCGTGTGCGTGCCGCACGCGGGAACGCGCGCCACGTTTCTCCGCGAAGAGCGAAGCTGGCCCCGGAAAGAAAGAAAGAGAGAGAGAGATACCACCGCGTTCGCGTATATTCTAAACGTCCGCGTATGTACTAAACGTACAGCGAGGAACGTTATGTAGGCGCGCGCATAACGAGGCGACAACGCGTGAATTCGAATGTAATTAATCGGCCGGTTTACCAGGTCGGGGCAGAGAGAGAGAGAGAGAGAGAGAGAGAGAGAGAGAGAGAGAGAGAGAGAGAGAGAGAGAGAGAGAGAGAGAGAGAGAGAGAGAGAGAGAGAGAGAGAGAGAGAGAGAGAGAGAGAGAGAGAGAGAGAGAGAGAGAGAGAGAGAGAGAGAGAGAGAGAGAGAGAGAGAGAGAGAGAGAGAGAGAGAGAGAGAGAGAGAGAGAGCCCGCAGCGATTTATCGCAGCGTTTCGTACGCGAAGCGAGGTTTACGAGAGACTAAGTTTGCACTCTGATAAGGGTGCGTGATCCTACCTATCGCTCGGCAAATAAAGAGCGATACGAACGAAACGAACGAAGATAACGGTAGGTGAACGTTATTTACGCCGTCGTGTCCTCCCCGACGAGGGAGGACCGAGAGAATGCATTGAGAAAAAGAGAATGGGCACAGGGGAGAGGGA
>NW_022639532.1:391479-392013 GCF_010583005.1 Odontomachus brunneus
GGGGGGGGGGGGGGGGGGGGGTATGTTACGGTGCGTGCGTGACGTTGCGGCGCGAGCGATGAGAGCGCGAACGATTAGAACGCGATTAAAATTCAAACGAGACATCCCGCTTCGCGGCGCAGAGGAGCAGATTTTCGCCGACTCGTCGTCTCAGCGCGCGTTAAACGATATAATAATCGCTGCGCCTTGTGTGAGAAACGAGTCAAAAGCTAATAACAACCGAGGTCGATCCTCCCGTAAAAAAGTAAATGATCGATGACAGGAAAGGCTGGTTCTCCTAAAAGCATATTGTGGACAAGATAAAACTTGCTCGACCGGCTTCTCGGCCGCGATGGTATTTATAATGAAACATGACTAATCTCTCTCTCTCTCTTTCTCTCTCCCTCTCTTCCTCCTTCCTCTCTCTCTCTTTCTTTCCTCTTCTTTCTTTCTCTCCGTCTTACTCTCTCGCTCTCCCCCTCTTGTTCCCCTTCATTTTTTTCTTTCTCCCTTCGCGTCCCCTCCGTATCCATTCGCCTTCGCCCCCCCCCCCCC
>NW_022639532.1:392218-405930 GCF_010583005.1 Odontomachus brunneus
ATCTCCCTCCCGCGTCTCTCTCTCTCTCTCTTTCTCACTGTCTTTCTCTCTCTCGCGCCCTCGAATGCTGTCAGAGCTCGTTATCTAGGCCAACAGATGCAGGTATTATTCACACGACGGCGAGTATTTCTAAAACAAACTCGAATCCGGAGCGATAAATAAACAGGCCGTATTTAATGTTATCGTTCGAGGATCTCATAAAACATCTCTGTCACGACTGCGACGTGAGGGAGATATTTTCCTTCGCCTCTCGTCCCTCCTATCCTATTCGTTCCTTTCATCGCAGCTTTCCGGCTGAGATTTACCAGCACCGCCGACTCGACGGACTCTCTCTCCTTTTCTCTCTTTTGCTCCGTTTGTCAGTATCCTTTTTCTTCGCAATTACTTCGGGATTCGGCCCGATTCAATTTCCGTCGCTCTCGAGCCTCGCCCGCATACCAAAACGACTCTCTTCGTCTCTTGCTCTCTTGAAACTGATTATTACTTGGGTCAATATCTTGTATTTATCGGACGCTTGTACGCATTCGTTATTGAATAAGAGAATTTCTAAAGTCTCGAGAAAAGAATTTATTCGAGGCTCGCCGTATACATGTGAAACGCATGCGCGCAACACTCATGGAACAATATACACGGAAAGATATCATTCCACTACTAAGAAAAGCGATTACTCGATTTACTTTCCTTCTTTCGAGTCCTGGTTATCTTCAACAAAGAATATTTTCTTGATAATGGTCTTCAAATATACTTATCAGAAATTTTAGAAAGAGCTTATTATCATGTATTCAAGAGAAGAATTTATATCCTTTCCCTGAAAAATGTTTTTTAAACTATGGAAAATAATGTTGGTACAACTCTATGTAACAGTATCAGAGAGTAATGTCATTATATTCTGCTTCAGCTTGTACAACTAAGAAAAGAACTCGCTTTACAATTATATTCCTTAATCACACACATTCATCCATTCCTTCTTTCTACCTACCTAGTTACTAATATCCCTATAATTATTTCTATAGTTGCCTCTCTAATTAACTTTACAATATCATCCTCATTACCTAATTGCCCTTGCAATTTTCTTTCACAATCTTCTTAATTTTCACCGAACCTCTACATTACATATAACGTCAACATACACAGTGTTCCAAACTCTGTCCTTCCCTTCAGTTGTACATATCTATTCCTTTATATTTCTTCTTCCTATTCAACCTCCTCATGACTCTCCTTATTTTCCCCTTATCGTCTTTTCTCTCAATTTCTTTCCATATCATATTAGTTTCATTATTGCATTAGTTTCCTATACTCCCTACGAACTTCATGAAGTAACTCGTCCGTCTTTTCCTTCATTGCTTTAAATGTCTCTTTCAGCTTTTTCACCAAGGAATTTTCTATATCCTATAATCTTCCTCTTTGCACTTCACTTTCCTTACCTGCACATCACTTGTCCCACCAATCCCTATGTCATCCTCCTCCCGTATACTTTTATTTTACTTGCATATCTCATCCGATGACTAAACCTTTCCTCTTCATTTCTTGTATCCTCTTCTTCCTCTATCCCTTGTGTGCACTTCTGTCTTCTATTACTACTTGTTATACATTTCCTCTATCGATAATTTCCTCTGCATTACCTATACTACCCTAACTACTCATTTCTTATGACGCCATAACCTCTATTATCTTTTTCCGCTCTTGAATCCTGCTTCCCTACTTAACGTCTTGTTTCGCCTTCACTCACACACTATACGCACTTATTCCTACATAATTTTTCCTATCTTACATCTTCCATATTTAACTCAATATACTAAAACCATTTCAAACTCACGCACCACGTTAATCAAGTATTCACACACTTTGCACGCAATCTAAGCAAGTCCAACTCTATATGACAAGCAAGCTTAATTTTTCTCTTAATTCAATATTCTTGATTCATGCTAAATTCGCTAGGATATCCAGAATGTAATTTGAATGAATATAAAACTCATGATGGAAACTTGTGAAAGATTTGCGGATATATAAACTTACAAAACACTTGAAACAAGCAACGTTTGCTCGAATGCAGCAATGTATTTTCCCGTGTAGCAATGCTCCACCGACACTCCCTCCTTCGATCTGACGTTTCTCAAGCGCGTTTCTCAAGGTCCATCTTGGTACACGAAGCGCTTATCTATATTCGCATACCTCTAAAATAATCTTCATCCGGCTTATTTACTCGTTTCTCGTGACAGCTCGCGGTTCAATTTCTCCCATCCTGCTATTCGTGAATTCGCGGGAGATGCATTTACCAATCGCGACAACGACAACGCGCCGGCCGCTTAGACCGATCACAAGACCGTTCGCAAGCGCAATAACTGACCGCGTTTGGGTGTCGTTCGCGCGAAATAAATTGCGCCGATTCCCCACGCACGGGGACTCGTTTCGCGTCGTCTCCGACGGGGAAAGTCTCGTCGGCGCTGCACGCCGGCGGATAAAAGGAAGTTGTGCGAATAAAAATGTGAAGCTGCGTTAAACAAATAAGACGCGCGCTCGTTTTACCGAATTGTAAAGCTGCGCAACCGGCCTCGGCGCAACCGCCTCGACCAACTGTACGGTAACGTCGGAGCGCGTTTGCTCTTGTACTTTGAAACTCAATGACTGTGTTTACACACTTCTCGAACACATGTTGCCTTAACCGACGTAAGCGATCGCGTTACCAGCAGGTAGTTAAACCGACGACTTTTCACGAGCGCGCATACGGCGGCACGGCGCGGCCGCCACGCGCTCAGACAAATATTTCCGCCGGCACAATAATTCTGGCAAAACGGCCGCTCGTACGGGCGGGTTAAAAGGCTCGCGCCTCTTTTTCACGCTTTCGCTTTGTCCTTTTGCGCGCGCGTTCGCACCCACGCGCGCAATAATATCGCGCCGCCACTCTCCCGCCGCCATATCGATTATCGGAGCGCGCGAGAATCGGTAACTATGAAATTGATGGAAAGCGCGCGCGTACGATAAATTGTGAGCTTCCTTTTATTCTCGACGCGGGCTGTGACATTCGCCAGCTCGGTTGCAGCGTCCACTTTGCCGACATCATTTTCGCCGTGTCCGACGGCGATATGGGATTCCTATTGGGTCGTTTTACCGCTTAAACAAGGGCGACACGATCTCGCCCGTTGTTCTTATTTTCTCACATCCCCCTTTCCCTCTCTATCTGTCCATCTATCTTTCTCTTTCTCCCTGTCTTTCTCGCCATGCATTCAATTACCGCGACTTGCATGTTGTTGGTCCGCGTTACGTCGCGAAATTACAATGTTAATAAACGGGGCATTTAAGTCCGTAGATGGAAACGCCGCTATTCAAAGAGAGAGAGAGATAGACAAACGCTCGTGTCTGCTGCTGCTGCTGCTGCTGCTGCTGCTGCTGCTGCTGCTGCCGCCGCCGCCGCCTCACCCTTTCCGAGACGCTCGCCCCGCTATAACTACCCCGCGCGCCCCCTACCACCGAAACAGCCACCTCTGCTGGGTACCTCTTTGCTACCTCTCCCTCTCCCCCGACGCGCTCTCTCGCTTATAGAATTCTTTTCCCTCTCTGCGCCGCGCCGATCCCTCCAACCAACGCGACGGCGGCCCGTCGCCCTCCCCTGCCGCGCGGCGCCCATCCCCACCACTGGCGCGCCGCCGCGCACTAGTATTCCCGGAGTCATTGCCGCGCCGACCACCGTGAGGAGCGCGCGTCGAGAGTTTGTTGTGCTGTCATTCGTCGTTGCTGGTAAAGTCGCGCGCGCGTCTCGCTACGGGACGCCCGAGAACGTCATTGTATCGCATCGCGCCACGTCGTCGTGGCTAGTCGTCGTTCAACCCTAGTCGTGCAGAGTTACACGCGCCGGCTCCGTCCGCAGAGTGCACGCTCGCCACGCTCGCCGAGCGCAAATGTGCTTTCTAACCTCTCGGGCTCGCCGTCCGTCGTTCAGTGATACGAACTCGCCGTCGTACGCAAAGAGTGCTCGTGTGTATCATCTTCATCGTGGTCAACAGCCAGTGTCGCTCGAGGGAACATAATCAGACGGTTACACGGATTGCCCACGGAAGTTATCCGTCTGTCTTCTGTCTGCCTTCTCTTCTCCCGGCGAAACTCGACCTCGACTACTCGTTACACGCGCGCACCGGCTGCGCTTCACGTGTCGTAAGCTGGATCCGGCGCCGGTAAGTGAAGCGGCTGTTCCCTTTAATTAACGCGATCGTGCGCGTCGCGTACGATCCCGGAGCGGCATGGGACGTGGGTGTTGGAGGATGGGGGGGCGGTGGGGGAGGGAGCGGGAGACGACGCGAGGGAGTTTACCGCGTGTGTGTCACGGCGTTCAAGAGGTACGGCTCTATCTCCGGTCTGGCGCGAGCGCGCCACGTGGCGCCATCTCATGGGACCTCGGCGAAGCGCGCCGCGCGGAAGCGTGGTAATTCGGGATTACACCCACGACGATTGTGCTGACGTAACGCACGCGCGTCTTTCACTCTTAATTCTTGGTTTTCCCTCCTTTTCTTTTTCTTCTTCTTCTTTTGTTTTCTCGCATTTCCGTCATCGATCGAAGTTCCTCGTAGTGCGTTATCACGGCGGCCCGTCGTTTCCACTCGGCCGTTTGGCGAAACTGTCTATACACACGCCGGAGTGATCCCTTCCCGTAACTCCATTTTGAATAAGTTATGAGTGCAGCGCGCACACATATATATATACATACATATACACACGCACACACGCAAGCGCACACTCCCCGCGTCGTCAATAATACATCAAAAGAAATAGTCGCGGAACTTGCATCTCGTATTATACACGCCGTGAAGCGCGTATATAATCGAACGTTTGATCAGCAGTTTGTCGATCGTAAGTTTCTGTTTTCGTGAGTATGACGAACCTTTGTTTTCAAAACCATTTGAACATTTTGTTTTCAAGGCGTTTTTGAACGTAGTCGATAGGCCAGTGAAAGAGCTTGTTTCTGATTAGTTTCCTGATCCGAATACGCACTGATCGACTGGCTGAGTGGACTTTCGACATCTGTATAACGTTTTATAAAAAGAAACACAATGTAAGAAAATTAAGAAGTATGCATTACTATAAATTTACTCTTTGATTTAATGATAAGAGCGAATGATCCTTCTCCAAAGAGATTTCGCTAAAAAATTATGTTCTGTCCTTGAAGAGCCGTGGGGTCTGCATTCCAAGCTAGTTTGACAGAAAAATATCTAAAGGATGGTAGATGTTTATTTGATGGGTACTAATTAATATATATATATATATATATAAATTCTTTTATTAAAATAAAATAAACAATTGGTTTCCGTGAAAAGCTAAGACTTCCTTGAGGGGCTTATGAAAATGTATATTTCCTTATATTTGGAAGATGTTTTATATCAGTACGACAAGTGCTATTTCTCAGATATTTTCTGTCCCAGTGTACGTTGAAAAAAAGAGAAAAAGAGAGAGAGAATATTGGAACCGTCTTGAAAACAACTCCCTCTTTTTGACTTTATTTATAATAACACTATAAGTTCCTGATAAAAAAGCCGGAAAGTTATCGGCAGATATATACTTAAGTGTAAATGTTCTCAAGTAGCAGTATATCAAAATTTAATAGCTGATTAGTGGCTTCTCGGAGTGCACAACAAATAAATATCCATCTATCTGTCTCTCGCCGTTTCTTTTCTCCGCTATTGTCGATTCCACGTAAACGGAGTCTTGTGTCCCTAATAATAATCGTTTTACGGCCGGAGCGTTACGGCGAGAATGTTAAGTTAATTACCGCGACATCATTGTAGCGTGCGGCGATTACATCATCGATTATGATATCACACTCGGCGCGATTGTGTAAACAGTGGAGTAATAAACCACGCGATCGCGCAGAGAGGGCACTTTGATAATGGGTGATTAATTTTTACATCAATCAGAAATTATCGGGCGAAACTTGCGCTCTCTCTCTCTCTCTCTCTCTCTCTCTCTCTCTTTCTCTCTGTCACATTCACCGCTGTTCATAATCCGAGCACGGGCTCTCCTATTCCCAACGCGGCGTAGCATTTAAAATCAGATGAAAAAAAAAGAAGAACGCTTCGGTCACGTGCTCTTGCAAACAGGTTGCTCGAATGGAAACGGCTTAATTAGTATAACTTAGCGCGGCCACTTATCGTTGTGTACAATGTGACTCGCGGGCTGTCCTTGTCGCTGCGAGAAAACTTGCAACGCAACGCTGACGCAAATCAAACTCACGCATTTCGCATTATTCTAATGAACAGCATCAAAACGTATGTTTTATCGTTTCTCCGGTGCTCGCACGCGCGCCCTCGTGCACGCGACGCGTAAACAAGTACCTCGAAATAAATTCCTCCGTCGCATTGTCTCGGCGAAGAATTAATTAAATTGATACGCGCACGGAACGTTCGCTCTACACAATGCTTTATCGTAAATCGATAGAGCTCGGGCCAAGTTTGCGCGTACGGAAGGGGAGGAGAGAAAGGGAGACAGATGGACGGATAGAGCGAGAGAGAGAGAGAGAGAGAGAGAATATGAGTGAATGGGGGAGGGGGGGAGTAGATTATACGTTTGTGCAAGAATCATCAATTATTCATTGTTCGCTTCTGTTGATATAAATCGAATTTATTCTTACGTAATTTGTACACGTCGCGGCAACGCTGGCAACGACGCGGCCAAAGCGGAAGAACGATCGCTAATAACGTCTAATGTATCGTGCCCCATTCGAGAGAGCGAAACGCGAACACAATCGCGCGCAGAAAAAGCCGAGGACGTCGAAAATGACGGCCGGCCGCTCGTTATTCCGTAACGAGATCGAAACGAGCGAGTAATTTTGAATTCTCAGGCGATCTGCGGTCTCGTCGTTGCGGTCTCCGGTCAAAAACAACGAGGATATATCCGTCTCTCGCGTGCCTCGCGAAAGAATGTCATTCATTCTACGGATCTTCTTCCTTTCTCATCCGGCGAAACGTCACAACGGTTATGATAAAAGCTCTCTCTCTCTCTCTCTCTCTCTCTCTCTCTCTCTCTTGCGCGCACGCGGTCTGAGGAATTATCCGCGAGATGAAACTTTTTTTTTTCCATTTCTTCTTTTTTTTTTCTTCGGATATCTGTATTAATGCCATTTATTTATGCAAATATGCACATTTCGCGCATCGACGATAACGCGTAACGCCGTAACGCGCGCTGTTTTCCGCTGAGAATTTTGTTTCTATTCTTCATTTCCTCCCTTCTGTCTTTTTGCATTTGATTTGTTCCTTTCTCGGTCGCTGTTTCGTCGAGAAAAAGAAACACAGAGAGAGAAAGAGAGAGCGACGACGACAAAGCGCTCTACGGAGAAGTAAATTTTGCATAATTCATGCTCGTGCTCTCGCGCTACGTTCGAAAGATGGCAGAACGAATTCATACATATATGCGTTGCCTCGTTTCGTTGCGAGAATTTGGATTCCAAGTTCGCGAATTGCACTTACCGATTCTCTCCCTCCGTTTTACCTTGTCCCACGTGTGTTAAAAGACGTATTTTAACAGTTAAGACCAATGTACAATGTGCTGTTTACTTTTTGTTTCGTGTTCACTATCTTTTCCTGACTTAAGCTTGATCTACAATGTGTTCTTTGCTTCCTTTCTCTTTGTTTCTTTCTAACTCAAAACTTCAGCTTTAAGCCAGAAAAAGACGGAGAAGAAGAAACAGGAAGTAATGAGCATATTGTAGATTCAGCTTCAAGCAGGCTTCAAGCAGTATTACCGACCAAAAATACCGACATCGCACAGTTTCGTAGTTTTCGCTTTTCTCCCAATTAGATGTATTATATTGAAAATATTTTTACAGGGTGAAAGTACAAACGTTAACGAATAGTTGATACTAAACAGTTGCATGAAATTAATAAAAAACTTTTTATTTACCAACAGATTATAAAAAAATTTGTGTTAACTTTATGCAACTGTTTAGCATCAGCTATTTATTAACATTTGTACTTCTACCTCGTGAAAGCATTTTCAATTTGATAATCCATAATCCGATAATTTGATGCATCCAATTAGAAGAAAAGAGGAAGCCACGAAACTGCGTTATACCGGTATCCAGCATCGGAAATGAGAAAAAGATAAAAAGAAGGAAAGAAGGAACAAAAAGATAACGAGAAGGAACATTGTAAATTAGACCTTAACGTTACGTGCGTAATCAGGATTCACTCATTTCGTCTCTCCTTACATTTTTCATTTTATTGACAGAAACAAAGTATAATAACAATAATTATTATTATTATACGAAGGAACACGAAAAAGTGAAGGTCTCATTAATCTGTCGTCAAATTTCGATCTCAAATTGCCGGTTCTGTTCGGAGGTAATCCGATCTTCTCTCGGGCAAGGTACAAGAAAGAGAGCAGGACGGAGAGCAAAGTGCATCTCGCAGCAGATTTAACGTCGATTACAGGGAGTAAAGGTCCACTGGAGCGTATCCGTCGTGATCTTTATACTAGCTTTCGCTTGCATCGCCGTGTACCACCTTGCCCTTTCTCTCTCTCTCTCTCTCTCTCTTGCCATCCTCCGCCACCATCTCCTCCTCCTCCTCTTCCTCCTCCTCCTCCTCTCCCCCTTCCTCTTCCTTCTCCTTCTTCTCGTCGTCGTCGTCCGCGCTCTCTTCAACCGCGTAAAATCTTACGTGCTCGTTATCTAAATTCACCTCCATAAATATCGCGTCGGCCGAGTAACGTCGATCACGCGCGGCCGGCGTAATTTACCGTGGCGCACCGATTATTCCGGGGGCGTGTGTTCACTCACCCTGGAGTGCGTTGCGAGCGGTGTAAGCTTTAATGACGTTCGCCGTCATTCGACTAATTCCATTGACACACGTGTCGACCGCGGAACACTCGCGCGTGCGCGATATTAATCAAACCGTATCGATCGTTGATAACGCAAATCGACACGCGAGAGTGAAACGCCCGACGAAACTCGACGCTGCTACAGCCAGACAGTCTGCCAGCCAGCCACCCTCCTCGTCGGAGAATGCACTTGAACGACGTAAAGTTCAAATTACGAAAGGGAATCGTTTTACAAACTGACGGGACCTTTTCCTGTAGCCGTCAGTCTCGCGAAGTCTAAATTCGAGCCAGTAAATATTCATCGGCCGGCGCGAGAATTCCGCGCCGCCCGTGAAGGACGTTTCACAGGGCGTTCGGCATTTTCAAGTGGCCATTGAGCGACTCGTTTGTTATTCCATTGCGCGGCACCTATCATTACATAAAGAACCGCCATCGTAAGAACGTCCATGCCCCCGTGCGGATGCATGTTTCAAAGGGAGAGACGGTTCCACTGTAGTGCGTCGCGCACGGCTATTACCGCCGGCGAAATACCGTATCCCGCTCGAGTGCGCAATGATCGACGTAACAATCATAAATAAACGATCGCTCTTAACGCGCTGATCGAAAAGTCTCAGTCTACACGCAAGACAGTATATAGACTGAAAAGAAAAATTATGTATATACGATCATATACACTGAGAAAAAATTTACTAAATTTCAAAAAACGTTTGTTTGGATAGTACTGTGAAGATATTTGTTTAAATTAAGTAATTATTTTCTAAAATTAAATAAAGAAGTTTTAAGTCATAAATTTGTTTAATTTTAGAAAATAATTACTTTAAACAAATATCTTCACAGTACTATCCAAGCAAACGTTTTTTGAAATTTTTTTCTCAATGTGTATTCATATATTTTATATATATATATATATATATATATATATATATATATATATATATCATATTCAAGAAAACTATTTCTTATTAAATTCTACTATAATGTTAGTGATAATAACTTTACATGCGTATCTATCATTTATTACTACTGTCATTTTCGTGTTAGAACAACTAGAAAGTATGGTTGGGGCCAAAAACAACTGTAATTTTTGGTAGATCAACCGTTTATTTTCTCTTAGCGTACTGCATTGAAGAGAGTGTTCCAAGCGTTTCATAAGCTTATATATTCGCAAATATGTCATAAGTTCGTCACGTACACGAAGAAAAGTTCGACTGGTTTAACCCAACTTGTGGTGAGATACGAACGAACCAGACATTCCGCTTAAAGTTGCCAGAATTCCGTTCAACTTAACGAGATTTCTGGTTAACTTGAATAGAATTCTGGCAACTTCAACCGGAACTTTTTAACACGTTCATATTTCATCAGAAAGGTTAATTCTGACGTTTTTCTCCGTGTAACAAATTTGTCCCGAATACATTCCGTGAGTAAGTTTAGTTTAATTTCGATGAAAAATATATTTAAAAAGAAATTAAAAAAAAAGTTCGTGTTGCTTTCAACATAGAGTCGAACCAACTTTTTCTTCGATAAAGTTTTACAACATTCTTATAAAGAGTATAAATCCTTCTTTTACGTATCTGATAGTGAACTTCCCTAAAATGTGTGAGGAGTATATTTTAAGACTGTTATCAAGGAATTATTGTTTGTTGAAGATAAGCATGAAAGAAGGAAAGTAAACAGAGTAATTGCACCTCTTAGCAGTGAAATGATATTTTTCTGTGTGTTCTCTATCACAGACGGTTCATATATATATTTTTTTTTTACACAGAATGACATTCAGTTGGATTAATAAAATTTCTGATGAAATATGAACGAGTCAAAAAATTCCAGTTGGACTTTGTCAGAGAATTTTGTTCTATTGAACACAGCAGAATTCTAATAAGTTCCACCAGAATTTCTGATTTTTTATGTTTCATCAGAAAAAATAATCCGATCAAACTGTTTTTTCCGCGTACATCGATGGAGCGATGGTGACGCGCGTAGGTGGATAAGATAGCACTAAAAGCCAAAACAGTAATATGATCGAGAGATCGCGTTCGCAACGGCGATACACTGCAGGTTAGGAATCGCGTGCTCGTTTGCGTAACGCTACCGCTTGCTTTCTAGATCGACCGTTTACTTTCTAAGACATGCCTCGCGAACGTATTGCGCGAGGCACACATTAATTAAATCTCTAATTGTGTATCTCGCCACAAAGCGTAATTGCAAAACTGACGTGAACACCGACGTATACGACGTTCGTTCGTTTGCTTGCGCGTTCGTTTCTTCCTGCGAAATCAGGCCTGACCACAGTTCGGCTGCTGATTAGCAGTCACCCGCACAGCAAATTTTTAAGGGCTTACTTGGGATCCACTTGAATTCCCCAAAATACTTGTAGATTCTAATTGTAATGTTTAAAAAATATGAATCTCCAAATGGGAAATCCAAAGTTTCTCCATTATTTTTTCTGGTTTTCGTTTTATATTACTTCATTAAGTTATTAGGTGTGTAGGTAGTGTAAAGGTTGGGTGAAAATTGAGAAGATTGTGAAAGGAGATTACAAAAATATTTAAGTGAGATGACACTGTCGAGTTAATTAGAGAGAGAGAGACAGTGTAATTATAGGAATATTAATGACTACATAGGTAGAAATAACGAACAGGTGGATATGTGTAGTTGAAGAATATAATTGCGAATAAAGTCCGCTTCTTGGCTGTGTGTAAAAGCTGAAGGAAAATACACTGATATGTAACGTGCAGCTCTCCAACTGCTCGACCAATTGCGCGCCGATTGAGATGGAATTTACGATTAGTCGATGCTAAAGGCCGACATTCCTCTCTAGGTGGCTCCATTTCTTTCTTGGGACGGGATAGGACAGGAGAATATCAAAGTTGCTGTGCTTGACGCACGCACATTATTGCACGAGACTTCCTTAAGTTATTCCGCTCGTTTGTTGGTTATCGCATTTGAATTATACTTGTAAATACGCGCGCGCACCGCGGAAAGTGCGCTCCCTGCCGTTAAGCGTTTCCGAGTTCAGAAATAGGAATCACGTAACACACGGCGATCCGATCGCCGTGTTGCAAGTACACCTGGTCCCTCCGCGACGTTCGTTTTTACGCCGGGCGAGATATTCACGATGACGTGGATGATAATTTGTCGGAACGCTTGCTCAACGTTATACCGTACGCGCCGAATGTTTTAGCTGCGACGCGACCTGCGCTACTACGATTTCGCGGCTGGCTTTCTCACAGCAGTCGCGCGCAGTTAATTAATCAATTAACGACAACGCGCGTCAAGTGTGAGTTAATCAAGCGCGCGGAATGTAGATCGCTGTATGTCGATTTATGCCGACGTTGAGTTCGTTACTCGGGCATCCGCGGTTCGCTCGCGAATTTCCGTCCTGGAGGGAGGCAAGGAGGGAGAAAGAGCGAGAGGGGGGAGGGCGGAGGAGAGAGGGAAACGGAGATAACTATTCGAAATACATCAGGGAAGAACGAGCTCTCCTTCGCACAGCGTCTAGCGACGCACAGTTTCCCACGATGTGAGGAGACTGAAGAGAAAGAGCGGCGATACGGTGTATTTCTCTCCCTTTCTCCCCGCGTCTCCCCTCTTTGGACATTATAATTAGAAAGTTCGGAGACATGGTGTATTCGATCGACGCATAATGTAACCGTGTTACGACGGCGCGGTGAAAAAGAGGATTAGGAAGACGCGCGCGCGGGGAAGAATAAGTCCTTTAATCATGAAAGTATGATCAGAGCGTAGCGCAAGACGTCGCGTCCCGTCCTGTGTCGTGTGCCGTCTGTGTACGTCTCGTTGACGAAAACTCGCCGCGAAGAGGAGAATCGCTGAGGAACGACGCCGTAGGAACTGGTCCCGGAGTCTCACCATCTGGGACACGAGTGCTCCTCGACCACCTTGTCTCTCTCCCCTCCTGCCTCCGCGCGACCCCGGCCGGCATGCGGTATAACGATTTCGAGCTAAGCGACGGACGGACGGACAGGTGCGGATGTAGACCGAGCGAGCGAGCGAACGAACGAGCAGCAACAGCCCTGCATTCGTGCACATACATAGACACAACACACACGCGCACACAGTGTGTCCCAATCACCGCTTCGATTCCGTTGTTGGCCCTATCGCTCGGTCGTTTCCTTCTTATCTAATTGCTATCTAATTACACGGGACATGTAAATACGTTGCGTCGCCGCGGTAATAATGAAGTCTGCCTTCCCCCGATCTCTCGTCCTTGGACGCGACAGATAGCGCTCGTATTTTACGAGCTCGAGCGTTTTACAACGCATACTTGTTCTCTTCCTCTCTCTCTCTCCCCTCTCTTCTCTTCTTCTCTCTCTCTCTCTCTCACACACACACACGCGCGCGCGCGCGCGCGCAAATATATACGCACGCATTCTTGGTAGGTACTTTGTACGCCGCGGGTTCCTTTTTTTCTTCACCATAAAGAAAAGCCGTATACGTTCCCACGGTCTAATTTGTAATTTAGAATTCGTAGCACGTTGCGCAAAATCTAGTACTGGTCATGGGGAGGAGAGCAGGGGAGAGCAGAGGGGCGCGAGGGGCAAAAATGAATACGGCGGTAAAATCGCGATAACAATCGGCCGATTGTTCAAGACAGCGCGCGAAAACGCAAAGGTCACACTTGTAAATTCGCGCGGCGCTCGCGGTGTAGCGCGTAATTTGAAGCTCGTGCCGTTTGCAGCAAAATCCAGTGGCTCGCACGGTTGTTAGAATGAATGCAGAAGTAAATTCGCGATAATGATCGGCCGATTGTTCGAAACGAAGTGAAACCAAACGTAGCGAGGCTCATCCGAGAAAGTTGAGGTAGAGAGAGAAAAGTAAAGAGAGGGGAAAAGAGAGAGAGAGAGAGAGAGAGAGAGAGAGAGAGAGAGAGAGAGAGAGAGAGAGAGAGAGAGAGA
>NW_022639532.1:406298-419978 GCF_010583005.1 Odontomachus brunneus
AGAGAGAGAGAGAGAGAGAGAGAGAGAGAGAGAGAGAGAGAGAGAGAGAGAAAGAGAAAAGTAAAGAGAGAGAAGTAAGGAGAGAGAGCGAGAGAAAGAGACAGAAGAGACGAGTCGAGACGAGAAGAGTAGAGAAGAAATACGGAGAGAATACCTTTTCCCAACAAACGAGTAACAGCAGGCAGGCCGAGAGAAGTGGCTCCACAATGGAACCCCTTACGTCTAACGGTTATACACGCAGGTAGAGCTTCGCTGTTGCCGGGCTGTAAGCGTCCATTGTGTTCCTCTCGCCGCAAGAAGAACACGCCACGGGTTCGAAGCACCTCTTATAGTTACGCGTTATTTTCTTCCGTGCTGGTGTTGTCTCAAACTTGCGCGCACTGATTATTATCCATGTGTTGCCCTAAACATTTCGGCAATTTTCTCATCAGCCCCGATTCATCGTCAGTTTTTCCGGCGCGCCCTCCCGCGGCGGAAAATAACGGTGCTCGACAATAGCCAATCTTCAGATTGGCCGGCGATTTCGCGAGCAGTTTATGTCGGATTAGAACGCGTAATGCATGATGAAATTTCCGTGCCAAATCAGCTCGGCTGTAATTCACGTTCAGATCCCCGACTCGAATCAGTGCGTGATTGAGATAATTTGAGAGATTGTCAAATTTTCTCCCCTGCTTCTCCCCTGCAAGATTGTCGTTTGCCGGTTCGTGTCGTTTTCCTCGCGGGAGTGCGACTCGTTTCCCGTTATTACGTAATCCCGGGGCGAGTTGCACGCGAGATCGTCACTTTTTATTTTTTCTTTGATTCCTCGAGTGACTTCATTAGACTCGATCGTGCAACTCTCCATCTGCAAAATGTACTTTCCGTACATTGAGAACAAAACATTTAATGTCAATTATACATAATTACATATAGAAAAATAATTAATTTAGTATAAATTATGTGGTCGAGGAAATCAGTTCTTTTATATTATTACTATAATGTGATAATGACCTTGTATGCACATTATTACAACCATTTTCGTGTTAGAACAACGAAGAAATATGGTCGGGATCAAAAGCAGCTCGTAATCTTGGTTGGATCTTGGTTGAAGCATTTTTTTCTCTGAGTGTATAATAACTATATAATAAAACCGGCCCCACATGTGATCTGGCCTGGTATCTCCCCTCCCCCTGTTCTTCCAGTCGACTCGTTTTCGACTCGTGCAACTCGTCGAAAATGTAAGCATGTGCAATCGCGAGGAGAAAGGTTGTCCGCCTTTTTTTCTCTGTGAGTTTAGGAACATATTCAATGCTCTGTCCAATCGGAGAATTTTTTTATTGGGAAATAAATTCTCCCATCCGACAAAATAGATGATAGATTTCTAAACCCACAAAAAAGGCGGACAACCTTTCTGCTTGTACACATCAGTTCGTACACTGAGGAAAAACGTTTGGTGTTTGGGATAAAGTTTCGAAAAGTATTCACCTCCGACTTTTTTTAAACTCAGTATTCCTACGTATATTGACGCGCTGATTACGAATATCACAGTGAAAATTGGCGACTTGATTTTCATGGTGAAAAGCATAAAAAACCCATAAAAATTATGGTTTTTTACGCTTATCTTAGTAAATACGGAAAATCATGATAAATGTTTTAAACAAAAGTTTTAGATCTCACTGAGATAAACATTTTAAGTCCTATATTCATCGTATGAATGATAGTTTTCGAGGAAATCGAGTATAAAGATCGTAACAGCATTGTTACGGTCTTTATACTCGATTTCTGCGAATCCCTTCTGCGGATTATTTCGCCACGTAGGCAGTATATTTCCCCCGAATCGTGACGAAAAAAAAAATAAAGGAAAGAGAACTTACAGTTATGAAGGAACTCTAACAACATTTTTTAAGAAAATTTTTAACATTTTTAACATTTGCAACACACGGGAAAAATATCGAACAACTAGTGGGGGGCTACGCTCCCCGCGTCCTCCTAAAAACTAACCTAACCCTACCTATCGTCACATTAGCTGTCGGTCATTGTTTATTAAAAAATTATTAAGAAAAAAAGTTATACTTTTTAACCGCAACGACGATATATGTTAACGCTGTTACTGTCTTTATACTCCATTTTCTCGAAAACTATTATTCGTAAAAATATATATATATTATTCGTAAAAATATATATATATATATATTACGGTAAAAATATATAGAACCTAAAATGTTTATCTCTGTGAGATCTAAAGCTTTTGTCTAAAACATTTATCATGATTTTTCGTATTTACTGAAATAAACGTAAAAAACTATAATTTTTATGGGTTTTTCATGGTTTTTACCATAAAAATCAAGTAGTCGCCAATTTTCCAGCAACTACGGGATATGGTTGCAACTAAAGAAGTAACTGTAACTTTTAGTTAGTTAGATCGGCCATTTTTTCTCTCAGTACACGTGTACCGGTGTTACCTTAATGTTGGATCGATAGCCAAGACTCGCGTACGACGTTTCCGACGACGACGACGAGACATCGCGGAAAGGGGGAAGAAAAGCGGGCCTCGCGACCGCGGTAAAGGCGCTCTCATGCCTCTGTTGAGAAATATTCGCTCGTAATTCACGCGAGTTCCGTACGTTCGTTTGTTCATATGCACGTGCGGCCCACGGGTGGACTCTCCGTAACGTAACCATCTGTCGTTTGATATATCTGCCGGTTGATTAAGGCGAAACGATTAGCTGCGACTTTCACCGCGTTAACGCGCGTCGCCGTCGCGCGATGGTCCTCTCTACTTCTGACATTACGTCGGGACCTCCGAGGAACTTTCGAGTTCCCCGTGAAAATTTCTTGTAGTGATTCCTCGACGTGCAACCTCCTCGCGGCCCGTTCGGAAATCCGGCCTGAAAACAATCGATTTTACGCCCGCTCTCGCGCTGCAGAAGAAAGCAGTGCTGCAGAGAAGAGAAGAAACTAGAGAGACGGAGTAAATGCAATAACGGGCTCTCATGTGTATTGGGTTGTTGCGTAATTTCTGTCGTATCTCGCGCGCTTATCCTCGACGCGCAATAAATTGTTGTTAGATCTATTTGTGAGCTGCGCTGCCAGTTGTGTACTGCCTTCACAAGTTGTAGATAATAACGGAACCGGTATGTTGGTGAGTAAATAAATTCCTTCTCAACGTTATATAAATTTTCTAATTTTGTCCAAAGAGAAATCGCGCAGCAACCTAATACAACCACAGAAAGACAAAAAAGATGTAGCGCTCATGACCAGAAATATTTAGTTGTAAGCAATGCAGTTGCATCATTCCGGTTATGTTTGTGTGGCGGTAATGCGTATGCTTGATATGACTCAGTTACTTTGGCATATCAACTACATCAACATAGCCGTGCGTGATCTAGTTGCAGCTAGAAATCAGCTGAGGTGACATTTACCATGGATACACTCTGCTTGGAGCAACCAGATATCGTCACTGTAACTCAGCAATTGCTCTGTGGTTTGCGGCGACCACATAATTGGTTGTTCCGTATTTTACTATTGAATCTGGTTGGCACAACCAGAAAGATTTATGTGTAGGCCAACCGTACACTGAGAGAAAAATGCTTGAAAATTTGTTTGTGGGATAAAAAAATTTATTTCGCAGAAATCAACTTTATATTTCGCAGAAATAAACTTTATATCTTACAAATGACTTTTCAAGTCTCTCTCTCTCTCTCTCTCTCTCTCTCTCAGCGTAATATTCTCTCTATATATTCAAAGTAGGATCAAGCCTAGTAGAAACAGAACCTCGTCCAGCCACGAGATAGTAAATTCATGTAAAACTTCGTTACTAGCTAATAATGTAATGCTCACTTTTTCTAGTAATAAATAAATAAGTTGGCTGGTAATTAAACAAACGAGATTACAGTTATGAGACGAAAACCCTTAAATAATTGCTAGCTAGTAATACAACGGTCAATTCTGCTCCTTTGAAATTTTTAACGTAACCTCAATTTTGATTAGCTCTCTAATTTTAAAATGTTAGTGACGATATGGTAAGTAGACTATGTATCTTAGGATAGACAGAGCGCCATCTACTCTATCATACTCGATATGTAATGGCTACACAAGGCAGCTAGAGTATAAACTCGATTCTACATATTTCATTCATTATATTGAATAATCAATAATAACGAGTTGATAATAATAGCGAGTTAGAAAATTTGATCCAACCTGTACTAGCTACTTACCAGCCTCTGATTCAGGCCGGCTAGTTACATTTCTACTCGGGTAAGAGTCGACCTAGAACACACAGCTTGCGAAATACATATTTTCTTATATTCGCATGTACAAAATCAAACGAATCGTTTCGGTCGGCATTTTCGAGCCTCTTCGGTAGAAATTAACAAAATTGCGCGAGTCCTTTATGCAGCGGACGGTCAACATTCTCGAAAACCAATCGAACCCAAATCGACCACCGCATATCAAGGTGCATATCAATAGCCTATCAATTAACTAGATTTGGCTCTTATTGGCTGGTTTTACTTAATTGAAAGAGACGTGATTGGACAGTTAAAGAAAATTCGCCGTGATCGCTTCCTCGCGTGTTCCCCTCTCACCTGCGCTCTCTCCCTCCGAGTCGCTTCATCGTTGATTAATCATTTCCATTCTCTTTTCTGCGAAACGCCGATCTCTGTCGCGGATATTGCGGATTATCGTCTCGAATAAAAAAAAAAAAACACCGTATAACAAGCAGCGCGCGGACGCGCAGCAGAGAAGGCAATGCTCGATTCGTTTGACTTACGTAATCGGGACGATGAAAATTCAAAGCGGATATTGCAACGAAAACTTTTTCTACGTAACGCAAAAGCGAGCGGCGCTCCACCGCCGCCGCCACCGCGCCGCGGCGTTTCATTTCGCCAGTATTGTTCTGCTAACAATCGAACGAGGACACGGATATACGCGGCCTGTGTATCGACCCTGTTCGTCGTGCGACAAAAGATAGTAAGGAAAAGCTATTTTGAAGAGAGTTTCTCTTCTCTCTCTTTTTCTCTCTCTCTCTCTCTCTCTCTCTCTCTGTCTCTTTCTCTCTCTTTGTTTTTCGTTCCTTTATTTTTTTCTTTTTCGAAACCGATACAAGAGCGTATCTCTCGACATGGACTAAAACCAGCTTATCTCGAGTACGATCGAGGCCATTTAGTAAATAACCGACGCTATAAGTTATTACCGCGATAAGAGACGTTCGAGTTCTGTAAACAGGATATTAACCCCGTTTTACCCGAAGTTCGAGATAACACGAACGCCTACAACGATAATGTTTAGCGAAGCATTTGTCACGTCCCCCCCTCTTTTTCTCTCCCCCCTCCCCGTCCCTCTCTGTACTATTACTGAGTGGCGATACGATCGTAAAAATATTTCTCCCGGGCAATCACGCATCTCTCTCAACGTCCCGTGATAATATCGCTTTCAATCGCGGTCAGTCGTGGCCGCGCTTTCTTCCCGAATTCGACCTGAAGGTCAGCTCTCCGTCAAGTTTCCACGCGTCGAACGCGTCGCCGGACTCGTGCGTTTCGTAACTTGTGCTTGTCCTTTGCATAAAGATTGCGACACTTTTGCGGGACAGATTTATACAATAGAATATTTATGCGTTGATACGACATAATGATTTTACGTAAATGATATTTACATGATGATTTTCACAAACGATACAACACAGTGATTTTGCACAAATGACACAACACAATAATTTTGCATACGTGACTTGCAACGTGTAATGATTTTGCACAAATAATATCCACAACATAATGATTTTGTGTACAAATGATATTTACAACACAACACATTCTCTAACAAAATGATTCTGCACAAATGATGTTCATGACATAATGACTTTACACGACTGATACAACACAATGATTTTGCACAAACGATACATGCAGCACAATAGTTTTACACAAATAACATTATGATAACATTATGATAATGATTTTACGCAAGTAATATACAGAGCGATCCACGTAAAGTGTGACAACCCAAAAACTCTACAAATATTTGTCCTATCAAAAAGTTGTTCATAAGAAAGTTTCATGTATTCGAGGGGTCTTTCTATCTATGTAAACAAAAATTCGCCCCCATTCCCCCTTGAAGGAAAGCGTAATTTTATATGGAACTTTCTATATAAATGCTACATACTTGGATTTTACGAGAAAAAAAATAAGTAAACTTTGTCTGAAACATTTCTTTGAAAGATGCTTCTTTCAAAAGTTATAAACATTTGAATGCAACTTTAAAGTTCCACTTTAAAGTTCAAATGTTTATGACTTTTCGTCCGAAAGGTAGAATGACCGCCGAGTTGTCCGAATTCGAGCGATTTTTCACTCGTTTTGAGTGAAATTCCACTCCAGGAAGTTTGGAGAGTAAGAAGTCTGATAGCTTTCAAACAAACTCGCCCAAGAAGAGTGTCGCAAGCTTTGCACAAACCTCTCACGTTACATGACACGTACAAATCCTTAATTGTTCATCAAAGTACCGCAACAACGGGAAATCCATCCCGATTGCGGATCAAAGTTCGTTCCTCGACTCGCTCGAGACGCCGATCGGGCTGTGGATAAAAAAAAGAGAGAGAGAGAGAGAGAAGGGAGAGTTGCGAGGGAGGAAGATCGGTCCCGGCTTGTGGCGCAATTAAAAACGTCAGAATTCTCCCATGAGGAGAATTCCATTTTCCCTATCGCTGCAGGCGATCGATTTGCTAGGCTCTCGCGAGACGGAAGATGGAGATTCTAGATTTTGCCCGCCGCCGCGCGGAACTCGTTATACGTGGCTGTGTGCCCGGCTCGGTATGAGCTCTCGTCGTCGCGCCTCGTGCCTCCTCCTGCGATTATAATACTATCATCGCGAGAAGGCGTGCCGCGCGGTGTGCGCGAGCGCACCTTCCTCCGGTTATTGGTTATTGCAAAACCCGACATTATATCGCCGTTTTACATCGCGGGAAAAGGATTCTCGGAATAATTAACGCGCCGCGCGAACCTGTGTTTAACGTGTGTATGTGTATAAACATCTAATAAAAGCAAGAAAACATCGGCAAGAAAAAAGAACGACATCTTGTCCTCCTCCGAATAAATTTGCACGAAAGACGGAAAATGTGTGTGTGTGTGTGTGTGTGTGTGTGTGGTGTATGCGAGGTGTGTTTCTTTCTGCCTTCCGAATGTGGCTCGAGCACCGTGGACCTTTCTCTCGTCTCCTCATTTGTTAATAACATCGAATCCGCGAGGCACATTGCACATGCAGCGCTGATTGCTCGTATTTTTCTTTTTTTTTGACGACGCAAGGTCGCGCATTCATTTCTCGCGTCGTGTAAGCGCACACCGGGAACTTAAAAAGATGCTTGATATTCACAACTATAATTGCACAGCGGAACAATTACAGTCGGGAGACGCAATTTTGCGGTAGGCGTTGCTGCAGTGTTGATAATAACTTTATATGCCTACAGCTACTTTTTTGTTGCAACAAAAAAACATGATTGGCGCCTGAAATGCCTATAATTTGTTGTGAGAGAGAAGAAGATTAATAGTTTTTTTCTTTCGGTAGAATACTCGTGAGCACGCTCCTCGATCACGAAACCATCGAAGGTTTCGCATACAGAGAGAAACTTATACTGTAGAACAAGTGCTGTAGAATTTTGCACTTTGACATTTTGTAGTGATTTATTATCTATTCATTTCATGTGCTCTTTATATTTTGGGAACTGAAATATTTTGGGGACTGTGCTATTAAAAGATTTGCCATGTTTCTTAGCGAAATTTCCGTGTTCTTAAGCAAGATATATCGAGTGAAAAAATACCTAAAAAATAAAAAATATTCTCAACAGGTGTAATAACATATTTACTCAAATCTAAATTCCTTTACTTAAATAGAATTAAACAGTTGCTGTGATGAAAAGTTTTTAGAAAAATGTATATTCTTTTATTTAAAAAATATTTTCTATAAGTCAATGTATATATTATTAGTACTCTCACCGAATAACTATCCTTTTACTTTTATTCATTTTTATTATTACATAATGCCGTATATTTATTCTTAAGTACTGCATTATTCCTTAAATATTTCTTAAATATTTCCTCGATGTAGACCTCATTGACAGTTCGTTCCTCCACTTCTGAATAAAATCGAAAAAAATGCGCGTATGAGAAAGAGCTATAATATTCTCTGTGCAGGATTCTCGTTTAGCAAGGACGCCAAAATTTCCGTTGACCATCGATCGTCCTTGCGCTTTTGTCGTTTTGAAAGATCGAGAAGGACGATCATCGCTGATCGTAGAGAGAGAGAAGCAGCCGAGTCTTCGCAATTCCGAGTCGTGATCTCATAATGACGTGACATTCCGCGCGAGTTTAACGCAATTACCGAGTCGTCGTATTAATAACGCGACAGAGACAGCAATACATACGCGCTGTGCTGATTAGTTGGCGAGCTACGTCGGAATTAGGCGTGAGCGGCGATCGTTCGTAGTACGACGTTGTACGTCATCATCATCATCATCATCATCATCATCCAAGCCGTTGAGTGGCCAAGGTCTCGTTTTTAGTCGCGCGGGACATTTCCATTCGAGTAAAAACCACGCAATCGTAATCAGCGAAAGTCAAGAAGAATACTCCTCCCCCTCACCTGGGAACGAATTCGTACGAACGGAAAGTCATTACTTTATCGTTGTCGTCATCGCGTGGGCGTGAATTACAGGGTAAGCCTTTCGTGAACTGCTCTTTCGTCCGGTCGTTGGCATCGCCGCCGGCGAGAGTGGTATGTACAGCGGTTGCATATTTATTTTATCCGCGCGCGCGATACTCTAAAGACGTGAGCTAACCGTGAAACCGGCGAACATCTCTCTCGATTAAATATCGGAGAAATAGAGTAGCGCTGCGGGGAGAGAGCGGGGGGAGAAGAGAGGAATGATAACGCACACACAAAAAGATGCGTACTGCATTGAAGCACCGTTTCAAGTGTTTCAGAAGTTTATATGTTCGAAAATCTATATATATTCATCGTATATCATAAATTCATCGTAAATATCAAATTTATTCAAAATACACATTCCTAGTCAATTTAGCATTTCAATTGAAAATATTAAAGCAAAAATTCAGTATGTTTACTGTATAGAATTGAGTCAACTTTTTCTTTGATAAAGTTTGATGATATTTTTATAAGAAATTAATTAATTTTTACTATATATAGAGAATCCCTCCGAGGGAAAAGGAGGAAAAGAGAGACACGTTTACATTTATTATTTTTTTAAATTATATATAAAATATATAGATTTACTTGTTTCGCGCTGTGAAAGAGACTTTTATCATGTATTCGAAGGGAGAATTTATTTACAAAACTTAATTCTTGCATATAAAGAATTAATTTACTTTAAAATTATAATTGATTTACCTTGATTTATAAATTAAAAATTAAGTTCTCTAAATAAATTCTCTCTTTTGATACATGAATAAAATTATCAAAAATTTTTGATGAATATACTTTGGGTTTACTATTAAAAAAATATTCTTTGTCAAAAATAACCATCACTTAATAGAAAGGAAATAAGCTGAGTCATCATTTTTCTTAGCAGCAGAGAGCACGATCAAGCGCTTTGAAGCGCATAAAAAAGCATGATTCATACGGCGCTGCAAAATATTTGCAGCGTCTAATGAATCACACCCAAAATGATAGTTTCCTGCGTTTAGCGAAACGCTAGCGCGTCGGCGACAGGATTTCTATTTCCAAATTCGGCGATGGTGGCGGAAAAACATCGGTAGCTTGTCTCTTCTCTCTTTCTCTCTCGCGCGCGCGTCCTCGCGAAATATATCGCGGTTTATACCTTGCGTTGTTAAGGATCGCGAAGATCGTGTTGCGAGCGAGCGTGTCGCGTACGCGCGTGCATGCATACATTTTTCATGGTCGTGTTGAACAACGCGGGTCGACGGTACACACGCGTTTCGGTGCGCATCGATGCATTATTTACCGTTCGGTATAATTTTGCATTTCATGCATTTCCCACAAGCGCTCCCTCTTATTACCCCTCCCACTCGCGTACGTAGTGTATGTAACACGCTTGCTCTCCACTCGATCGAAGATCGAGAGGAGCTGCGCGATTGATCGCGCTCTCGTTGTATACGTTGCGTGTCCGTCACGTTCCGTGCGGACGTTGCCGTGTTTTTCAATCGGCGGCTAGGCAGGGAAGGTAGAAATTGAGAAATGGAAATTAACCGTAGTCACGTTGACAGAACACTGGTAATTGGTAAGTCGTGCTTCTTTCACGACGCGTGATAAAAAAGTCTAGAAAATTTAATTTAGAGAATTAATAAATTCAAGCGTCTGTCTGTCGGATTCTTACAGTAAGAAGTAATTATCAAACGGGAGGGAAGAAAGATTTACCGAATTTAGCGAGAGATTATCGGCGACAACGAACTTTCGTCGAACATCTCGCGAACTCGATTATCGGCTTTCGTAATCGTTTTCGCGAACGCGATCGTAGATAACCGAGTGAGAAGGTCGGGGTAGGTCGGGGAGTAGAATTGAGGATAAGAGTGTGTTTTGAAGCTACACCAGGGTAGAGTGGAGTAAACTCATGGTTCTACAAAATAGACTGCGCTTTGCTGCAAGAGGGATAAAGTTAGCATTAGTAGGAAGGAGATAATAGAGAGAGAGAGAGAGAGAGAGAGAGAGAGAGAGAGAGAAAGCGACAAAGAGCAAGATGTCTAATTGTCAGGTAGGGAGAAGAAAGGAGGAAGAGCAATCACATGATTAATGCGTCCTCTTTTTCTTTCACTATTTCTTTCATTTCTCCTACGCACAGAAACGTATGATTCCACTGCTAAGAAAAGCGATTACTCAGTTTACTTTCCTTTTACTACTTAATAGATATTTTCTACAAAGAATACTTTCTTGATGATAGTCTTGAAATACTCATTACAAATCTTAGAAAAATTCATACTTATTCTCTTCACGAGAATGCGAAACTTGATCTAGGAAAAGATTGGCGCTCTCTCTCTCTCTAAAAGAACCTGTGGTGGGACTACGTTAAAATAATAGCAGAGAAATAGAAAGAAGTTTCCTGTCTATACAATCACGTGTGACAACTCGACGAATCGTTGCACGACAAATCTGTGCACGTGATTGTATAGATAGGAAATTTTTTTCCATTTCTTCGTCTATTTTTTACATAGTTCTACCACTGGTTTTTCGTGTGAACAGCGCTGCAGTCAAGTTCTTTCTTGCCTGCAATGTATGATGCCGAAAGAGATCTCCACAACTAAACCTGCGAACAGATGGCGCAAGGAAAATCAGGTCTTTCTAGAGTGTCAGTGACTAAGAGGGATGCCAATAATTCTGCGGTTCACCTTATCTTATTTCAACGGTAGGCGAAGGACACGAGAGCTTCGGTCGAAAAAATCGCGCCGTCGAACGCGTTATTCGCGTCATGAGGCTCGTTACCGCGCAACTTGCACTTTCACGTTCGCTATTGCATACCGGCGTAAGCCAGAGTCTGACATCTTTAGGTTAATAAAGACTATGCGCCTGTCCGTACGGTTGTTGCGTGGCGTAACACGAGGCTCGTGACAGCGAGACGTGTCTTAAGCGCGTAACTTTCTCTCGACCCGATGGCCCGTTTATATTCCTGTCTACGGGCGTCGATTCCGCTGGTCCCGCTCGGACCGATTTCGTGGACCCTGCCGTAGATCCCGACGAGAGATTGGGATGATCTCCTCCCGAGTCTATTAAATTTGAATTCTACTTTCGGCCTCAATATTCCACTTAACGCCCACTTGAATGTTCCGTCAGTTTCTTTTGATTCTATTTAACCCACTAACTTTGCTGAGAGGTTCTCTTTAGAATCTACAAGTGACGTTTCGTGCGTTTTCCGCCATTTAACCCTGATCTACAATATGCTCTTTGCTTCCTGCTTCTTTCTCTTTATCTCTTTCTGACTCAAACCTTAAGCTTTAAGCCAGAAAAAGACAAAAGACAAGAAACAGAATGCAAAGAGCATATTGTAGATATTGTAGATCAGGCTTTAAAGCCATTAAGTAAGATCTCACAAGTAAACCTACCCAAAAGGTACACTCCGATTTCTTTTTAATTTGACACAAATGTACACGGAAAAAAAGGTTTGGTTGAATTAAGCAAATATCTGATCGAATATGAACGATCCAGAAATTCCGATTGAAGTAACCCGAATTCTGTTTAAGTTAACAAGATTTTTGGTTGAGTTAAACAGAATTCGGGTTACTTCAATCGGAATTTCTGGATCGTTCATATTCGACCAGATATTTGGTTAATTCAACCAAACCTTTTTTCCGCGTAGAAGTACAAAAAATATTTAGGTCATACTTTTGCATTTTGGGCCACTTCGAGTTTCACGAGATTTAGTTTATAGCTTTTTAATGTTCTCACTCCTATCATCAACAAGTACAATAAAACTGCATAAGAAATAAAATTGAATGCATGATACAGTTAAATAATTTTAACAAAATTATTGAGACACGAACCATTCTAAATTTTTTTAACCGAGATTCCAATCGAAATATTTTAAATCTGTGCTAAATGAGTCAAAAATGGTTCGAATCTCACCCAAATCGAAAAATTATTTGTATAAATAATTTTTTTCAACTTTTTATATGTTTTGTCTAAACATTTTATTATTTATAAATAATTTTACTTCATATCATATCATCATAATCAGCAAATCAAAAACGCCTATATCTTGTATTTAATTTGATTTCTTATGTATTTTTGTTACACTTGATGATACAAGTGAGAACAAGTGATGATACAAGTGATGATACAAATGAAAAAATACGACTTAAATATGACTTAAATATGATCTAAATATTTTTTGTACTTCTACATTTGTTCCAAAGAAATCCGTTAGAATGAAATTAGAATATTTGTTAGAAAGAAATCCGAGTGTTACTTTTGGGTAGGTTTACTTGTCAGTTGCTATGGCCAGTATTAATAGACGTTACTTGAAACTTGTGTCACGTGAGATTTGAGAAATTTCAAGTTACAGTTAGATGAGAGCATTTTATTTGAATTATATATGACATTACATTCGCAATCGTGGTTTAATTGAAAACTTTACATCTGACTCTAAATTCGAATCTGTATATCTCATCTGCACTGAGAGAAAAATATTTGGTATTTGTAACTGTAATTACACAGAGAAATAATTGTTATAAATTATGATCAAGGCAACAATTTTTTAGTCAATTGTATTATAATTTTATATGCATGTTACTACTACTATCTTCGTGTTGGAACAACCAAAAAATATAGTTGCTGTCAAATTGGGCCTTAACTATATTTTTGTTGTTCCAACACGAAGATAGTAGTAGTAACATGCATATAAGATTATTATCACTAAAATTATAGTACAATTGATTAAAAAATGGTTGTCTTGACCATAATTTATAGTAATCATTTCTTTATGTGATTATAGTTATGGTAGCAAATATCAAACATTTTTCTCTCAATGTGAAGCAAGTTTCAAGTAATGACTATATACGAGTTCATGTATATTCAACATCCACTGATCCTGCAGAATATATGGATGTTAGAAAGTTCGTGTCACGAAAGAATAGGGCTGAAATTTCGATTGGGGGAATCTCAGCCGCGCACTTCTCTCCTCCCTCCCTCGTTCTCTCTCTCTCTCTCTCTCTCTCTCTCTCTCTCTCTCTCTCTCTCTCTCTCTCTCTC
>NW_022639532.1:419988-430683 GCF_010583005.1 Odontomachus brunneus
CTCTCTCTCTCTCTCTCTCTCTCTCTCTCTCTCTCTCTCTCTCTCTCTCTCTCTCTCTCTGTCTCCCTCGCTGTGACGATTTCGAGTTCGAGCCTCAGCCGTCGATTCCATCGGCGTCTCTATCGCTGCGCTTAAAACCGCTTTTAAGAGCCCGTGGACACGCACACATGAAATTCCTACGGGACCGGAAACCAAGGGAGCGGCCAGCTATGTTCGCCGCATTGCTCCCGTTCCGTGACCGCCGTTCCGGCAGGAACGTGGTTAACGCCTTCGCTAACGTCCGCTGCCGTTACTACGAAATGTCAAACATCGCCCGTCGACATAACTCACTCGCAACTATCTTGATTACGAGCGCGCGCGCGCGCGGGACTGAGCTTTTCTGCAAATTCCGCGAGCGCGGACCTCCATCCTCCCCCTCCCCCTCCCCCTCCCCCCACGGTCGTTCGCGTCGCGCCGCGCCGCGTAGCTGCGTCGCGTCGATGCCGCCGGCACACCGAATTATCGGATTATTGGCACGCGCCCACCGAATTCGCAAGCGGTTTCCGGCAGCTCGACGCCGCGATATCCCTCGCGATCCGAGATCCGCCCTCCCCTCTCTCCCTCTTTTTTTTTTCTTTTTGGCACGTTGCGACCTCAGCACGCACCTGTTCCGATTTCCTCCCGTAATACTCGTTAATGACCGACCGCTCTCGCTAATTACCGCGCCGATTAAATAATTCCCGTTTCCGTCTGTTGCAGAGAAACGACAACTTCGACCTGTCCCTGAACGTTCCGCAGCATCATCAAACATCGTATCATCACGACGGCTACAACATGTCCGACCAGGTGAGTGAAACGCGAGCGACGGTCCATTGACAGCCGCCACGTGACGACGTCTTACTCCTCGTGTAATGTAAGCCAAGTAATCGCTCTCTCCTCGTTCCGCCCGTTTTTTCCTCCCTTCTTGCACTCGCTTGTTATGAATACCCATCGATTATCGATTACGTATCGAATACATCATTCACGGCGCGTGCGAATCGCAATCGGATCACCTTGATTTCGATGCACGGAAGTGTCACGCGAAATGGAAATCTCGAGGCGAACAAAGTCTTCGTTTTATATAAATCGCGAGTATCCGTTCCGTGCGAAAAAAATGAAGTAAGGAATGCAAGGAGAGACTTTTATAGCGGAGGGAAGTTAGAATTTTGTAGCTGAAAGATAGATCGATATTTTTCATTGAAAAAATTGTATTCTGCTTTCAAGAAAATTTCACTTACATAAAGAATATCCTCCTCTAAAATAGGCACCAAGAGGATTCTCTTATGTTAAGAGTAGAATCATGTAAAAGATTACCACATATTCTAAATATAAGATAAAGGATACTACATACTCTAAATATTCTAAACATTAGTAACTAGATATGCTAAATGTATGAGTTTATGTACTAGAAGTAACTACACTGAGAGAAAAAAATAGTTGGAATAACTATAATCTCACTATATTTTATAGTTCGTTTTGGCCTCAAACATATATTTATAGTTCATCTAAACACGAAGATATAGCAGAATGAACACACATTTATAGTCATCATCTTATTATTCTATATGTATAGTAAAACACGTTTTGGGAATATAGTTACATGTAATATTTTCCAAATATTCCAATTGTATTGACTATATAAAATAGTTCTATATAAAATATTTCTCTTACTATTTAATATTTGCTACCTTACTATGTTTTTTATTTCAAATAATTATAATTCTTGGTAAAAGTTTTACATGAGTCAGTTATACTATGCTTATATTATAAATATTACAAACATTATGGTGACATTTACTATAAAAAAGATATTCCTAACTGTAATCTTTTTACTATGCCATTATAGTTCCAAATATCATACATTTTTCTCTCAGTGTACACGGAGAAAACAATTCTGTTGGTATAATCGAATTTTTGATTGCATCAGACGAAAACTCAGGAACAGAAAAATTCCTTTATGAGGTTTTTGTGTAATCAATTGTTTTCAGCTGCCTCAACCGAGTTCTAATATCGTTGAATGTTCAGACGAATATTTTCGGTTGCGACAACAGAGACATTAATTTCCGTAACAGAGATATCGCTTCTAATCACCTAATTTTCAGTTGGTTCCCATTTGGTTGCACCAACTGAAATTTTTTTTGTGTATGACGTACTGCATTGCGAGCAAATTTTGATATACATTTGCGACAATTGAAAAAGTTTCAATCAGTAGCATTGGAAATCATAATTATATTTATTTGAAAAAAATCAACGTCACACTTTTAATATCTGTCTCTCAGAAACTGAATTTTAAAAAAGTTTGCTGTTTTTCCAGCTAAATGTGCTATGCAAGACAGCAAGACAGAGCTTATTGACAGTCTATTTGCGTGCACGCGTACACCGCTGAAGCGTAGTAAAATCGAGAAGAATTCATATGAAACAGAAAAGAACCGGCAAAAACCATAATATTCGCTCGGTGAAAACAGACAGGTAAAAGAGACGAGACGTTGCTCCGCCGACCAATTACGAAATGCCGGATTTAATAGCCTTCAATTTCATTGAAATGCAAATCGCCCGGCTTCGCGTTTCCGTCGAGAGCGTTCAGAGCAGCTTCGCATCCGCGACCTCGTCCGATCGTCCGCACGACGACAACGACGAAGACATTGTCGACGCTGCGGAGAACTCTCGGCAAGAATTCCGCCATTCTCATTACTCGCGTGTACGTCGTGTGCGAGTACGATCTCTCGTTTTTCCCCGTCGTTTAATCCGGTAAACAAACGAGGAAGCGGACACGACGCGTCGTCGTGCGACTCGATGGAGGGAGGGAGGGGGGGGGGCGACGAGGGGAGAAAGTGGTGTAGGCTGGGGCCGGCTAGTCCGATACGACGCGATCGAAATAATCCGCTGCTCCAGCGCATTTTTTCACGAGTCCGGAATAGGTTAATCCCATGTATCGACAGTTGCGTCGAAATGGAAGGAAAATCTGAAAAATGAGAGCGAGGTGAGACCCGCGCTTCATCCCCCTCCCTGCCTCCCTCACCCTTACGCACGCGGTGGCGATTATTGCTGCTACTGCCTGTGTTGCTCCGGCGTTGGAGTGTCCGATCGAATGCGGGACGCGCGTTCGCTCGGCCCAATCTAAGCGTCCGGTAATTGGCAATCTGCGATAAATAACCGCCGGTTATAATTTCATTGTTTAATAAACGCGCGCGCGCGCGCGAGCGCGGCCGAGCACGCTGCGTGTTTCGATTCCGTGCGGCATTAGCGATCGTAAATCGGTCGATAACGAACGAACCAATTTCCGCGAGTCGATCGATAGCAGATTTCGAAAACCGATTGGACAAGTTTGCCACTTGTCACGCCGGCCGCGCGCGCCATTATTTCGGCCGATTTGACACGACTAATTAGAGTCTCGATCGGACAGATCCTCGCGAGCGACCGGAAGCCTTCCCCCTGCGTCGTAACTTTTACCTTGGCAAAGATCGCAAGAGAGAGGGAGAAGGCCAATGAGAGAGCTAGTAGTCGCAGTTGTTCGTGCGAATATTTAAACTGAGATTAAATATGAGAACTGTGGGAAAAAAAGAAAAAAATGTCACTCGAGGCGATGGAGGAGATTTATCGGAAGGTGAAACATTAAACCCCGCGAAGTGATTCAATAAATAATTACAATCTGAAACGGTAACGGCGAAAATAATAGTATGTGTCTTCCAAGGCTAAGCTCGAGCTGTGCCAGTTAGCCTTGGAGGCACGCTGGATGACATCATTTTTGCGACTTTATAAATGTACTAATCAATTTTTAATCGGTCACAATTAGATCGTGACGTTCCGCGGAATTTTCATTAATCTCACAATCTCTGAGCCGCTCCTTCTCTTTCATTTTTTTTTTGACCTCTCAATATTTGAAAACACATTCGCTAACCAGCGTGTATGATGCAACGATCTCTCAAGATATATTAACGTAATGTATGTGTGACATGACGCAATTTTTTCTCCCGTATTCGCATATTATCAGACTAAATCTGTTTTACACATGTGAAGAAAAAAGAAAGAAAATTATGAGGTAGTCCATTTGGAGGGAAAGAATGCCCAGAATAACACCCGAAACAATATAATCTTATCCGTAGCGAAATCCTCTTGCGTTATGGCCTCAAGAGGATTCTCCTAATACCAGAAGAAAAATATTCTAGCACCTAAAAAAAGAACCTACAGTTTCAAGACGCTATTTCCTATAATCCCACATTCTAAGAGAAACTTTTGATAGAAAGAGTATTTTTCTTCCGATGAAGAGGAATAAGGCTGTGCTTACATTGAGAGAAAAATGTCTAAGAAATAAAAGATATTTATTCACGACGAGTACTAAAAACATATCTTTTTATATTAATATGTGTGTGTGTAAAATATTTTTCAGATAAACAAATATACATTTTTTCGAAATCTTAACTTTTTATCAAAACTATTGTTTATTCTGTTTAAATAAAAGAATATAGATTTAAGTAAATCTATTTTTGTATCACACATCAAATAAATATTTTTAGTTTTTAAATATTCTTTCTCTCTCAGTGAAGAGTATTTTCTTTCTAGTTTCAGAACAAACCTATTGAAACCATATGTAAGAGAATTCCATAAAAGGCTGCGACTTCTGGGTGTTATTTCGGGCTCTTTCCCCACAGATCGTAATTTTTTTTTTATTACATGGGGAAAGAAGTTTCATTATATCGACACGAGGTTGGGTTGTAATCAACGAAGCAATGTGTTTTGTTTGAAAAAAAAAACGGAATTTCTTATTCGTGGAACCAAATTTAGATTATAAGAATCACATATAGAAATTTTGTGTCCTTCAAAACGCATTGATTCATTCATCGAAACCAAACATGACGTTAATACGACAACCAAATTTTTTTCTCCTTGTGCACTGGGCTTCAAAATGATCTGAACACTTTTTTTCCCTCAATACAGTTTGGAATGCAATCGATATTCCAATGAGGAAACTTGTTTTTTATTTATTTCTAGTTAACCTCTCTCATTGGACTATTCGTAAAAAAAAAATGTTTTGCTGATTCAGGTAGAATATTAAATGACACTGTTGAGATTTATCGCTGTTTTTTGTATCTGCTAGAAAATTGTCTGTGATGTATGTAGAATTTATAGCAGCAGCATTCTCGCAATATCTGCAAACGAATTTAAGCGTGACTGTGAGAGATTATACATTCGTTTATTTCTCATCGTTAGCCATTTTTTTTTTATCTACCACAGTCAATTTTTATAAGCAGTTTTATTGATTTCAATCCGAGTGAATGCCGCAGAGAGACTTTCTTGTTTTCGCAAATATTTCGCAACGTTCAGCTAGAAATTCTGTTATCTGTATTGATTAAATGCAAAACGTATGCGGCGTCGCGCGGTGTTTGCTAGTCATTTATCCATCTTAGCTAATTTCTCGTATCTAGGTCATTTTTGCTGTGACTGCAAGATTGCAAATGTTTTTCTCGACTATAATTTATAGTAATTATTTCTCGCGTGCGATTATGGTCACGAATATCGAACATTTTTTTCTTAACGTTGTGCGCGGCAGTGCGCGAGTGTGTCGAAGAGACCCGCGCGGCTCGCCTCTATGCACACACCTGCGTTATAAATGTTCCATTTCGTAGAATCGCGCCGCGATTAATTATGCATCGTCAGGAGGGTATTACGCGACCGTGCGTACGGCGGGGGCGGAGAGGAGGGCAGAGGGGCGGAGAGGGGACGCGGCTGTATCTCGCCGTTGTTACAGACGGATCGATGAGGCAGATTAACCCGACGAAAGTTCCGGCAATTCGCTCGTGTTCCCCACGTCTCGCCGTGTCGTTACGGAAGCTGTACACGGAACGGTATTATTGCGAGTCGAGCTTCTTTACGGCGTCCTTACACTTAGAGGACCTTCCTCCTTCTCCTCCCTCCCTCCATTCTTCCTCCATCTCTCTCTCTCTCTGTCTCTCGCAAAAAGTTGATCCAATTTCCGTTTTCGCGTTCTCCCTCGTTCCGCCGCGCGTCCCCGGCGATCATCGTCGGGCCGTTGGACGTCTTCCCCGAGTGGTCCCTTCACGAGGGACGACTCGTCCGATCCTCACGCAACGTCCTGACGAACCCGTCGGTGATCAACCTATATGAAATATCGGCGTAATAACGCAACATGTTTTTTCACTATGCTCCAAGATCTTTTATTCACACGCTGCACCATCATCCCTCTGGACCACGTCGAGATTTGATCTAACTTTAGATCTAACTTTTGCCCGCCACGCGTCTATCCTTTCCTCTATTCTTAGCCGCTAATGTCGCGCTACGTTCGTCCCCTTGCTCGCACTTTCTCCGCGTCGCCTTCATTAATTATGCACAGCAACTCTCCCGGGTCGGTATCGAGACACACAGGTTTTCTTCCTCCTTCGCGGCTTGTCTCTTTGTCCGTCTCTTCTGAATCGCTTTCTAAAACGCTCGCTCTGCCACAATGTTGCAACCAGTACCGTCAATTTCGGCTATTCCCGGCCTTACGGGTTCACTCAAATATCCTGATGTCCCATTCGGGTAAGGCAGACAGGCTCTAGATGATCCCAAGGATATGTTGCTGATGTGCCTTCTGTTGGTTCTTATCTTGAGGGGCACGAAATGGTTCTTTTAAGACACTTTTCCCTGAGTTTCATTAAAGTCGGAATAATATTACAGTCAAACAATAGAAAAGAACTAATTTAGTAGCGAAGTAAGTTTTCGTGCCCCTTAAGAAATTTTGCATTAACATTCTTCATCGTGAATGAATAAAGTTAAGCGACGTGTTATTAACTTAAATGAAGTTTCTGGCAAGTATATCGAGTAATAAAAGCAATCTTCATTCATAAAATGATTGAAATCAAGCACATGGGCGGACGAGCTAAAGTTGGCTCATAATTAAGGGCCGGCTGGAGACCTTTCGCGGAGATCCCGAAACTGCTAATCAGGATACGTACTTTATATGTGGTCTTCTTACTCTTTATACGCAAGTGAATCCGGTATCGGGACAAAATGTGCACGTTATTGTATGTTTATATTTTCATTATTATAAAATAAAATATAGGGTTAATAGGCGAGAATCGACATAAAAGAAGGCTCGTTTGTACAGTCAGTCATAAGAGTTAGTTGTCTGAGAAATTGTAACTGTGAAACTCTGTGAAATGTGAGACATCTAACCCCGATCTCCCTTATGAGTCGAATATATTAACTCGAAGATTTCACGCGGAAGAGAAGGCTACTTTTTGTTTTACGTCCATACACGTCTTCTGCACGACTTGCGGCTGAAGTGAAATTTAACGAATACATGAAATAATTGACATTCCCGAGTTATAGATTTTTTGACAATAAATAATCAACGAATGCATTGTATACTCGTAAGTGTTCGTAAGTACTCGCAAGTGCCGTTGAATATTTATACATTAAGTCAAACTGAACTGAAAAAGTCCTCTACCATTTTGTGAAGAACCACATAAATTTTTAAATGATAATAATTAAAAAAAATTGGTGCATTATGGTATCATATATGTAACAATCATATATGTAACAATTTTCTTTAATATTTAAAAATCTGTGTGGTCATTTGCAAAATGGTAGAGAACTTTTTTGTTCAGTTTGGCTTAAGTATACAACGGCGGACGGCGACCATTGCAGCTCATCTACCATATCGCGCGTGATCATTCACCAATTTTTTTAATTAATATCTCAACTATTATTGCGAATATCGCAAAATCGGCACAGGACTTTCTTGCCCACCTCAATTCGTTCCACATTCTCACAAAGGGTCACCGTGGAGGTTTGAGACACCCTGTATATGCCCGAGTGAGTAGTACTTGGATATAGGAAATATCCGAGTTATATTGTCAGCATTATAGTTGCAACGACTGCGGACGACTGCGCTGGCAACCGTCAATTTTCCAAGTGACACCTTCTCGAAGCGAACGTTCTTAATTTCGTATCCCGATGCCCGACGTTGCTCCGTCACCAACTCGTTCTTCACTTGAAAATTGCGTATCGGCCGCGCGAAAGAAAAAGTTTACCGCGCGACGACGACGGCGGCGGCGTTCGTATTGAAATAATATGTAATTTGTATACGTGAGAGAGCGGAAAATCGAAGTTGGGCGAACGAGGGAGAGGAGAGGAGAGGGTCGTAACGGGGACGGGAGCGACGAACGGGTGGTTGGTTGCGTAACCAGGAAACCATCTAAATAATATTTCTTCAGGAAGAAGAACCAAGTTGCGAGAGTCGCGCGCAAGTTTTAACGAGATGGCGGAACGAGTTTAGTTCACAGTGAGGAAAAGAAAAACGACAACTACGACTGGGGAGGAGGAGAAGGAGGAAGGGGGAGGGGAAGGAAAACGACGACGACTGGAGGAAGAACGATATTTCTTCGTCGTTCGCTCGCCTTTCTCCTGCTTCACCCACACCGCCTCTATCTTTCCATCTCCTCATCCCCCCCGCGCCCCTTTTCTGTCTCTCCATTTACCTGCGATTCGACGCGATTCGCGAATTTAATATCGGCCCGCGACGGGCTGAAGGAAGAGCGCCCCGTTGTGAAAAATGACGTACCGCGCGACGCTGTCGTTGGTTTAAGTGAGTTCAAGTATGCGGACGAGCGCTTGAATTTCGCCGAAAAGTGGAGAAAAAGCGCGGAAGTAGCGATCCTTCGGGAAAGGCTTCCGGGCGCAGCGTTGCTGCACTCCGTTGCGCTCGCCGCCGCCGTCGCGACGGTGGCGGCGGCGGCGGCGGCGGCGGCGGCGGCGGGTGGTGCTCCGCGATGCGCACGCACGAAATTAGATCGTAATGTCCACCACCGAGTATCGAGTAACGATGTCACGAGCGCGTAAACGTAAAATGGATTTTGCGATAAACGATCCGCGGAATTGGGCGTAATAAAACGATTAATGGCACGTATAAATCTGGTTTACGCGCAACGCCACCTGACCCCACACGTGTCTCTCTTTCTCTCTCTCTCTTTCTCTCTTTGCGTGTATCGTGTCGCGCGATCACGCGCGGCACGCAGTTACTCGGATTCCGATTTCGAACTAGCTTTCTGTCGCTAGTCGTTTTGAGTGCGATGCTTTAATAACGGGAAAATAAAATAGAGTGAGGAGAGAGAGGGCGGGGGAGGAAGGGAGAGAGGGAGGAGAAGCGGAGAGATAGAGAAGAGGTGGAGCACAACACTGGCGATCGATAGGCAGCCGTGTTTCTTCAAAGGGAAATTCCTGACGCTATTAAATCCAATTTCGAAACTTTTATTCCCCCTACCGCCGTAGCGCCGCGGCAAATTTATTTTCCTTCCCTTTTGTGAAGGGGAATAAATTGCTAAAAGGATTCCGAACAATATAACGCTATCTATCATCCCGCCGAGGGACGGTGGAAGGTTGATTCTTTGATTCTACCTTCACGTCCTACCTCTCCTCCCGCCCTCATCCTCGCGAGGCCCTTTGCTCCTCCGGTCGTTTCTTCGCGCTGCTCTCGGAGCCGATCCTGCACGCGGAGAGACGCCGTATAAGGAGGAAAAGCTTCTTCTCGCTCGCTAACGATAACTCGCTAACGAGGAAAAGTCGTCGCGACAATGCGATATTCCGACGTGAGCGCGGGGGAGAGGGATGTATACGTTTTTGCTTCTCTTCATTATTCCTCCTTCGACGCGACAAAGCCGCGGATCCCCGTCTCCGGACGTGTGTCTATGTGTGACTTCTCTTTCTGCTTCCAGACGTTTCACACGCCGAGCTTCGGCGACGAGGACTTCGACATCCCGGCGATCCACCCCCATTCGCATCAGCAACAGCCGCAGCAACAGCAGCATCATCAGCAGCACGATCCCATGCACGCGTATCAGCCGCAGGTAAGGATCCGCCGCCGCCACCGCCGCCGCCGCGGTGCGGTTCGACGACCGCGGAATCGATGTGAATTTTTAGAAGCTTTTTGCAGACTCGCGCGTGCGACACGTATACTCCGCACACGATAACCCACACACGGTGTGGGTCGATATCGACTTTTCTCCCTCCCCCCTCCCGCGGAAAATTTCGTATTCGCGTCTCTCTCTGGCGAGAATTTCACCGGACGCGTTTGTTTCCTTCCTCTTTTTTTTTCTTCTCTCTTTCCTGCCTCTTTCCTTCTTTCTTCCTCTTTTTCTTTTTTGTTTTTTATTTCTGTTCGCCAATTCAATTCGCGAGATCGTTGACGGAGGATCGACAGGCGCCAAGATCGCGTATATTTCGCTGTATATTTCGAATACCCGCTGAATTCTTCGAAGCCACTCAAACGTCACTTCAGCTTTTCCAGCAACATTCCGATCCCCTTTCATCCTCTCGCTTCATTTGAATTTCGACGAAACGTCAGAACGGCCATAGACGGCGTATATAACAACGCGTAATAATGTATACGCGTGTACACACGCGACCGTGGAAGAAAACGACGTCGGAATGATGTATCGACCATTTAACGACTTCCGCATTCGGGCATTATTCATGTAACGTCGAGACATTATTTTTAGACGCGTTCTCATCGTGTATCTCTCTCTGTCTCTCTCTCTTTCGCTCTCTTTCCCACTCACTCCCGTTTCCATTCTCCTTCGTTCCCCTCTCCTTCACCTTCTCTCTCTCTCTCTCTCTCTCTCTCTCTCTCTCTCTCTCTCTCTTTCTCTCTCCCTATCGTCTTGCAGTCTCACGCGCCCCCTT
>NW_022639532.1:430693-485100 GCF_010583005.1 Odontomachus brunneus
TTCTCTCTCTCCTTTGACCTCGAGATAAAGAGAGACAAAGAAACATTGAAACGCGCGGCAGAAATTGTACGATCTTTTTAGCGGCTCGGGGGAAGCTCCGCGAGCGAAATAATTAACTCGCGCGCGCGATATTCCACCGTCGCGTCAGATTCGCCGTGGCCGCGACATTTTTATGCCGGCACGCAGTGCCGATAATAAAAAAGCGGCGTTTCCGTAATACCATCAAAGGAAATGAAACACTCCGAATAGCCGCAAACCTGTCGTTTTGCAAGATTTCGAGCATTTTTTTTTTTTAAGCCGGCGTTTACCAGCCGGATGGCGAACTACACTGGTCATATGATCAAAAGTTTCGTCTCTTCTCGCGTTTTTTTTTTTTTTTTTTTTTTATTCTCTTCTAATTTTCCGCGCAGATCGCGCGGTCTCTCCTTTGTGCACGTGTGCGTGCGCGCATGTGTGTGTACGCGCGCGCGCGTTATTTTTTCCTCCTTTGACATGCGTTAAATCATTATTGCAGATGATGCAAGGTAGCGGTATGCAGCAATCACCGGACGGCCTGAGCCTGGACACCAGTGGTTATCAGCAACAGCTCTATCTGCAACAGGAACACTCGATGCAACCGATCAATGTCAGGTGAAGCACGACTCGATTACCCGGCCCCTGTCCTAAAGTCGTCCACGTCCTCTAACGTTAACATTAACGTATCGGGTACGCGTCCCGGAGCTCCGTGGGTGCACTTTTCTCAGGCGCCCGTTCACACACAGAGTATCGCGAACGTATATTAAAGGATCGATTAATAATAGAACGAGGAGGGAGGGAGGGAGGGAGACGGAGAGGCAGAGGGAGAGGGCGGTTTGTTCTCCGGCAAATTGAATTCCAGCTCGCGGCGTTCTCGAATTAGACGTGCCAGGACCGAAGGATATCCCGAGAGCGTTCTCGGAGGAAGCTCTCGAAAAACCGAAACGTCGCGACTCTCTCTCTCTCTCTCTCCCTCTCTTTCTGTTTGCCGGGTTCTTCGTCGTCGCCGTCCTTCCTGCCGTTCTTCCAACACGAAACGAGACGCGAGCGGAGTTCGAACAAGCGGCGCGATGATTGGAGAATACGCAGCTTCAGGCGTAACAAAGCAAGATTAATGAGCGTCCGACACCCTTGGTTCTCTATTATGCGATCGTTCACAGGCGCCGATGACGCGCTCCGAGAGAGACGACGAAGGAACGCTCGAGGACTCCTAGTTCGGTGACTAGGAGAAGCGTCGCGCTTCCTGCGATTCGGGCTTGTTTCCTCGGAGCGCGCCGGCATCTGTTTGGCCCTTCTTTTCGTCTTTCTTTCCTTCTGGCAATTCGTCCTGACCAGATTGATCTTGACAAGTTTAACAATTATTAACGAAGTCCCTTACACTGAGATAAAAATACATTTATTTGTGAGATACAAAGTTCATTCCACCAAAGTGAACTTCATGTACCACAGATAAATGCAAGTATTCTCTTCCTCGGTAATTATTTATAATCCTTGTTATTGATAAGGCTAATTGCCGCGCTGCGTTACACGTAGCTCTTATCGGGATTCAAACCACTCAGAAAAAGTGGTCTTGCAGTCGCAGCACAAAATTATCTATACACGAGGAATTGGCCGAGATAATTGACTAGCAAACACTGCGATATCGCATGTGTGTTTTGTAGTTAATCAATATAGGGTGACAGAATTTATATCTGAACTATTTATAGAATTTAAGAAGAAAGTTCCTATCTGCGGCGTCCATTCAGATAAAGGTCAGATTAATAATTGGTGAGAGGACCTAAATTTGCCTGCAGACATTGCTAGAATGCTACTGCCGCAAATTCCACGTAACACAGTTTTCTAGCAGATACGAGAAACGGCAATAAATTTTAACTGCGACATTTAGAATTCTACCTCGACGAAACATTCACTCAAAAAAAAATGGTCTTGCAGTCTTAGCAATTTTCTATCTATCTATCACCACGGACAGTTTTCTAGCGAGGAACGGAGCGATGAATTTTCGCTGTGATATTTAGAAACCCTGCCCGGAGCGGCGAAACGCTTTTTCGAGCACGACAGCGTCATTTTGTACGGGATGTCGGATGGCTGATCGAGATCGAGCCGATCGGCAGCACATGGGCTAAATTTCTAGTCGGGGATTTGAAGTCGCTAATACGCCGTGAGGAGGAAAAAGGGCGCACAGTGCGCGCCGGAATGAACTCGCGGAATTATGGGCCGCGATTCTTCCCCGCCGCAGCCGAGGGACACCGCAACGTTAACAACGACAATTAGCGCGTTAACTCGCAAAACTCCAACGAAATAGCGCGGATGGAAGATTGTTGAATTAGCGATATATTCTCTTCTCTTTCTCCCTTTCTCTCTCTCTCTCTCTCTCTCTCTCTCTCTCTCTCTTGATGTATACGGCAAACATCGCGCACGGTCGTGGCGCGCGCACACCGTCGTATAACTCCTATACCGTTTGCATAACTCCGAATTATGGAAATTCGACTTACCTCGTTATAGCACGCTGCCCTGCAGCAATTTCGGTAAACCCAATTTTGATCGTCGTACGTAGCGTGCCGGCGAGGAGAGCGTAGTACCGCGCCATGCTAAAAGACACGTGAAGCGGGACTGGGGGTGGGAAGGAGGAGGGGAGCGCTTGATCTCACGGAAATTATTTCCGCCTAAGCTCTTGATGCCCGAGCGACGATCGAGCGATGGGAAATAAGATCGAGAATAAATAAAAACGCGTGCTCGATGGAGGAAGGGGCGGACATTATTCTTTCAAGAGTTCGCGCGGGACGAGAAGGAGGGACTCGATAATAAATCCGGCAATGTAATGGCTGCCGCCGTCGCCCGTGTGTGATTTCCGATGGAGATCTCCACGAGTTAGGGAGTCGAGCAAACCATATCATTTCCGTAATAGAGAGCAGAATTCTTAATCGGCGAGAGATCGGCGGAGCGCCGGCGCGCGATTCCTGCCTTTGTTCCTTAACAATTTTTCTTGGTCCTTTCCATTTTTTCTTCTTCTTTTTTTTTTTTTCCTTTTTGCACGGGAATGTTAATGATGTTTCTCGCTGCCCTCCGTTAGGATTACACTCGCCTTTAACCGGCGAGGACGAGCGCGAGGAGGAGCTCTCATTTCTTTGTTCCGCGGCGAAATGAAGGAAAATGGTCGGCTATGCAGGAACAAACAGATGTACACGCGGCCGTGCGCGAATGCGTGCGTACGTTCGCGCGCGCGCACACTGCGTGCTTGCCTTGCGTCTACGCAAGAGAGGTATACACCGAGGCTATGATTTACCGTGTATTAAGCCTACCGAGTAACGTTCGTGAGAACCTGCCATTACGTAGTCTTACGACCGCAATTTAGGACGCCGAGACTCTTTTTCGTTTCTCTCTCTTTTTTTTTCCTTTTTTCTTCCTCTTTAACGCACATAGCGCTCTCTCTCTTTCTCTCTGTCTCGCGAGAGAAAGAGAGCGCGAGGGCGCTTTGAAGATAGGAAATCATGTATTAGCCCTTTGCCGCCCTCCTCTTGTTCAGGGATAGTCTATCTGAGCGGCACTGAGAGAGAGAGAGAGAGGGGGGGGGAGGAGGAGGAATAGTATCGGTCGAACGAGTACTTTGCTTTGCGAATTACACGCTGTAATCGCTCTGGTTAGGCAGGAGAGGCATACATACCTACATACAGCGAGCGGAAAAGCATCTCCGATCGAGACATGGTCGATTTTCTGACGACGTCAAGTCTGACATGTGATAGATTACGAAGAGTTATATGCGCGCATCTTAAATCACCGTAGGCAATCGCGATCCTTGCGGAGTGGAGATCGAGTCGTTTGAAAGAAGTCGACGTTTATAAATAATCCTCGAGACATATGCGCGTGAGATATTAATTATGCGCATGGAATTAATAAATTCGAACGAAACAAAATCCGCGTCGGTCGTGAGGTGACACCGAGAGAGAAACACTACGAAATACAACCTGAAATGAAGAAAACCCTGGTACTCGTTTACTCTTCGCGAGAACCGGCGCTTCTTTTCCCGTAATGTTGTCGAATTCAGAGCTTTGAAGCGCATAAACAACTGTCGAGATTAGTCATCGGTCTCATATCACGAAATCTCGCTGCTTAGGTCGAAAAACAATCCAGATAGACTCTCATGATTATTATGGGACACAATGGGAAGCTTCATGATTATTTTAATTATCTCTGTGAAGCAAATATATCGTAGTGAATTAATTATGAAATGTTCTTTTTTTTACATCATGCAGTCGTGTATGTTTTTCGTTATATTGATGCAACAACAAAGTTGGCAACAGTGACAGGCTCTCACCTTACATTTTGCATGACATATTGTTCTGAGCAAATTTTGTCAACTGCTTTGCATTCCGACTTGGTCGTTCTTGTGCGATAAATATGAATGCCATATGAGTCAACCTTCGCAGATCGATTAATAAAGTTGCTGCTAAATTTACATACATCTGTCTATCGGGCTAATTAATCGTTGGAAGACGGAAAAGAAGAAGAATACGAGATCCAGAAAAACATCCATGATTATATCACGACGTGAGATAATCGATGATGGAAACTTTATTTCAATTACATTAACGAGACAAATGCGTCGAATTGATTATTAAATTTACATCGTACAATCATATAAATTCTGCGTTATATCGATGCGGCAAGAAATACACTCAAAGTTACTCTCAACTTTCCATATTGCGTGACATATTATTCCGAGCAAACTTTGATCATTTCTTTCGTTTGTTTTGTATTTTTATTTCTCTGTGTAGTGTACGTGCACGTAGCGTGTTCACGGCATCCCTCATAAGGGATGCAGCTCTTACAAATCGACCGGTGAAGTTGCTGGCAAATTCAGGCGCATCTGTCTATCCGGGGAGAGAAAAATGAGGAATTCGCATCGCGAACTCGAGTCCCTCCGAAATACCGGTTCGGATTTCCACGGGTCGATAGAAGCTTGGAAGAGGGTGTAAACTCGATGCTCTCGACGGCGCTCTCCTCCACCGCCGGTGGGAGGAGATGGTAGTAGTGGAAACATTAGGGCGCGCGGGCTGAAGCAGAAGGAGGACAGAAAGGAAATGATATAGAGTAGGCTGTAAATCGTCCGACGCTGACGCAGCGCCGGCCATATCTCAAAAGTTATCCAATTTGCGTTAAAATAGCGAAGGTGTATGGCTCTGTACGCGTATATTCACCTTCTTTCGCCGCCGCCGCCCGCCGTCGCCGCTCGAACCTCGTTCCCGATGCGTTTATCTCGGCCGAAGAACGATTTACGCCGCGATTTGCGCGCACACGCTCGACCCAACACCAGAGCTCGAGCTCTTAACGCGCGCTCCGGAACGAACGTTCCGAAGCAATTTCTGCGTTTCCTTCTGTCCCTTCTATAATGTTCGCCGAGGAGACGGCGTTGAATCACGATACAGTCCGGGAACATTGGTCGTGATTTGCGATCACCGCGCGCGATAAAAGTCACCGAATCTGGCCGCGGCTGGAAAAACGTAACGAGCCGACAACAACAACGATCTCACGCTTTCTCGCGCGCATCAGCGGACGCTCAAAAGCCGCGTTCTACAGTTTTCAGTTACTCTCGCCGGCAAATCCGTCGTCTCTTCCGGTCGCTTGCTGTTGTCGACCTCTCCCGCAAAAACGCGCTCGTTCATTCGGCCCGCAAAAAGTATCTCTTTGTTTCCCGTTTTTTAAGGTAATCTCCCTCTCTCTGTTGCCTATTCGTAGCTCGGCATACGGCAGCTCCCAGAGCTCGTACGCGACGATGAGCTCGCCACGCCAGCAGCAGCACAGCGGACAACAGCTGATGATGCTGCAGCAGCAGCAGCAGCAGCAGCAACAGCAGCAGCAACAGCAACAGCAGCAGCAGCAGCAGCAGCAACAACAGCAGCAGCAGCAGCAAGTTCAGATGCAACACATGCAGTACATGCATTCCCAACAGCAGCCGCAGCAGCAACAGCAGCAGATGCAGCAGCAGCAACAGATTCAATACAGAAGTCCCACCGGAGGCAGTCCCAGCGCTATGCAAGCCAACAGTATCCCAGAAGCGAACAACAACACCACGACGAGCGAGGACAGCGACGACAGCACTCCGCATTCCGGGATGGTGAGTCGAGTCACGCTGCGTTTAAGTCGCCAGTATTGGCGCGTTTATGCAAAGTATCGCCCGATCGTGCAGCTCGCACGGAGATTCTCCATTTAATTTAATACGACATCCTGCTGCGCAGTCCTTGCCGCCGTGATTTGGTTTATCGGCTGGATAAGCAGCGCGTCGTTACATAACGCAACATTGTCTTTCGCATCAATATTATCCTCTCGAGGAGGAGGATCGCGCGACCGTCGACAATGAAGCGCTTTCCAACTGCGATGCCCCGCGAGTCTTTTACAAGACGGTGTGCGCGGGTACACATGTATATATATTTGTATTCTCTCTTTTCCTTTCAGATCACGGTGATGAAACGACTGTCGCCGGAACCGGCCGACGCCGGGGCGAAGAACCAAAGGAAAGCGAAGCCACAGAAGAAGAAGAAGAAGAGGGACCCCAACGAGCCGCAGAAGTGAGTAACAACGTCGCAGTTGTTATAAAAGAAAAAAAAAAAGAGTAGAGGAAAGAGAGGTGAAGTCTGAGATCCGGTCTGTATCTGTTAAATCTCGCGGAAGCTCATCCCGGGCAAAGTTCTGCGCAGAGGATGACACCGTTTCACAACGTTTCTCTCCTCCTCCCTCTTTGCTCTTTTTCTCCCTTTTTCTGTCTATTTTGTTCTCGAAAATATGTCCCGCGCTGCTCGCCTGGCGAAATTTTATTGCTCACGTCGGGATACACACACACACACACACACACATATATATATATGAAATATATATATATATATATATATATATATATAATATATATATATATACACATACACGCCGTAAGAAAAAGGCAATTCCGCATGTTCTCCGCAACAATTGGAAACTACGCGAGCACGACGGAGCGTATTTCCGTTGAATTAGTATTATCTGTGTTTGCGCGCGACAAATACAGAAGTACGTAGCTGTATGTACAGAACGTACTATTCCGTTCGGTATATACTAAATCATATAGCATATATCAAGGGTATTACGTGTCAACAATTCCACGTCTGCACCAGTGGTGATCTCGCATCAACGGTGTAAGTTATTACCGCTGTAAATTAGCAATTAACGTTATTGTTGCGATGTAAATGTAGGACATGTTGGGACAAGGGAGTTGTTGCGGGGAGGGGGGGGGAGAGGAAGAACGAGAGCGTGGGGACCGCGGGGGCGCGAGCGAGAGCGGGCGAGGCTCGACGTGTAGTGCGATATAGAATAGAGAGGGGGAGGGGAGAGGCAGTGAGAGAGAGAGAGAGAGAAAGAACTAAGCTATATCTGCTCAACTATAGAAACACGAACCCTCGATATTCACGTTGGAGAGTGGTCGTTGAAACACTAGACACTAGCGCTCGCTAAAGAGGACAAGAAATAAATGTGACTGGCGGTTGGGTGCGATAACCCTGCGAAGAACCCGGCAAATTAGATCCGCGTCCTATTTCCGAGACGTGTCTAACGCGGATTTAGATGATTATTATTTGCAGCTAAATCTCATCTAAATCTCATACGTTCGTTCGATCGATGTTCGCAGACCGGTGTCGGCGTACGCCCTTTTCTTTCGAGATACTCAGGCAGCGATCAAAGGACAAAATCCAACCGCTACCTTCGGCGAGGTATCCAAGATCGTCGCGTCGATGTGGGACGCGTTAGAAACTGAGCATAAAAATGTAAGTACTGGCATAAGAGACTTGATTGAAATTTCTATTGAATTATATATATGTACTGGTGTAAGAGACAATCAGTTGGGTAGGCCGAGAAATTAGTGCGCAAATACTGTCGTAGGTTTACAAGAAGAAGACCGAGGCAGCCAAAAAGGAATACCTGAAGGCGCTTGCGGCATACAGGGCATCCTTGGTTAGCAAGGGCGCGGGTGAGAACGAGCAACAACAGCAACCACAGCAACAGCAGCAACAGCAGATGCAATACAGCGGATACTCGGGCTACGCCAGTAATGCCGCTCCTGGGAATGTAACATATCAGGTTTACAGTCCGCAGCATCAACCTCCATCGCCTCAGCAACAGCAGCAGCAACAGCAGCAGCAGCAGCAGATGGCTATCAACAAAAAATCGCCGCATCACTTGGCGATGCAAGGAAATCCTCAACAACAGGTGCGAAAGTTTTACAGTACAGTTATTACAGTACAGGATCACTGAAGGAGAGAAAACTACCTGTCACGCATTTATGTGCATTGAGAGAGTAGAATATATAGATAATCGTTTGCATATAGATTTATCTATATTTGCCGTTTTATGCTCTTTTTATCTATAAAAACTTGCTCGTTTACTCACATGATTATAAATAATTTATCGTGTAATATCAAACGCGTGGGTAGAGAAAAAGGCATGAAACGACCTTGATGAAAAAATGCGTAATTTTATTCTTCTTTTTGCAGGGTTTAATGGGCAATGTGATGGCGCCACCGCACATGACGCAACAACAACAGCAGCATATGCAACAACAGGTCTCTCAACAGCAATATATGCAGGTTAGTCGATACGTTTCATTCCTCTGACTCGCCGTTCAACATATATTGCTCGATGATATGTACTATTTATGAATTTTTATAGCTTTGTTACAATTTATGTTACGTATAGGTGCCGCAGCAGCAACAGGTACAACAAGTACAGGTGCAACAACAACAGCAACAACAAATGATACATATGAGTCCACCCAGGGGGGAATTTATCAAGTCTGATGAGACCTTGTCGAATTCATCGCCTGTGAATCCTTCACAAGTGACTATGACGGGACAAGGACCACCACCACCTTGTATACATCACGGCTGTCCCAATCCTGCTATATCCAATAACGAGTGGGAGGACGAATACTGCAGTAACGAATGCGTGGTTAGCCATTGCAGGTTTGCGTGAGCATTAAATTCAATATTTCTCTTCGAATTAAGCTTAATCGTTTTATCATCCGCAAAGAATCGTGCAAAACGAACAGTCGAGTTTTTTTAGTTTGCCTTTTCAAAGTCTGTGTAAAGTTTACCCGTATGTAAACTTCTCTCCTTCACTGGATCCTATATCTATGTCTCGTCGTCTGTTTCAGAGATGTATTCAACACGTGGGTATCTTCAAATCAAAATCCTCAGCAAAATTACTCCACGGTGAAATAAGTGTTCTGCAAAGGATGGACTGTGCTAACCAACTACTCACATGGCCTCACAGCTTAATGGCCCGCTGTTAACCTGTAAAGTAAGATATTTAAACGGATGTGTATATAGGCTGGTGAATGGCAACTTTTTAAAGGATCAAGACTGTTTGTGCAACATACAACACTAGAAACGTTGATGGGCAGTCTACAAATGTGTATGCGAATAATGAATGATATATACAGGTGTGTTTTATGTGAACGCGATCGATATGCATGTTTGTGTTGTATGTGTGAAAAGAAAGAGAGAGAGAGAGAGAGAGAGAGAGAGAGAGAGAGAGAGAGAGACGTGAAAAGTAAAGATAAAATCGTTTCTTCTTAGAAAGAGAACTTAGGATGTATATTGAAAAGCCTTATCCAAAAAATTCATTACTCTGGCCAAAGGTCTTCGTTTGTAAGGAGTGTATTGCATCTTGAGCAATGTAAGAAGTGCGTATACACTTATTAGAAATGAATCGACAACCACCTGTTTTGTACTCTCAGATAATTCCTTACTGACAGGCAAGGCGTGCCAATTGTACAGACGTAATCGTACATTTGTTTGTTTGTTTTTTTTTTTCTAATGTCTTAGCATTAAAGGTTCTTCTTTTTCATACGTTCATTAACAAACGTCGCAAAGACTTGCTCCTTGAATTGAATTGTCTCGAAAGCTGTGTTTCTTAAGACACTTTTGCACTCGTCATTACGACGTCGACAAATGACACAGTACAAGTAATAAAAAAAAAAGAAAAAACGGAAGCAACGTATGAAACGTGTGTAAATAAGTCTGCGCTACGTTCCAACGTGCGTTTCGTTCGCGACATGTGAGGGCAATGAACGAAAATGGGAGGAGGAGAAGGAGGATGATGATAATGATAATGATGATGACGATGATGATAATAATGATGATGATGATGATGATGATGATGATGATGATGATGATGGAGAAGAGGAAGAGGTGGATTTGTAATAGCGTGCTGTATGACGTGACAGTGCCATGGTCACTAATTGTCATGTTTCACTTTAATACACATGGGGTTCTTATATAAGAGAGTTTTAGGAGATATATTCGTATATATATTATATATACACCCACACTCACCCACACACACACACACACACACACACACACACGTATTTCCGATTAGGTGTTTCTCATTGTTTCATTAATGCGGACGTGCGTCTCGTTTGAATGGAATTGCCGTTATGTGTAAACGACCGTTTTCATTTCGTAATATATATACACATACATATATATATATATATATAATATATATATATATATATATATATATATATATATATATATATATATATATATATGTATGGTTTCAACTCACCGCGTGATATGTACGTACCGTGCGATACGATACGTACTGCGCTCTCGATATTTTTTTTCTCTCTGAAACAAAAAAATACGCAGATTTCGAACGCACGGCGTCCCGCCGCCACCTAGTACGCCCTCCTTCTATGGTGGATTCCCCATGATGCATTGCGTCCAAGCACCCGGGGGTTGCCAAAAAATTGGTGTCGATCCCGGGGCTTATTGATATTATTTGCACCGGATGAAGAGGGGCAACGTTGGAGACGGCGGGCATACATGGACAGCAGGTCTTAAAGGATAGCAACCTTTGACTTTGAATGACTGACAGCTGTACTATTTGGTACAGTAAGTCACCGTGTGCTCGGGTTCGCGCCAGAGATGGAGGAGGAGGGCGTACGTCGAGATCTGCGTATCTTTTCGTTCCAAAGAGAGAAAAATATCGAGAGCGCGGTTTTGCTAGGCCGGGACTCGAATCTGGGTCTTTCGCTTGCCGGGCGAGACTGCTCTAAACCATTGAGCTACTTGACACTCCACGCTCACGACACTCTTCTCTCCCTAGATAACGCTCAGAGATGCCGTTTGGAAGCGACATCTCTGGCGCGATCCCGAGCACACGGCGACTACAGAGAGAAACAATGTTACTATACCAAATGGTAGCTGTCAGTCATTCAAAGTCAAATGTTGCTATCCTTTAAGACCTGCTGTCCATGCTGCTATATGCCCGTCTCCACCGTTGTCCCTCCTCATCCGGTGCAAATAATACAAATAAGTCCCGGGATCGACACCAATTTTTTGGCAGCTCCCGGGTGCTTGGACGCAATGCGCCATGGGGGATTCACCATAGAAGGAGGAGGACGTACTAGGTGGCGGTGGGTCGCCGTGCGTTCGAGATCTGCGTATCTTTTCGTTTCAGGGAGAGAAAAATATCGAGAGCGCGGTACGTTACGTACGTAACCTCGGACAAAAAGAAGAGCCGCGGTTTTCGAACGTTCGATGTTGTGTCTCGCATCTCGTGTATCACGTCATGTGTATATCGTCCACCACGCGACGGCGGGAGAATCTCTTGATTTTTCTCACATAGTACACCCCCCGGTCTCCGTGTTCGGCTGTCCGCAAAGGAAGTGTTGTGGCATTCCGTCTCTGTACGTGCGATGTGGAATACAATTGACTGACGGGCACGCGCGAAGCATCCGTATTCGTGTAGCACCGTTCTCGCTTAGATAAAAATAGTACGTATGTATGTATAATACTAATTAGCCTCCGATCCCGTCGAGGTCTTAAAGGACGACGCATAACTATTACGCATCTAGAATAGAATCAATACGAGTAAAACTGGAACGTTACTGTGCGATTTATTTTTATATCGATACTACAGAGCCAATCAATAGGTGACAGTACAGTTTTTCATATGTAAAATTACGGTCAGTGAAAAGAAGAGCGGTAAAATCAGAACGGTCGAGACAACACTAGACAACGCGGATCCGATATTTTTCTAAACGCGCGTACCAATCAATCAACCAACGTCGTGTACAGTCACCGTACGTACCGACGAAAAGGTTGTCCGACTTTTTTTTGTAAGTTTAGAAACCCATTCGTCTTGTGCAGTGGGAATGTTCTCCCATTGGAAAATAAATTCTCCTTTGTGCAAGACCAATAGGTTTCTAAAGATATAAAAAGAAAAAAAAGTCGAACGATCTTTCGGTCGCCGAGTGGTACAACCGTGGTGAACACGCGAAAAATACCACTTTCTCCGTATTAATTTCGAATTGCGTGTCTTCTCTGTCAGCGCCTTCCAAACGTGTATACCGCCTATACGGATATGACTAATTACTGATGTAACGGTTTAAACGCAAACAGCCCTGTCCTATTGAAACAGGCCACGCGAAAGTTATCGAGCTCGTCGTCGAGAATGGTTTGATAATTTTTAGATATAGAAAAGAAGAAAGAAGGAAAATCGTGCCGCCATAAAATATATGTATATATGTATGTGTACATTGTATATATACATATATATAATATATATTATATATACATATAAATAAATATATAAATATATAAATATATATATATATATATATATATATATATATATATATATATAATATATATATATGTATATCCGTTCGTGAAGTCCCGAATATCAAGTCGACGTACACGGGGAATCGGTGTCTCGCGGCGATAAAGAGAAAATAAATATACGCATATGTATACAAAAGAGAACAACTCGTAGCACCGATATTATTTGAGAGAGAGAGAGAGAGAGAGAGAGAGAGAAAGAGAGAGAGAGAGAACGCCACGCCGTCGTTCTCTCGCCATTGTGCAGAAGTCGGTAGTCGGGGAACGGTTGGACAGATATCTCGCGCGCTTTTGCGACCTCCGATTGAAATGCACTTGTAACGTAGGCCTTGAAATGAATCGGTACAACGTGACGAATCCTTATATACGAAAGGGCAAAGAAAATGTATCCTTCCACGTATTCGATTCAGCGATGAATAAGTCTCGCGACGTGTCCGACGCGGACACGCGCGAGACTGTGCCTGTGTGTTTAGTAGGCCAGCATCTCCCGAACGGAGTGATATCGTTTTCTTTCTTCTTCTCTTTTTTTTGTTTCTTCCTTTTCTCTTTATACGGATTATCATGAATGTTTTTAATAACCTTATGTAAATATACGAGATATATTCTCCGTAGGTTTATAAGTTATAATGTAAACATAATCGATATATTGTATTATATTAATAATAATACAATTTGTGGTATATATTATACGAAGGTATATAAATATAAATATATATATATATATATACAAAAATATATATATGTATGTATACATATATAGGGTTATATAAAAAGATAATTATACTTGATTACTTCGATGAGATAGGATATTAATTTACCGAGACAGCCCTCTTATAAGTAACGGGACTATACGAGTTTAGTACACAGAGTTGAGAGAAAGGAGCACGGGGAGAAATCCCTGGATCGTGTACCGCGCGTGGTGCAGAGTACAGAAATTTACTTAAAAACGTAAGTCCGTCGGCATGGACGTCTCGATCAACGAGAGACCGTCGTACGTGAGTCGCGACTCCGCAGAATTTATTTTATAAGTTTGTCCGATTGATCGAGGCGTCCACACATACACGACACAACACACACATACACACGCACGCACGACGCCCGCGCGTGCCCACACTCTTCGTTACTTTGTGCTCTTATGTAAATTTCTGTGCAAAGAGCTCAATCCTCGACACGAAAAACAAAAAACTGCAACTTTTGCAACGTTGATTGTAATCATATTTAAAGAAAAGAAAAAAAGAAAATAAAAAAGCGTCTGTATTAAAAGAAATAAATTTAGAAGGTATCGAGCATTGTACTGTAGCGTTAGCACTATACATCAAATGCTAATATATCATAGTAATTTCCAGAGTGAATTTATGTTAAATTTTTATTGTTTTATGTACAGAAACACAATTAAACGATTTTAGTCCCGACGACAGATGTTCATTATCCATCTCCTTCCATGATGTTCCTTCCATTCTCGTCGAAATACCGATTATTTCGTATCGGTTCGTCAGTTGAAATGCAAACATTATACAATTTATTAAAGCAATATGATGTTTGAGCTTCATTGTCTTGGAACTAGTTTCTCTTTCGATTTTTTATTTTTCAATATACGATACAAAACATGAAGTCAGATAGACTTTAATTATACAAATAAACCGGTTTTTATTATAAAAAATAGCGTGAGAACATTTACGGTGCAGACATAGCCTTCTGTCCTTTTCTTGTGGTCGTTTCATTTGTAAGTCTATGGTTCTAATTTGAGAAAAATTTCATGTAGGACAGTAGCGACTCGTAGCGGAAACTTTAGAATTAATGTCTTGATCTTTAGCCAAGACTCGAACCAGAGAGAAGCATGAGAGCAGCCACCAGCCTGATTTCAATGGCCAGAGCTAGGCGCTAAAGTCACTTGGGTTGCATTCCAAAACGTCGTTTCTGAGGAAAATCTTACTCTTAAATCTATAGTGTATATAACGTGAACTATAGATTTAAGAGTAAAATTTTCCTCGAAAAAAATGTTTTGGAATGCAACCTTGATATATAAAAGTTGCTTTCCAATAAGAGACACAAGTCGACACAAGTATTATCCTATCTTTGTTACTTACTAAGGTTGCGTTCCAAAACGTTCTTTTTTAGGAAATTTTACTCTATAATATATGTAACTATAGTTATTGAGTACAATTTTCCTCAAAAAGAACGTTTTGGAATGCAACCTAAATGTGGAACAAAGATAGAATGATGTTTGTGTCGACTTGTGTCTCTTGTTGAAAAGCAACTAAAGTACCGCAATCATCCGCCATGTTTATTCCAGCCACACGCGGTTGATTCAAAACGTCTAAATTTGTATGAATATATTGCGTAAAGTAAAAGGAAACAATAAATAACGTTTATCACTTTTTTTATTTGTATAACATTTAATATTTAATATTTTGTAACACATAATTTCACTGCGACTATTATTTGAATTTGCCTCGTTAATATAGTTTTTTTTAACGAAAAATTAATTTGTGCTATGACAAAAAGTTTTATCAGTCTGCGCATTATATTATGACATGACGGAATAATGTTGGATTGTCTAAAAATATGTCAATAAATTCGGTAACCGTCAACGCATTTGATAGTAGGTTTCCTTTATTTTATCGAAATGATAATTCGCACTTATACATTATATTCAAGCGGGTGGCCGTTCTCAGACTTCTCTCTGCTCGAATCCTTTCTAAGCACAACCAATTTCTGCTCGACACCGTTAGATGGCGTCTGGCGACCCAAAAAATTCTGGAACTTGTAGTATGACCGCTCTCGGTGTACCGGTGTGTTCGTCAGCTCTTTTAAAATTTTCGCGGCCGCTAAAACAAGATTTGTTCTTCTCTCTGTTGTATATATGATACGTTGACGTTGCATTAAAAAATCTCAATATTTTCTCAATATGACCAACTCCACTTTTATCATCGATAACGGCGCTTACACGGCGAAAGTCGGTTTGTCCGTAGAAACACCAAAGTGAGTAGAATGTAAACACAACCGAATGACATATTTATGCACGCGACAGTGTTACATGTAATTCATATATGTAAATATTTCAGATTAGTGCCGAATTGTATAATGAAGGCGAAGAGCGAGCGTCGCAGACCCTTCGTGGGAAATCAAATCGAGGAGTGCAGGGACGCCTCCGGGCTGTTTTACATTTTGCCCTTTCAGAAAGGTTATCTAGTGAACTGGGATGTCCAGAAAACTGTATGGGACTATATATTCTCGAAAGAGTCCTGTTCAGTGAACTTGAGCCAGATGTCTGTGATAGTCACAGAGCCAGTGTTCAACTTTACCAATATCCAAGAAGCCATGACCGAGATCTTCTTCGAAGAGTACGAGTGTCACAATCTCCTGAGGATAAACACAGCAAGTCTTTCCTGTTACAATTACAGAGCAGAGAATCCTGCCACAAAGTGCTGCCTGGTGGTCGACAGTGGTTACAGTTTCACACACATAATACCTTATATTAATGACACAAAAATAAAGGAAGGAATTAGACGAATAGATGTGGGTGGTAAGCTTCTGACCAATCACCTGAAGGAGATAATATCCTACCGTCAATTGCACGTTATGGACGAGACATATGTGATCAACCAGGTGAAGGAAGATTCTTGCTTTGTATCTCAAGATTTCTTCAAGGACATGGAGCGTGCGAGGTACAAGTTGGAGAGCAACACCATCACCAAGGACTATGTGTTGCCGGACTACACGACTCTACGACGTGGCTACCTCAAGGACCCAGAGCCACCCAACGAGCAGCAGGCATTGCGTTTGGCTAACGAGAGGTTCGCGATACCGGAAATACTATTCCATCCGTCGGATATCGGCATCCGGCAAATGGGAATTCCCGAGGCGATCATGGACTCCGTGAAGGCTTGCGGCGAAGAGACGTGGCCGCACTTACTGTCGAACATTGTTCTCACTGGTGGTAACGCCAAGTTCCCGGGATTCAGGGATAGAGTCTACAAAGAAGTCCGAAGTCTGGCCCCGTCGGAATACACGATAAACGTCCATTTACCGCAAAAGTATCTCACACGTTTCATTATCATACGTTTGCCACGTTGGAAAGGAACTTCCTGATGGATTTCTTTCTGCTTTCAGTCCGATTACTTATGCATGGTACGGCGGAAAGAAACTCTCGCAAGATACAACGTTCTCCAGTCTGTGGGTGACGAGGGACGAATACGAAGAAGAAGGATCGTCTGTATGCTTCGAAAAATTTGACATTTAGTTCTAGCTTTTTTACATAACATCGCTATCATTCTTACATACTGTTGGTCAGTGGAAACACTGTAGAGGAGAATTAAAAATCTTGGCAGAAAACAGAAAAAACAGGAACCAATCAGAATTCGCGACGGTGGTAATATTTTCTTTTCTGCCAAGATGTGAATTCTCCTTAACAGAGTGTTGCGTTTATAATAAATCAAGTATAATTTATGCTTGATACAGTTGGATGTAGATTTCGAATATATCAAGCACGGAATGTGTGCAGACGGGCTCGACATTAAATTATCTTCAAATGCATTTCATCTCTGCCATCAGTTCTTCTAAACTCGAGGCTTCGGGAACAGTTTGCTCGCTCTCCGCGTCGAACGCCTGCGTAGGCACGGCGTATGCGTGCCGTACACCCGAAGCTGTCCATACGTATGATTGTGCGTCCGACTGCCCGTCTTGTACCAATGAGATTCCTGTTAAGCGAAATAACATTACATTGAGTTGCTGATAAGCTGAGATTATTCCAAATCTTTATATCCTAAAATTTCTTTCATCAATAAAAATACCACCAGTTTTTACCAATATTGATTAAACCTTAATTTTAACTCTTGAATTTGAGTCTGTTTGGATAGAGTTTAAACTCAGGTTGTAAGACTTAATCGATCTTGGTAGAAACAGGCATAAAAGTACTTATGTCAATCAGAAGGCTCACACACTTAGAGACATTTCTTTCGACAGAAGAAAGTTTGGAGAGTCTATAACCATACGTACCCCACTCGTTGTCTTCATGCACCGGTTTCTCTTCTTTAATTTCTACTTTCTGCTGAATTTTCGGCTTTGCCAAATATTCCTGCTGCAATTGTTTGCAACGCCTATTGTCGCAATTCGGATTCGGCTTGAGCGTCATTCTAGGGAAGAAGTCCTCCATAGCATTGTAACCCAAGTAGTAAGACACTTGTCCGAACTTTAGCAGATACTTCAGAGCGTTCTGCACCAAGAAACCTGCTACTATACCCATTGTGGTGGGTAACGACGCGGCGCATACGCCTTCACGCTTCAGAGTCTTCTCGTCGATGCTGGACGCGACGATCAGAGGTGGAGCACACTGAAGATTCGAACGCAACAACAAGATGATCACAAAAATTACACAGAATTCTCTGATATAATCCATATCTATAAGTATTAAATATTCCTACGAAATCCGCATATTATTAATCTTACCGCGAAACAAGCCGTTTCGCCGGGCACGATGAACTGAATGTGACCAGACACGGCATTTTCAGAAACGCCACTCTCGAACCACGTCTGATTGAGTTCGTTGCACGCGGTATTGATTGCCATACGAGCTTCAAAATTGTCAACGCAACTCAACACCAAATCAACCGGGTCTCCCTTCAAATTGCCTGTACTGCGGAAGTATATTCAAATTTAAAGTAACTACAGAAAAGGGCTGCTTTGAAAATACAAAAAATACTTTCACTGGGATGAAGTAGATTAATACCTAATGGAAAACTACGCAATAAGGTGATAGCAATATATACTTTATCGTGTCCATGAAGTCTTGAAAGTGATCGACAGTCGTGATATTGTAGTTGCGTGTTTCAATCTCCACGTCGGGATTGATGTATCGCAAGGTGTTTGCTGCAGCTTCCACTTTGCTCTGGCCTGCTTGATGCGGTTGAAAGAACAGCCTGTTCATATTGGCGAGTTCTACATTGTCGTAATCAAACAATATCAGCTGCAACATCGGTATTATTGCTCGCTAGATAATTTAGTATCATTCAGGCAGGACAAGAAGAGAGTTTATCATCTCTGTTTAAAATGATGGATGCAAGATATACGATTTCACCTGAATTCCGATCTGAATCAATGACCGTGTTCAGCACGAATTTTACAACAGTTGTAAATAAATCAAAACAGTAAATCAATAAGATGGTAATTGATTTGTATTGAAATTCAGATTGAGCGCAATGTAATCTTGTACTCATCATTTTAAGCAAATCCTTTTGCTGACCTTGCCGATGCCACATCGCGTCAACATCTCCGCTGTCACGCTACCGACGCCACCGATCCCGACTATAGCTACCGACAATTCCCTGATCTTCTCGTAATTGTCTACGATACCCATACGCTTCAGTGCCATCAATCGACTGAAACAACACAGAGTCACCGTTGGAAACTGAACGGAACAGTAAGATGCATGTTAAGCATTGCATATTTAATTGTAGCAAATATTTATGTATACAATTAATATACAATATATACAGTTTACTACTTTTTTCTACAATATGTGATCAGGTAGGAAAAAGTTCTGAATGCAATTAATCAGTTTTTAAATGTCAATAAGGTGCAATAATAAATTTTTATATCTTTATTGTTACATTTGAGTACTGTTCAAAAACTGATTAATTGCATCCAGAAGTCTCTTCGGTCGTTGCAACTGATAAAAATACGGTAGCCACCGTTACAGTGAAATATATAGTTTTACATATTACTTACATTAGATACACAGACAGTGATAATGAGTTGATTTGGAATTTACCTGTACGGATTCGAATCCACCACCTCCGCTGACATATGTTCGATTTTTGACCTTGTGGTCGCTGCTTCCTTACTTTTTCTGTCTTCCAGCTCGCGTTCGAGCTCCGCGATTCTCTTTCGCAAGCTCTCCATGTCATTCATCTTTCGATGTGAGTGACAAATTATTTGAAAAACTACTTAGAAAACCGAGACACTCTAATTACTTTTGGCCCTTGCAGCTGCTCCCAGTCTCAGCTGATTGACACACTACGAGACAGACTCCTTTTAAATGCCTTTGCTCGCGAGTTGCCGTTTTTCTGTCTCTTTTCTGTCCACTTCACGTACATATATCTGTCTCTCTTAAAGTACTGAAAGTGCAATTTATAGTGCAGCTAAAAAGGACACACTTTAGATTTGTTCTTTTTAACTGAGCTGGTGCAGACTATTGCAATAAGTTAGAGTGAAACAAAATATATTTATCTCGCTCCAATTTATTGTATCAATGTGCACCAGTTTAGACAGTTCAGACAAGAACTGGGGCAATTTATGCGATATTTTTCAAGAATAAGGACCCTGATCTTTTATCACGGGCATTGACCGTTTTCCAGCGAGGAACACTGTGTTGCACAAAGCTATTTTATTGGCTACTTGTTATCTCAGATAATGTGTAACGGTATTTTTTGCTGGAAAACGGTCATTGACATTTGCGACAGATAGGTAGGCAGTCTTATCAGTAAACCGCGTCCATGAGGTTCCATCTATCGTCACTCACGCTTACCGGAATGAGCTACAAGAATTTATTGTCGGTATACATGATGCCTTTTCTTTTTTTTATATTCTCTTCGTGAAGAGCAGATGATAAAAACGATAATAGTCGCCAGGAGAAATGAAATTAGTCCAAATACTTTACGATTGATTTTGAATTGTCTACAGTTGCTTAACATTTCCTATAGCAGAGATATGATCAAAGAAGATGCGTGTGCCAAAATGAAAATTAGAGAAAGTAGAACGTGATAATGAATAAAAGTAAGGTGACCAGATTTCCCAGCCTTGAATTCGGGACACTTCATAAATGTGTAAAGCGGGGGTAGGAGGGGAAAAAGATCCGAAAATTATTTGACAATCATTGAAAATGATGAAAAATCGGTGTCCCGAATAGCACTCGAAAAAATTCGAGACAAAGGGCGAAAAATCGGGACGTCTAGTCACCTTAATAAAAGAGATGTTTATGTGGGGTTTCGTAGACGCCTGGTTCTCGTTATAATTCGTCCACAAAAATCGCGAATGCGAAATCATATGATTTACGTAACACCTTCTTTAAGAATCTAATTGAGAGTTCATTATCTAATTTAACAATCATACGTCGGCTTTGTTTCTTGACAAATTGCAAAGTATCAATATATATATAAAGTAATGCGTGTTTGTCGCGCGAAAATAATCGGAATATCTCGTGTACACATCATCTTATGCGCGAAATACTCTCGATATTATCGCATTGGTACATCTCCGATGTGAAAAAAGAAAATGCGCCGATCTGTACTTGAGATAAATGTGTCTGGAAAAAAACCCATATAGCACAAATCTTTAAAAGACTTCTGAAAAAGTTTCAAAAGAGTTCCCAAGTCCTCCAGAACACTTAGAATTCTGTAAATTCCTTTTAGAATTCTTTAGAATTCTTTAGAATTCCTTTTAGAATTCTTTAAAACCCTGGTAAAAAAAAATTTATAGAAAACGATAGAATAAAAATAACCATTTTCTATCGTTTTGAACATGGATTTTGGTTCGTGAATTTACAAAATGTGAATAGTATTCTATCGTATATGATAGAAATAGATATATCGATACTTTTTGTAAATTTACGATAGATATATCGTTACTTTTTGTAAATTCATGAACCAAAATTCATATTCAAAATGATAGAAAACGGTTATTTTATTTTTATTCTATCGTTCTTTATAAATTCTTTTACCAGGGAAGTCTTTTAGAGATTTGTGTTAATTGGGAATAACGCATAATCGTTATCAGAAGACAAAGGTCAATTGGTTCGTTAAGAACGAGGCTGTATTTGTTTCTAATTTATAATTTCTTACGTCGCAACCGTCACTTCGGTTCTCTCTCTCTTTCTCTCTCTCTCTCTCATTATTTCTGCCTTTCCGTGGCATACCCGGTATATCGCATGATATACCGTATCGTTACATCGTGCTCACGGACAAGGTCCGCGTTGTCGCCGGAGAAAGAAACAGACTGCATTCTTTCAATGTTACTTTATAAGTCGCACTCTATGAATATTCGACACAGATATCGCAAAAATATCAGATACGCTACACGTCGCGCTTCTCGCGAGAGTTACGGGTTTGAAAATCAATGCAATCCTGCGCACTTTGGCAAATTTTATTGTCGTACCTTAACCATGTCAAAATACTTTGTGTCGTAGCACACTTCGGATTAGCATATACCTATGGCGGCAATTTTCTTTTTCGTTTCTTTTCTCTTCAATAACGACCGATAATATGTCGTGTGAAGGGAAAGCAATGATGAGCATGACAGTAATGTGAGAGAAAAGGTAAAATTGAGAGAGGAAAAAAGAAACAGGATCTTTCTTCGACAAATCGCGCGTGAAATGAATGCACTTTTGTCGTAAATAAATTATCGTTTTTTTTTGCGAGCAAACGAGCAAGTGTGCAGTAAAAAAAGAAAGGAAAAGTCGAATTCGCTCGAAACACCAGCCTCAAGAAATTTAGAGTCGGGGGAGGGCGAGGTGTTTCAAATGAATTCTCATACGTCACATTTTGATATTTCTCTCTCTTTCTCTCTCTCTCTCTCTCTCTCTCTCTTAACGGCTCGTTACTACGCGAAAAAAAAGAGTATCATAGCCCAAGAAGTCACATCTCAGCAGTGTTATTATTTCTATTAGTGACAATTCGTTATCTTCGTTTCTCCAAGCTAATTTTTGCTTATTTAAATAGTACTTATTCTTCCCCTCTCTCCTCACCATTCCGCATATTCCTTCTTCTCTATAAAACTAAACTAGATTATCGTAAACGTAACATTATGAACAGGAAAGGATATAAAACTTGGTTAAACAAGTACGTGTGTATCGGTGTGTGATTTGTGTGGTTTCGTGTGTAGGGTGTTTGCGCCGTTCTTGCCGCGATAAAAGCGATTTTCTTTCCCTTTTCCAGTCCGACATTCCCCGCCCCACGCGTGCGAACAGCAAGTGAATATAACTTCGACGACACGGCGCGTGACAGCCAAGTGGAATAAATAAAAAAAAAAAGAACATTATTTATATATAACGTTAAATCGCGCGAGTAGTGTGATCTCAGCTCTTTTTACACGTGTATAATATCCTATATGTATAGTAACATTCTTACTCGTATTAGCCTATGAACTTTTTTTCTATTTTTATTTATGTGTCACGTGTAAGTAATGTATGTATGTATGTATGTATGTGTACATCCTTGAAAAATAAAAATATATATAATATATAACGCGAATGTGTGTATGTGTGTGTATGTATCTATGCCTATGTGTATGCGCATGCATATCATGTAACATATCGTCCGTGTATGTGTATGCATACGTATACTTATTAAATGACGCGAGAATAAGGCAAAAACGACGCAGCGGTCAGACTGAGAGAAGCGAACGTTACTATTTCACCGATAATGCAGAGCGTTCTCACGCGCTCTCGCCCCAATTTCTTCTCACTCCGCTTGATTTGATCAATTTACGCATTGTCGACGCGCGAGAGCACAAACGGCGATCGATTCATACGTCCCGTCCGGATAATAATGCATCATTCGTGTTTTCATCATATTATTAGGAACTGACAAATCCTTGGAAAATTATATAAAAAAGATAGTGTACAAGAGGAGCGTGTGTTGTATTCCTATACATTCTTTACAATGTGTGTTATGTCCTCGTCTCGATATACAAATGCTCACACGAATGTACACGATGAGTCATCTCTTACACATATTATTTATATATAGATCATAATTCACGTGTAACTCACTTTGTAACAAAGATACTGTCGTTATGCGATTTTACGTGAATCATGGAAAGCAAACGTCGTCCAGTAGTCGGCGTAAGATTGACCAGCGCACAGAGCCCGAGTTTTACAAATATACACGTTCTAATATTTTAAACCATATATGTATGTGTATGTGTGTGTATGTATGTATGTTTGTGTCGATAATGTTTGTGGATTTTGTGCCAAGGTGCTTGTGAATTTTGCTTGCATTTAATCGAACAGTATTAACTGCCATTTGCTTGGATATACGGATCAGATCCGTCTCCCTTTCTCTTTAAGCATCTTTTATCGAGGAGAACGATCGTATCGCGAGGGAACACAATATGCAATATACGAGCAAATACTGACAAGCCTGTTAAATTTTATGTATCTTACATGTCGCGCGTCTTCGAACTTGACAATTCTTCGATTCTCCTCGGCTAACAATGGCTGATTAGCGTCGGTAGCCACTTTGTGTTACTGGACGCACAGAAGCAGGTTTATTCACAGAGCACAAAGAGTACTTGGCTATAACAAACATTTTATTCAACTATTGTGGTATCAGATATAAACGAACATTTTATCATCGTTAAAAGTACTAAACTGAATGGCCTAAGGTATGTGTATAAGTGTAATTGTGTGTATATTGTGTGACGTGTGTGTATCTGTATATTCGCGAGTGTAAGTGTGAATGCGAACGGGTGACTTTTGTTTAAAATCTCCACCGCTTGCCTGTTATCGCGTAACCACGAGTAATCATCTTTCAAATGATAATGGATCTAGCTGCATTTTTATGCACTTATAGATCTGCCAAGAACACGATGATAATAATAGCAACATCAGAAAAAATAGTAGATATAGTAGGGCGCATCGCGAGTCGTGAAACGGAAGTAAGCAACGCGCTGCCTTTGATATCGCATGCACACCGGCCAATATGGACGGAGCATGTGTCTTCACGCGACTGATTTTACGCCGAGGTCCTAATCTCCCGTGATTCTCTAAGTACGTCGCGAATTGCGAGTGGTTATACGCTTTTGTAGGAGACACAGCAAAGTGAAATATTTCAGTCTTAGTGACGGGATCGATGAAGCCGCTGTTACAAACCAGAATGATTTTGGTGCAGAGAAGAATGTACTTGGCGATACGATATATCTGCTGTTGCATTGTTATATTCTGTAGTAGACTGGGAGTCGGTTTTCCGTTCAGAATTGCTGAACTTATAAGAGTTGAGGCAGTTCTTCCGAAGGGGTCAAACACCCGCTTCCAACTCCTTCCATGCTTTCCAATCCGTTTGTCCCATGGACCGGTACGCTGCTCATTGTTACGCCACGATGATCTGTAATGAGCTCCTAGTTAAAAAAAAATCACACGCGGGATTGCTTTGCTATGTGAATTATGTCGCGCGATTTACGCAGTCGAGAGCGGATTTGGACGGTCGATGCGAATGAGGGAGCGAAATGACAAACGGATTGCTCGACTTCGGAAATACCATACGACAGAATCCGAATCAGCGAATCCAGTTACGTAAGATCGCTGACGCATTTTTCCCGTTAGATCGACTGAGCGCGGTCTTGATATTTGCAAACGATCCGAATCGATCGGGAGGAATTTTAGGCACGGCGGCGTGGGGAACGGGATGCCGAAAGCTTGTGAAGAGAATGTGCCAAGTATGTGTATTCTGTATGTGTATTATGTATCATGTAATTATTGCTATCAAACGTCGCATCTATACTCGTTACGTTCTAACGTAGATAACGTAATTGTTTTGATCATATAAAGTAATATAACACATGAGCAGTACGTGTGTGTATATAATATATATATATGTATATATAATCAATGTTTTCTATACGTAATATTGTATTTACAACTTACAACATCTCCTTCACCTTAATTAAATACAAAAAATTATTTCGATGTGAAGTGTAACATTTGCGATAATATTCTTGCACATTTTTACGCGTAAAAATTTTACAAGCAAATGTCCCTTTCGTATGACACGCATCCACACACACACACACGCACACACACATATATATATGTGTGTGTGCGTGTGTATATTACGACGAGTCTGTTGTAACGATGGATATATAAAATCTTGAGAATAGTAACTTTAGAAAAAGAGATATGTACGTAAGGACACAAATTTCTGCGAAATAAGGAAAAGAAAACGCATTTTACAGTATCAAGTCCTTTTAGCGTCTAGTGTATAAGTTATATGACGTATGTCGATTAGTAGAGAGTTAGAGGTAGATTAAGGTGGTGACATTACCTGGGCCGCTACTCACCTACAGGCACTGAGCCTGTCATGGGAGTAGGCGATGATGACACCATGGTCAACCGACCTTGTTCTTTCACTATGGGATCTAGAAGAGAAAAGCTTCATTTATATCCGGACGAAGCGCGAATTCGCAAAAATGTATTACAAGGAATTGGCGTTCAGACATTACGGCGAAGAGAACGCATCGACATATGCTTACAAAAGTAAGGATGCTCCATAGCCTCGCGCGCAGTTAGTCTCTCGTAATGATCGTAGCGCAAGAGCTTGTCGAGGAAGTCCAAACTCTCCGGTGAAACTAGATGCTGGTTTTCCGAATGTACAAAGCGTTCCCAGCGCTTACGCGAATGCCGCCCTAAAATGTCGTTGAAACGTGGATCGAGTTCAATGTGATACTTGTCAAGATACTCAAACAGTTCCTCGGTCCCGAGAACTTTTGCAATTCGAACTAATTGGTCATAATTATCGTGTCCATGAAAGAACGGTTCTTTCCTGAATATCATACTCGCGAGCATACAGCCCAATGACCACATATCTAATGAATAGTCGTACATCTGAAAGACATCAAACAGTACTGTTCATTGCTTCTGTACACAATACTTGCGCATACATCTCTAAAAAGTTATTTTCTCCCTCTGTCTCGTCGCTGTCGACGCCGCTTGTCATATTACGTTTGATGCACAGAATACATACTTGATAATCTACAAGTAATTCCGGGCCTTTGAAATAGCGAGAAGCTACTCGTACATTGTATTCTTGACCGGGATGGTAGAACTCCGCCAATCCCCAGTCAATTAACCGTAACTTTCGATTCTCATGGTCTATCATCACGTTGTGCGGTTTCACATCCCTGTGCATAATTCCCATACTGTGACAGTAATCTAACGCCTGTACAGAAACCAAACGAGAGCGATTATATTATAAACGTCACAACATCCCCGTTTTCTTACATTTAGACGGTGCGTCAGTCTTGTACAATTCTGTTACTTACTACGAATATTCACAACTCCAAAATTCAAAAAATTGCTGAAATTTTAAAATTTGTTGATGCACCTGGAAGGATGAAAAGGAAGCATCTTTTCACATGTTCTTTAACAGGGAAAAATTTTATTTTTAATAATCCTCTAAATCGCAAACAGATAACATGAAAATCAATAGACCATTTGTGCAAATGACTCGTGTACAAATTAATTGCAGATTTTGATACATCGATAATGTCTTTAAATACTTTTGCAAAACAAACGTGATGATAGTAACAACACTGATAAGTGATTAAACAAAAAAAGAGAATGGGAAAAACGTTACACAAAAATTGTTATCTAAAACTGATAAGTAAATAATTTCCTATCATCAAAACGAGATGAAACATGTGCAAAAGTTTTCATTTTCATCCAAGGCTGCAGTATCATATCGCAGTGTAAAAACAAAACTGAGCAATAATAGACACATGGACATTAATAAGGAAAATGCAAAAAACAGTAATTCAACATTTTCCAGCTCTTTCTGGAACCGATGACTACGTCTATCAAAACAATAATCTTAAAGTTTCACCACAAACTGATATTTGGTTCCATTGCACTTAACAATACACGCACTTTAAGTAATTCGTAGAGGTAGTATCTTATGTCGTAGTCAGTTAGCGTCTGGTATAATTGCTTGAAGTCTGTATTGTTGACATGTTCAAAGATCAGTGCTGGTGTCCTCGAAACAGGATCTTTGACAACTGCTTGGAGTGTAATTATGTTGGTCCCACCTTTAAGATTCTCTAAAATTTTTATTTCCCTTTTTATTTTCTTCTTTTTTACAGGCTACAACAAATAAAAAAAAATATTAATACCTCTTCTCTTTTCTTCCTATCTTATCAGATACTCATTGAATGTTATATGTTCGTTGAATATATAGTTTAGCGTAATTAACATACCTTCAATATTTTTACGACACATTTTTCATTGTTTGTAACATTTATGGCTTCAAATACTTCACTATATTTACCCCTTCCCAATTTTCTTACTAATTGGTAATCATCTTGTTGCCTATGTCGAGAAACACAAAGCAAATCATTAAAACAGAATGTTACCAATGATGTTAATAGCAACAATATCAAGAATTTATATTTTCTATAATAAGGCTTACCCCCAATCAACAACATAAGATTCATAATCCCAGTACTCTCTTGGTTTATGTGAATTCACATCAGCATAAACTCGTGCTCTACTTGGTAATGCCATTCTCTCAAAAGTATTACTATTAATAAGTGCCTTATTGATAGATATACTGTCTCTGCTGTCTATTCCAAACTTACAGCTATTAATGACTTTGTCTCCTCTGTTCACCCAACTACGTACACGTGAGAACAGTAATAAACCTAAACAATACATACAATTTTATTAAAAATCGGATAAATTCGTAATTACACAAAAATAATAAAGAAGATAATACATAAATGATGAAAATTTAAATCACTTAAGCAGCCCTTATGATATAAGGCAATTTGATACAATACCCCTTTAAGAGAGATGCTTGGTATGTGAACGTAATAGTACAGAATATTCAGAAGAAACATAGAAGCATAAACATATGTGTATACTAAAAAAAGTACATGAAAATTTTCAAGCAAACTCAGAATCTTTAAGAAAACGTAAAGCATTGAGTGCAGTAGAAGATATATTATAGCTTGCTGTGAACCTTGACACGGTGTGCGATACAGTTTCAAGTCTGTGCAAGTTCTACCGAAAGATATAAGCGGACAGGATAAAAACACGTAGACAGAGACAAAAACTAGAGTTCTTATCAACTACAGCAAAGTGAAAGCACCTTATTTCGATATTTTCACTTATCGATTGTACCGTCAGGGTCTCGGGAGTATGCAGAACGTGTTCAGGGATCACTTGTTGGCGTGGCGCACGGCGCACGACGATGGGATTCCGTCCAGCTTTCGCGTTCGCGAGATTCGCAACGAGACGAACGTACTAGCGGCCAACAAAGCGAAAGCACGCGCATGCAAGAGGCACAAGGCACGTACACACATGTACCCGTGATATATCACACGCCATCGCAGTCGCGGAATAGACGTAGACTCATATTGGACTCACCTAGAGCATTCCGAGCTCGAATCTTGACTGGATTAAATATAACGAATTCCCGATTTCTTTGCGAGAGCGCGAAGCTTACTCGCGGAATAGCTGAGGCCGCGCGGCCGTGTGAAACTCGAGATTTTTGCGGGCGGCCGGCTTCTTAAACGAGCGAGGTCCAAGATGGCAGCCGGCGACCCGCCATGAACTTCCAAAGTACAGAAGTCCAGAAACTCTTCGCACACAACGATCACGCGAGAGAGATTGTCCGCGAGATAACGATCGTTTTCATAGTCAGATCTTAAAGTTTTAGCACAAGAACATCTGTAATGGTTTCTGCACACAGGACGCGGTAACGCTTGCCGCGCGGCGGAAGTTCGCGCGGCAAGCATTACCGCGTCCTGTGTGCAAGAGCCATAACATGTTAAATTTACGGATTTCTTTGTGCGTTGACTTAAGTTTAAATTTACACACAGGTATGGCCATTGTCCCCTAGTCCATAACCTTGCTTTAATCTTTAAGTCGTAAGAAATTGACCAACCACAGTAGATTATTTTAAAAATAATCAACTGTGGTTGGTCAATATCTTACGGCTTAAAGATTAAAGCAAGGTTGTGGACAAGGGGTGTATTGTCAGTGGGTGCTTTCCAATTGTTTAACACATCTTGACACACACGTACACAAAACCAGTTTATTGGTTACATATTATCTAAAATATCTTGTAAGATAATATACAACCAATAAACTGGTTTTGTGTAACACAGTGTATGCAACTGGAAAGCACCCAGTATTTAACGTAACGTAACATGTTACGGATGTGCTTGTGCGTTGGCTCTAAAGGGACGTCTACATTGGAAGTAAACAGGAAGAAGTAGGAAGTAGGAATAAGAAATTGACCAATCATAGTTGATTATTCTTCTCACATTCGACTGTGGTTGGTCAATTTCTTACTCTTACTTCTTACTTCTTGCTATTTACTTCCAATGTAGACGTCCCTTTAAGCCCATTCTACAATTGCGTGAACGTGGTTGTAAGTGGTTGTAAATGATTACGACAACCTATCAGAGTAAAGCCTATTCTACAATTGCGTGAACGTAGTTGTAAGTAGTTGTAAGTGATTACGACAACCAATCAGAGTAAAGCAATCAGTGAATAAAACATTCGGATTGGTTGACTCTTACGTTCACGACTACGCTTACGCAATTGTAGAATGGGCTTAAGGTTGATATTTCACGTGTCATATGACAAGCTTTTTGGTTGACGAATAAAGAATCTAGAAATACTCTATTCGCCAATCAATAAACGTATCCGAAAGCTTGTCGTACGACACGTGAAATAGCACCCTAAACTGCGCAGTAAACTTACGTATGCTGCTATTTCAAGAATAAGGGTCCAGTTGATTATTTTAAAAATAATCGACTGTGGTTCGTCAATTTATTACAGCTTAACCCCTGGTCTACATTCAATGATTTAAGATTTAAACCTTAAAAATTGACAAATCACAGTCGACTATTATAAGAATGATCCAATAGGATTAGTCAATTTTTAAAGCTTAAGTCTTAAATCATTGAATGTAGATCAGGGATAATAAATCGCGCCTATAATCTGATACGGGCATAATGGCTTGGTTTACATCGTGCACTTGATACGCGTACTATATAGTAATGGCTCCTACACACAGGACGCGGTAATGCTTGCCGCGCGGCGGAAGTTCGCGCGACAGCCAATCAATATGCTGCTTTCCGTAATAACCTTCTAGTTCTTACGGAGAAACAACATATTGATTGGCTGTCGCGCGGACTTCCGCCGCGCGGCAAGCATTACCGCGTCCTGTGTGCAGGAGCCATAACTTTCTATTAAATAATCTTAATATTGAGAATGCATATCAACGATGACGCATCAATCGATATAATAAATATTCTTGATCAGTATTATACCAGCTTAATATATCGTTATTTATATACTTCGTCGATATTAAGATTTTCTAATAGAAAGTTACTATTTAGTACGCGTATCAAGTGTACGATGTAAACCAAGCCAATGACTCTCGCAGCCAGCGTGCGATACGTGACACGTGATATCCAATCAGCGTACAGCTTTTCCAGAACAGCAATACGATCATTGGATATCAAACAGCGCATTGCGCGCATTGCGCTAGTTTGAGCTTTAATAGATCTTCTACAATAATGGAAGATTCACACTGCGTCGAGTCTGATGTTCAATATCCAATAAAAAATAGCTTTCCAATGGAGAATTGAATTCTCTACTAGAAAGTTGTTCTCTTATTGAATATCGGACGCAGTATGAATCCTCCATAAGTCATTAGTCACAATGACGCATATATATAAAACCAAGCATTTGTATAATTTTGTAAAGACCATTCTACAATTGCGTAAGCGTGGTCGTGAACGTAAAAATCAACCAATTAGAATGTTTATTTACTGATTGCTTTATTTTGGTTGTCGTAATTATTTACAACCACGTACGCAATTGTAGAATGACCTTAAAACGTAACTGCATTGTAGGCAATTCTTGACGTTTCACTTATAACGTGACGAGTACGTAATTTTAATTGCACACTTATCTATATTTACACAAAAAACCCTGGCACCAATCAGCGGAGACACGTGACTGAGTTCATCCTTCGTCGAGGCTCTTTAATTGGTCGATATTATCATTGTGTTCATTAAACTCTGCGAATTGTTTACTGGCCGTTACTTTGCTGATATAATTATTAATATTTCTTTTTCTTTCCTTATAGTTTCCCTGCTGCACATTTTCACATCAATCGTATCATAAATGATCAGGACAAATTTCAAGTTTACAGATCATGCGTTTTCATGTTCCATAAAACTCAGAAATACTCTTTGCACCACAGTATTTATAAAAAAAATAAACTAATCTAAAGAATCGTCAGCGTAATATTTAAGGGCAGAAAGGTAACAGATTATATTTATTGATGAATGGGGGAGAAACATGAATATGTATGTTTATATATTCATTAGAATATATCCGAGTTACAAGTCGTAACTATCGCCGCACACAGCATGAAACGTGCGAATACAATAACTGATGATCACTTGCTGAATACAATGAAGCGTATTGCACCTATATATCGTTTATTGCATATGTTGGCGTCTACGAGCAGCTCTCTGTTTATCGAAACGTAGTTCCATCTCTTCTAGAACGCGCGGAGTATAACGAACTACTAATTTCACGGAATTCTGCGCCTGCTTCAACAATTCTACCGCCTTTTCGTGGTTTTCACCTTCAACGCACTGAAGAGCAAATTTCATCCTGGTATTCTTTGCAGTATGAAAAGAATTAAACGAAGGAAGGACTACCACTCACCACTCCATTGACAGACAACAGCTGATCTCCGCGTTTTAAACCGCCGTGTCTGTCGGCAACTCCACCGGGGATGATGCGAGATATGTAAATCGGCGAATTTTGCTCCTTACCTCCCATCACATTGAAACCAAGCCCCTCCTCGGTCTTGGGCAGTTCTACCACGCGCGGGTGTGCGTGACCTTCGCTGGCAGCGAAAGCAGCAACGGTTGCTTTAGCTGTAGCAGATGCACGCACATCCTGTGAACCCTTGACAGAACAGTCAATGATTGTTATAATGGCAGTGATCGATGAGAAATTGGTGTGTCACTCGCTATATTTACCTGAATGTCGACAGTCTCATACACATGCTCATATACTTCTCGTACCGCACTAAGGAAATCACTTTGCAACACTTTCTGCAATGCTGCCAATTTGGTGGTGGGAACCTCTCCGCCTGAACATCATAAATATTGAAAAAATGATATCAGTAGCAAGTGGAAAATTGCTCTATTGTGTGACTACATACCCTTTTGCAACTTGTCTAACAATTCTATGGACCTTTTGACATCTAGAACAAAGAAAGATAAAATTCTATAAAATCTTTGGCCCATATTCTCTTTTATCCAGGAAAATACTTCTGAATGTGACTCAAAGCCAATTAAAAGACCTATGAGTCATCAATGAGTTTCTATCAATATCGCTTAAATCTTAATCTAAGTTTCATGCTTGGTTCTACAACTTACTTTAACTTGAAATTAACTCATGAAAGACCTTTCCAAATAAACTTTCATGATCACATATTGTATGTATATGAGAAAATCAACCAATCATGACCCATGCAATAAGAAGAGGCTTCATATTAGATGTATTTTACATTTGATTAGCCAATTTCCTTGTGCATATAAATAATGCAACTGTGTAAGTTTGTATAGATCTCTAAAGAGTTTAACTCTGATTAAAGTAAGTTAATTGAGCCTGAGTCTTTTTGTCTGAATATATAGTTTAAACTCAAATTAAAATCATCTATGTGCTTTTTGTCTCCTGTTTCTTGCTCTGTTTTTTTTTTTGCTAAAGGCTTAAGATTTCAGTGAGAAAGAAACAAGAAGCAAAAACGATTTAGATTAAGATTTAATCGATGTTGGCAGAAATAGGCATTAGAAACACTTTTGTTGACAAAAGAGAGTTTAGAGGATATGGCCCATCAAAATTATAATTCATTGAGCCTATACTGCTCTTTTGTACTTCTACTCTATTTTTCTTTATTTTTGTATTTTGCGAGAGTTAATTTGGGTGGAGAATGAGAACTTACCCTTCGCTAAAGTAAGAGGCTCGCCCATGGTTGCCATTACTTTTATATTTTGTGTCACACGGCGTATTTGTTTTCCACCTGTTAATTAAACCTCAACGCGTATGTGCATAACGTAAAGATAAAATATAAACAAAGTACGGACCAATATAGCGTATTTGTACGCGAGAGGAAAACCTCCGAGTACCAACAAGTATATTCTGAAAAATCAATTGATGCTTGTTTTTCATTCGGTCATATGGACAAATTTATTAATCAATGAAAGTACCGGAATTGCTCACCAGTGGAGCTAAAATCTCTCTTCCCCCTCTTCGTCAGTGAATCTTACAAATCTGTTCGTTTTATTTACACTTTAGGTCTGTTCTTTGTAATTAAACTAGTCCATACTTTGAAACTTAAAAAAACAGATATATAACTGTGATCTGGTATAAAAAAGAGAGAAAGAGAACCAGTGCAAGCAAGAACAGCCTGTTCGGCTAAAAAGAAGAGACCATTTGCTCGTTGCTGCAGTCCCGCCGAATATGCGGAAAGCGCGACTAAAACGAACGGACCTTTCGTCATGCCGGCGGGAGAGCGAGCGATAAAATGGCGGATTTTCCGGAGAAATTGGCCGTAGCACGGGGGAAAGATTTCGTCAAACAAAATATCCTTCGCGTCAAAAGTTCCTCCCCGAAAGAGCCCAAGCAGCGCTCCGTCGACACTCGTTACGGCGACACGCGTGATCTGAAAAATAGCGGACTACTTCCGACTTACGTGCACAAGAAAGTACGAATGTTATTTCTGTCGTTTGCTCATTGGGCTCGTCTACGATGCGGCGTAAGCTTGGCGTGAAGGTCAGAGTGAGAGATGAAAGTAATTCATTTCTGAGCTTGAGCAAGAGAAATACTTTCGATGTGAGGAAGCAGAAATGATAGGCGTATCGTGGACGAGCCTACGCGTTCTCGACATAATTTTTTAACGTCTTCACGTTCCTGCAGAATTATGGCAAGATACCGAAATTCGTGGCGCTTGGCACAAGAGCCTCCGTGAGCGTAGAAACGGAAACTACGAGACACCGTGATCTCGATGAGGACAAAATGCCCGTGATACCCTTGTGTCGATATGTCGACAAGGAAGAGCGGAAAATGTTGTTGGATGTAGGTATAGATCCGTGAATCCACATTCGTTCTCAGAATCTCAGTTAATTCCTTCGATTATGTGGAAACAGGGTATGAAGGAAAAATGGGAGAGTTTGATGAAGCAATTCCAAAGATTGCCATTGACCATCACGCTGGCGCACGTGCAGAGGAAGGCCAGGTTGGAGCGCGAGTTGCAGCAGCTCGAAAAGGATATCGCGATTGTCGAGCGACATCCGCATATGTACGTTTACGGCACCGACGACACGTAACAACGTCGACATGCTTTACGATATTTCGAGACGTACGGGGAAGAAATGTATCCGTCCTATCACATTCCTGTCGATATGTTCCGACAATATTTATACATTGTACGTGAAAAGATGTATAAACGATTAATACGATCGAGCTTCTTTCTGAACAGCTTGATTTCCTTTACCAATTCCACGTAATGGTACATCAGTATTAAAATTTCCACCTCTTGGGGTTGACTTTTCTTTGATAACTGTCAGTTAGGTCATACGTTTGTTTTTGCTTCAAATTAGACAGAGGATATAGACAGTTGAGTGAAAAATTATAATACTGATGTTATATTACTGTTAAAAATCGATTCTTCAATAGCAGCTTAAAATTAGATTGAAATTAAAACTGCCAACACGTCAAACCCGCGTAGCGTTGCGTCAGGGTCAGTGTCATGTCGTTGACCTTGCGTTTCTCATAAGTTGCGAAATCTGATGGCGTCAATCCGTTTCGCTGAAAGCGCGCCAAAATCTGATCGCCATTCCGTTGCATTCCTAGACTAAGTTCGTCTTGCACGCTTTCGTGCTGAAAGCACCATTCTATCTTTCTTTGATATAATGAATGATAAAAATGGCATGAAATTTGACAGCATGAAGATAAAATGTGCAAGACGAAGTTAAGGCCTTTGCACGTAGAAAAATTTTAACTGTAACCGTAAGGTTAAATAATTGACCGAGGAATAATTGACTGTGATTGGTCAGATTGGTTAAAATTTTTCTACGTGCAAAGGCCCTTAGCTTCTTTTTCGAGAAAAAAATTTCAAAAAATTTCCTTCGAAAAGAACGTTCTGGAACACAACCCTGGTAACCATGAAGGAAAATTCACATCTTTGGTTGCATCCCAAAACATCTTTTTCGAGGAAAATTTTACTCTTAAATCTATAGTTCATGTTACATATACTATAGACTTAAGAGTAAAATTTTTCTCGGAAAGGACGTTTTGGAATGCAACCTTGGTACACCAAAGTGATGAAATATGATAATTGACAGTTTCTGTTTTTCTACCAGCGCGATTGGCTTTTCTGTCAAAGGTTGCTTTCCAACAAGAGACACAAGTCGATACAAACATCATTCTATCTTTGTTCCACATTTAGTGAGTAACAAAGATAGGATGATACTTGTGTCGATTTGTGTCTCTTGTTGGAAAGCAACCAAAGTATGAATTCTCCTTGAGAGGAAAGATGTCATGTAGAAGTGCGATCTCATAGGCGACAATGACGACGACAAATAATGGGTCAATATAACACCCATTCGCAACGGACGACAATCGGCCGAGCTCGGGAAAACGTCGATACACACCTCCTCCTTCTCCCCCTCCTCACTTCGCCCCACTTCGCGGCAATTGTGTCCCAGCTCCGTCGTGCTATCCGCTACAAAACACTGGTGTTTCCCGAGGCATTTTTCCAGCGGATTAAACGAAGCTAGTCAGAAATGGTAATCGTCAGCGCGTCCTGTACGGACACCCGAGCCCGCGACGATCCTCCCGCGACCGCGACACCGCGTCGCGCGGTCCTCCCGGTTTCTCGACCTCGTCCTCGCATACGAAAATAATCTCTCGCGAGCGATCTGTTTTTATTGAGATATCTCTTGCGCCTATGTGTCAAGCAGATCTGTTTCAAACAATCTGTCTGTCTTGCAGGGTAATGAAAGTTCGATGCCCCTGGAACTCTGTTCAAACTGTAAGTCCCTTCAGTCACTACCTCGAGTTGTTTCAATCCGAGTATCTCGAAGTAACCTGACTTCTTATCGGGTGGTGTTGTGCCTAACGTAACGTTTCAACGAGCAAGTGTGCAGTGGAATTGCGTTGTTATTATTGCAAATTTGCGCGCTCGTAATTAGATTCTTGACGAGAATCCTTCGAAGAAGGATTCGCCCCGACAATTCGCTCATACGTGATTTTTAATGCTCTAGTTGACGTGGACGAAATCAGAAGACTGGGGAAAAGATTTCGGAAATTAGATCTGGATAATAGCGGCGCTCTCAGCATCGATGAATTTATGTCCTTGCCTGAGTTACAACAAAATCCGTTGGTACAACGTGTTATCGACATATTCGACGCGGACGGCAATGGAGAAGTAGATTTTAAGGAGTTCATTCACGGAGTGTCTCAGTTCAGTGTTAAGGTAATATATCCCAGATAGATTTTCATAACAATCATGACATGAGACAATTATGGTGGAAGTTTTACAATTCTTTTTGTTATATTATAAATATATAATGGTGTAAATACATAAATCATTGAGTTTATATCATGTATAACGATGTTAGTTCTGTATTACATCGATGCAGCAAGGAATTTATTTAAAGTTACTCCCAGATTCTTATATTCTTCATTTTGCATGACACTATTTGGAACAAATTTTAATCATTTTCTTCATATTTCTATTTTGTTATTTTATTTGATAAATATGTGTACAATCTGATCAGTCATAAAGAAGTCACATCAAAGTTGTTGCATTTTGTGATTTAATATATTTAAAGTTTACATAAATTAGTTTGTTGGAGATCCTGTCCTCCACAAACAGTGTAGCTATCTATCCTGTACAGAAATAATTGTGCAACTTGTAATATATACAATATGTGCAGAAATAATGATCAATTTGTCAATTTGGCAGGGTGACAAAGAGAGCAAATTACGATTTGCTTTTAGAATTTATGATATGGATAATGATGGTTACATAAGTAACGGGGAGCTTTTCCAAGTGCTAAAAATGATGGTCGGCAATAACTTGAAGGATACACAATTACAGCAGATTGTTGACAAAACAATATTGTTTGCTGATAAAGATGAAGATGGCAGGATTAGTTTTGAGGAATTTTGTTCTGTAAGTAATTGTCAGCACTTGGAGCATATTTTCCTACAAGCTGTGTGACACATTATAGACATGCACCTTTTATGATTGTTTTAGGTTGTTGGTAATACGGATATTCATAAGAAAATGGTAGTTGATGTTTAAGCTCCAAATTCGCGCAAACAAAACTCTTAATTTACAATACATGGTACATTAATTGAAATCTACAAATTCAATATTAACAACAGATTTATGGGATAGTTCTAAGTAACAAAGATCTGTTTAGAGTGAATTCACGTCATTATTGTTCCAAAGCCTTTAATCATTATGAGTCTGTCCAAGAGACAAAAATTCACAAGGTATGTCAGACCAAATGCAGCACGAATATTAGGTCAGTATGAAGCACACATGTCTTGTATTGTGTGCTAAGGAATGTTCTGGAATCAGATCAAACTGTCTTGAGTGTTTTTTCAATGACAAAGAACAAAAGAGCAACGGAATGGTTACAACGTGCAATTTGGTATTTTATATTCAATACTGAACTAAAAGTTTTCGAAAATTTTTTTTTTTTTTTTTTTTTTCAAAAGTTTATCAAGCGCCTGCTGGAGGGAACTTTGCGCATAATTTATACCTTCCATTAGTAACACTCTTAGTGAGGAAGCACGAAAGTAAAGTCAAGAACGTCACCATGCCATAAACTTGTCGTATTTCCTTCGCTGTACAAAAAGGAGTAATCGTTAACATTGTCATTAATAGGTTAACATTAAAGATTTTATTCGATAGCCACGGCGAGTCCGTGGTTACTATTATTTTAAGCTATTAATATTTTACAAATGTTATAGATAATTCGATATACTTCATATTACGTTTACTTACAATATAAACAATAATCATTGATTGTGCATTCGAAAGAGGGATACCTGGGGAGAAAATTGTGTGGATTCGTAAGCAAAGATACTAATTATTTAAGTCGCACCACTTTGTTGGCCGTTGCGTGTATAAGTTATGTATCGACATGGGATGTTTGTAATTTTCGAGAGTGTACGATTTATTTATTTAGATATTAATTTATTCATGCGCGAGTAGCGAGATGATTTGCCATTACGAAATGTATGGAGGTATATGTAACGGATAAGAGTTTATTTTATCTTTGTTAATTCTATGTACACGTACGATGTTATATGATCTTATCGTGTCTAAACTTGAAAATTGTGAAATATATATTGAAATTAATCTCTGTACAGATACCAATGTTGCGTCTTTTCATTTTTGTGAAAACACGAAACTCGTCGATGTTTCAAGTCTTCTGCATATCAAAGTACGAACTAGAAAAAGGAGTAAATATATGAAATATATGCATGAAAATTGAAAATACTGCAACGTGCAAAGTAAAATTAAAAAAGTCAGCAAAGGTGAGATTTCTCGAAGATTTTTTAAAGGAATCGTGTTTTTCACACACTGTTTTTCCAAGAGCTGGAAGTTTATTGGCTCTCCCGCGTTATTTTTGCCGCGCGAGAAACGTTTCTGTAGAATCCTGTGTGCAGAGGTCATTAGGTTTGTTTGCACTTTTGACACTTTTATACCTATATTTTTACGCTTGTACACTGGATCTCTCTTTAGAAATAAAAACTCTCATTGGATTTCTCTTATCGCGTCTAATGTGCAACGGACATTAGATACAAGAGTATGAAAAGTGCAGGTAACGTGAATAAACCTATTATTCCCAGTTGTGGGTTGCATTCTAAAATTCAACTTTGGTTACCATAATTCTATATTTCATGTTACGTATACTATAGAAAATGGTAACTAAGGTTGAATTTTGGAACGCACCCCAGGGTGGCGATTTTCAACGTCATGCGAATGAGATGTGCATACAAAAATTCTATAGTTCACGTTACACAACTATAAATTTTCGCATGCGCATCTCATTCGCGTACTGTTGAGAGCAACAGACTTATGCAGGATTTACATCGCGTCTGATGTAAGACGTACGATATCCAATAGGAGAACAGCTTTCCAATGGAGAATTGAATTTTCTATAAAGGGACATCTACAATAAGTAATAAGCAGTAAGCAGTAAGTAGTAAGTAAAGGCCATCACACACAAAATTCCGTAATCGAGTATTCGGCTCTTCGTAATAATGGAGAGGTTACGAAGAGCCGAATGGGATTGGTCGATTTCTTTATGCTTACGTTTTAAGTTCTTACGGAATTTTATGTGTGATGGCCTTAAGCAATAAGAAGTAGGAAGTAAGAATAAGAAATTGACCAATCAGAGCTGATTATCCTTCTCACATTCGACTGTGGTTGGTCAGTTTCTTAAGCTGGTGGCATATAGAAAAACTTAAGCGTCTTCTACAATGGCCGTAGGAGTAGTAGTAAGAAATAAGCAGTAAGCAAATTGACCAATTCCATTCTCATGTTTCAAAAATAATCGATTGTGATTAGTCTATTTACTTACTGCTTATTTCTTACTACTACTCCTACTGCCATTGTAGAAGACGCTTTAAGCAGTAAAACGTAAGCAGTAAGTAAATTGATCAATCACAGTCATTCATTCTTCTTACGATCCAAGAATCAACGACTGTGGTTGGTCAATTTGCTCACTGCTTACATCTTACTGCTTAAGTTTTTCTATGTGCCACAGCCCTTACTCTTACTTCCTGCTTTTTATTACTTACTTCCAATGTAGACGTTCCTTTAGAAAGCTGTTCTCCTATTGGATATCAGATGTCATACGTCGGATATCGAACGCGGTGTGAACTCTACATAAAGCGCTGACGTTGCGCGCCCGAATACAGCCAACTGCCATTCGAAGAGAGCGACACGACTCAGCAGTGTTGGCGACACTGCCGTTCTCCCTCCTGCCGCTGTATATCATTGTTGCTGTTTTGTGGCCGGTGTATGTTGGCTAGTTTACGTTTTTCACTCTTAGTTGTCCTCCTCGCGTAGAGTACAATTCTCCGGTGATATATCACGAGGTTGACGCGACGGATCTCGTTGACGGGGACTCATAGGCGCGAGTCGTCGGCGTTGACAGGGAAGATGGAAAACTTGGAGGAGGTGCTGCAGGCGCTCGACGAGTTCCAGAAGATGCGGCCGACGGAGATACCGCGCGAGCTCGAGGAGTACCTGTGCTGGGTCGCCAAGACGGGCGACCCGGTGTATCAGTGGCCGATGATCAAGACACTCTTCCGGGAGAAACTCACTCGCGTGATGACGGACTTTTACGAGAGCTGCCCCACGTTGGAGCTCGCGGCCTGCCCCAACGTAGAACATTTCAACTACGACACGATGAAGAGCAACCTACTCGAGAGACTCGAGTCGTTCGCGAACGCGCCCTTCACCGTCCAACGGATATGCGAACTGCTGACCGCGCCGCGGAAGGAGTACAATCGTGTCGACAAGTTTATGCGCGCCATCGAGAAGAACATCCTGGTGGTCTCGACGCGCGAGCCTGGCCCCATAAACAGACGCGGCGAGACGGGCGACGGCATGGTGAACGGCTCCGTCGAGGAGGACACCGCATCGGTCACACAGCAGCAACAACAACCACCGCCACCGTCGCCGCAGACGACACAGTCGGCCGCGCAGGACGTCGAGATGGAATGGGAGAAAGACTGCGCCTCGACCGTCACCATCAGCGTGCACACCGTCGAGAACGAGACGTCTCTGCTGCACACCGTCGTGCCAGGCGCCGCCGCCGCCGCCGCCGCCGCCGCCACCGCCGCCGCCAATTCCGCTGCAGCCAGCACGGGCGGCGCGTTGGCGAAGAACGCGGTGTTCTCCGTGGACGAGACCGCCCGCGAGAAGCTGGAGCAGGCGGTCTCTAGGAGCGACCAGCTCACGACGTCCAACTTCGTCGGCGCCACATCGAGCTTCTCGGCGATATCGAACCTAACCTCACAAGTAGAACAGTCGCATGAGCCGGTCGTGGCCGCCGCGGCCTCGGTAGTGCAGAACCTGTCGACGCCTGCGGAGGCGATCGTCGCCGAGGACTCGCTCGGGAGTGCTGACGTGGCGGACGTGATCATGAACGAAGATACCAACTCCCAGGCTAGTTTAGACATGGAGAATGACGAGGTGGATCCGGCGACCGCGGTAACGACGACTACAGCGACGACGACGACGACGACGACGACGGCGGCGGCGGCGGCGACGGTGACGACAACGCCGGCAACTACGTCGCCGTCGACGACGGCGTCCACCACGTCGGCGTCATCCTCACCGTCGTCGTCGTCATCGTCGTCGTCGTCGTCGTCAATGTCATCATCATCATCGTCATCCTCGACCTCATCTTCATCGTCCTCCTCCTCTTCCTCCTCGGCGACTACCACAGTCACCGTGGTAGCTACGGTGATCCCGTTGACGACAGACACTACGCGGAACCTGCAAGCCGCCTTTCAAGCGAAACGTTTTGAGGATGCCGACGAGAAGTGCTCAGACAAGCCAAACGAGAAGACAACTGCGGCGGCGGTCGCGGACTCACCAGGCCTCGTTCATTCCACGAAGAGCGGCGAGGTCGCGGAGACTGAATGCGGCGACGTAAACGGGATACCTCGCGATGAGAGCAGAATAACGGAGAGCGACTCGTTGAAGACAGACGTCGAAGTGGCGGAGGTCGCCTCGGGCGACGACGAGGCTGGCGACGGCGTCGTCGCCGACGAGGAGCGGCTTCCGAGCAAAGTAGAGGAAGAAGCGGAGGCTTCGCCTCGGCTGGACGACGTGGACGAGGAAAAGTCGCGCTGCCAAGACGCCGGAAGCGCGGACATCGCGCAGATGGTGTTCATCGAGACCGCGGAGGACAACGCTATCGCGTCCGACGAATGCGCGAATGCGTCAGTAGTGTCGCCCGAAGCATCACGCAAGACGGAGAAGACCGAGTTGCAGCCGAAGGGAACGTGCGCGACGACGACGACCACGACGACGACAGCGAGCTCCTCTCCCAAGGACAGCCGGCTGCTGCACGACCAGACCGCCAGCGAAAAACCCGACAGCACAGACGTGGAGCAGGTTCTAGAAACCATTCCCAGGCTGGGATCTCCCAGGAGCGACGAGCAGATGGGACAAGAACTACACGCCGAGTTCAACGGGGACGGCACGAAGATGATGAAAGTCTCCAACGACAAGGCGGCTCTCGTTGAGTCCATAGTGGTAGAGCCGGCTAAGGAGAAGGCCAGGGAAGTGACTGCGGTCGAGAAACTCGACTCGACCGTGTCTCCCGTTATCGAGATGATCCCGTTATCGGACGGCTCGGTCACCGACACGGTCGTCTGCCCGTGTCCGCAGGACGACGCGTTAATGCCCGTTGCGGAGGACGACGGCACGACGGCTGAACAGGTGAAGGTCAAGCAGTCTTCTGTCGTGGAGAGCGCAGCCTGCAGGAGGGAGCCGCACGACCAAGTGGAGATGATGGAGGTGGACGAAGACGAGGAGTCAGCGTCGACGTTCCAGCAACAACAACAATCGGACGAGCAGATGGAGGACGAGACGATGGAGGAGTTGTCGAAGAGTTAATCCAGACGAGCCGGCCGAGTCTCACCGACCTCTCCTCTCCCTCTGCTTCAACATTTCATACTTGTTCCCCGGCGTGTGACGCCGACGACACGCCGGGGCACGTCGGATGCATCACAGACGCTTCCACAAGCTGCCCGTGGCGGCGTAGCTCGTGCGAGATCGCAATGTCGTTTCAGGGACAAGCGAGAGCTGGCGGTGAACTTTCGACGGGACCCTCTATATTGTCCACAAAACTCGTACATCTCGTTCGTCGTTCTTAATTTATTCCGGCTGCATCGTTGGGTACGTCGTCCCACGGGGAGAACTCCACACACACTTATACACGCGCGCCGACGAGATGCGTTTTTTCTAACTCTTCTCGGAAGAAAAAAGTACACAGCCTACAATCCGCGGAAGGAAAGAGAGAGAGAGAGAGAAAGAGAGAGAAAAGAAGACGGAAAGTGGCGAAGAGGCGTGAGAACAAGGAAGATTGTAATGTCGGAGCCGCTTGTATAGAAAAGCCCAGGATTAACGGCGGATCATCGAGACGTTTCAATATAAATTTATACACGAGTACCGAGTAGTTGTCTGCTTAGATTAAGGTTGTGCCTGTATTAACTATTGTGTATATCGCGTATCGGACAAGTTTTACACGAACAATTTGTCGATTCGAGAAGCGTGACACAACGCACGGGGTACACCGCGGATGCGGATCCCCCGGCGTCCACGGGACGTGTGTCTCGCGGCCGGGGTGAGCGAACGAAGCCGCGATTGTCGCCGCAGCGGCCTTATAATACTAAGTTTCGATTAAACGTCGAGTGTCCTGTCCGACGACGAGAGGCTGCGGCATTAGTGGGAGCACACCCTCGGGATTAGTCGGAGACTGATTCGTTCTCCGCGCGATGTTCATCGGTGGGTGGCGTAGCAGCGCGGCACACTCGCGGAGACGTCGGGAGAAATGGCGCTGCTTCGAGGAGAGGAGCTGTCTGTCGAAACTCGGTCGAGGCTGATTCTTAAGATAGTCATTGCGGTATGGTCAATCGGGGGGCCGGCGTGTGAATTCAAAATAGCGGATCTTCTATTGTCCATGGTAAGGCGGAAGTACCAATGTCTGCAGGACGCTCTCAGATCCTTATCCTGAGCTGTCTTTTAGCGATAAAAATATCTTTAAATGTAACTCATAGGTTTAGTCAGCCTTCAGCCTTCAGTCACACTCAGAGGCACTTTCTTATTGATAAAAGAAAATTTAGGATAAGGATCTTATTATTTCGGTCTTTAAATATTTATTTATACGCAAGGCTATTAATAGTTGCTACTTGAACTCATCTCAAGTGAGATGATGCTCAGATTTGAATTCAGAGTTAGACGAGTTTTTCAATTGAATCGTGATCACTGATATAAATTTCATATACACCATGATTCGACGGAGAAACCTGGATCTAACTTTGAGTAAAAATCTAAGGCTCGTGTTAATGGCTATTACTTAAAACTTGTCTCAAGTAAGATTCTCAGATTCGAATTCAGAGTTAGATGAGAGTTTTTCAGTTGAATCTGATTGCAGATATAGACATCACACATATTATATGGTTTGTTCCTTTCAACTGCTGCACCAATACCATAAGTTAAAGTGAGACAAATATAACTTTCCTTCAATCTGTGGCTCCTGGCAATTAAATGCTCCTACGCCATTTACCAGTTATCATATTTACGTATTATATTGATTGGCCGGTGTACTCGATTCAAAATTTCTGTAGCTGCTTGTGAATAGATTATATTAAAAATCGAAAAAGAAAATATGAAATATTATATTTCTTGGAAATATGTCCCAAAAAAAAAATCACAGGTCACGTCCGAACGTGTTCAAACACGTCTTCACGTTGCGGCGGTTAAGCCGGAACTCTGAGACAAATATATTTGTCTCATTTAACTTATTGCATCAGCGTAGTAGTGAAGTTGAAAAGAATAGACCAAGACTGAAAAGCTAGGATCTAACTCTGAATAAAAATTTAAATATCTTATGTGAGGTAAGTTTCAGGGAACGACTGTAGACACGGGCCTAAGAATATCCACAAGATAAGATCCAAGCATTGCTACTTTTACCTTGCGAACCGAGTACTTTTCATTTATTATGTGTTGAAGATACACGAAGAGAGAGCGAAGTCAATAACGCGAGCTATGTTTCGCGATCGGAGACATGGCATCCTGATTCCTTCCAATTCAGTACCACTATGATTTTCGCTGATAAAAGAACACGGTCGAAAAGTTTGAGAACAAGAAAAGCCGCGTGAATCTTCTATGACGCTAATTCGAAAACAAAGAAACGAATGGGACGACCGAGCTTTTATTACAAAAAGGAAGATAAAGCGATAGAAAGAACATATTGAAGATCGATCCACGCACGAGTATCCATTGCAACGTGTGATTCGAGCCGCTTGCAGTTCTATCTATGTATTTACACAAAATGGCATTACGAGCGGATTCGGACTTGACGCGGATCTAATGAATCATTGTTAGACGAATATCGTAGGAATGGGATAAGAGTAATATAAACTAATAACATATACACGAAATACACACCCAACATACACACATACAAACATACATACACAAATGTGGATATCTGAAAATAGCTCTGTACATTATTTTATAACAAAATATATAAAAATGATTATCGACTTTTCTTTTTTTTATTCGAAGCGTATACCCGTCACCTCATATCACTCCTGAAAGAGAGGACAGTTGTACCAGAGCACTCCTGCCGCTAGCTCTCTGTTTCCACGAACAATGCGTCACGTATGCTCCTTGACACCTTTCGTTTCATCGGTGACAACTGCATAGCATTTGGGATGTTACACCGTTCTGTTCTCATTCCGCGCCGAGCTTTCCGTCCGAATGATGACGTCAAGATAAGCGGTAACTAATTTTATTAGTCGTTCGAGATGCCTAAAAGTAATAAATATGTACATATAATACATTCAAGGACACACGTGAAGAGAAGAGAGCATTTGAACGAATCGACGAGTGGTCATCCGCTCGGTGATTCCTTTCTCCATTTTTTTTTCTCTACGTGAACGTTTGGTGCTTCACTAATTTTTTGAAGTGACCGTTCTCCAAGCTCATCAGCTCGACGTAGGAGCCGGTCTCCGCCACCCGTCCGCCGTCGAGCACCACGATTTTGTCAGCGTTCTTGATCGTGCTGAGCCTATGGGCGATGGTTATCACCGTTCTGCCACGAATGGCGCGTTCCAACGCCTCCTGGACGAAATACTCGCTCTCCGCGTCTAAGGCACTGGTCGCTTCGTCGAGTATTAGGATCTTTGGTTTCTAGAACGCGAAGAGACGGAAGATAAGAGAGATATGCTACTTGTAAACAATCACGGAAGAATTTAAGGCTCCTGGCTCTTTCGATTGATGACGTTAGAAACGAGGAAATGCATTCCTTCGCTCTGACATCATAAATCAAGATTGCCGCCATAGCCTTAATTTTTACAGATTAAAAAATTTACAACTTGATTAACGCATTCATCAGCATTCATCACATATGGGTAACAGTAAAAATTGATTTTGTGTGCCCGAAAATTGATTATTAAACTAAATATGTTTTACACAATTGTGTCAAAGAACAAAAAATTATATAAGACGGTCTGTGGAGAGAATTCCCTAAGTAAACCTTAATGGCGCACGTGTTAATTGATTTACGGAACGATCTACCTTAATTAAGGCCCTGGCGATCGCGACTCGTTGACGCTGCCCGCCGCTGAGCGCGATCCCCCTCTCCCCCACTATCGTGTCCAATCCATCCGTCATCTTGTCCGTGAACTCCAACACGTGCGCCAGCCGCGCGGCCTCCAGCACGTCGGCGTCTGACGCGCTCTCCATCCCGTACAATATATTCTCCCGTATCGAGCAGCTGAACAGAATCGGCTCCTGAGACACCACGCTGATCTGCGACTTCACCCACGAGGAATCGAGCAGACGGAGATCGTGATTGTCTAAAAGTATCGATCCTTTCGTGGGATCGTACAGCCTGAGCAAGAGAGACGCAACGGTGGACTTGCCAGAGCCCGAGAGCCCCACGATGGCCGTCATGGAACATTCCTCCACGTTCAAGTTGAAGCCTTTCAGTACAGGCACCGTGTCGCGCGTTGGATAGGCGAAGAAGATGTCGCGAAACGCCACGTTGCCCGACAACTCCTTGTCCAAGACTTGCCCGCCTTGAATAGGGATGAGCGGCTGTCGATTGATCAGCTCGAAGAGACGAGTGTTTGCGCCAAGCGCCTTGTTCAGCTCGCTGTACGCCGTGGACAGCCCGTTTAGAGATATGCCCACGTAGCCCGCGTACAGCAGAAAAGCGCTCAGACTGCCGACCGTTATGTCGCCGCTCGACACCATGAATACGCCATTGTAGAGGACCGAGAGGGCGATTGCGTTCCCGGAGAGGCCGGTCATGCCGAAGAATAAGCCTCTGTAGAGGCTCTCCTTGTAACAGAGCGCGAGAACGTTCCGCAGCTTCGCGCTGTACCGGCCGATCTCGCGCTCTTCTTGCGCGAATGCTTTCACGGTTCTGATGTTGCTGATTCGCTCCTCGGCAGTCGTGTTGAGCACCGCGAAGCTATTCTGCAAGTCTTTGGAGACTCTCTTCAACACGCGTCCCCAAACAGCCGCGACGACCACCACGGGTGGTACTATAGCTAAGCCGAGCAGAGCGAGCGACGGCGATACGTAGAACATCATGGACACTCCTGTTACCGCCATGACGGCGGAACGTAGACCGTCCGAGACGTTGGACGTAACGGCGGAGCTGATAAGCTGTGTGTCTCCTAAAAAAGAAAAGAGAAAAATGTAAGATTGAATAAAATATCTGTACATGGAACGACACTCTTCAGCCCTGGTCCATGATAATTAGCCTTTTTGCTCAAAGATCAGAAAACATAACATAACAGTAACATGACAGTAACATAATTTTCTAGTAATTTCTTTGCATTGTTAGAAGTTATAATGCTTAAAATGAGTTGTGACATCTGGATTTGTGGAAAATATTCTTTGCCAAGAAATAGTTTTAGAGCAAAAGACAAAAAGCTTTCTACGACCACTGTGAATCAGGACTTGTGTGAATATGTTAAATTTGATAGAAGACACAAAATATACCAATCAATCTCCCAACTAGTTCCCCTGTGCTCCCCTTATCAAACATTGCTGTCTCTTGCCGAAGAATAGCAGCGTAAGCTTGTTTCCTCAGAGATTGTGTAATCCTGTGTCCTGCTGTGGACATCAAATAAACTCTTCTAAAGTTGCTCAGGCCACCTATGAGAAATACTACAAGCAGAACCAACGTTAGTCGACTAAGATTCTCTTTCATCTCTTCTTTCTTCGCAGTGCTGATAACATCTATCACTTTGCCGAAGCAAAAGGGCACAGCCATCGTCACACTGGACGACACCAGTAAAAATGCGATGGCCTTCATCAGGGTCCACTTCTCGGGCGCGGCTAATAGAATCAAACTCCTCAGCTCCGAGGTCTTTTTGGCCCTTTTAGCCGAACGCGTGACGAATGTCGAGACGTCGGATTTGACGGTGTTGGTTGCGTGATGTCTTAAACCAATGAAGGCCGCACGGTTCTTCTTCGGCACTTTGATGATCCGCGTGGCCAGGTAAGAGTCGAATAACTTGTGCGACACGCTGATACCGCGACATCCTGCTTTTCGTAGGATGCCAGGGTTAGACAGCAATTTCCAGAGAAGTGTCATTTTAAACGCAGTCTGATTAGCGTAATGCGTGACATCAGCTCATAAGAGTTTAGTGAATGGAAAATAAATTATGTACACGCGCGCGAAAGACAACCGCGTTCAGTCAGACTAACCTCAAACTACGACTGTGCGAGATTTTATACCGCGGCTACGTGTATGATGCGGGTGAATTTTTGTAAAAATCTAGCAAGAGAAACACTCGATCAATCGACCGTTTCGCGATAATGCGTATCAGTACTAGTTGATAAGTACTAATCCAGGAAGATTTTTCGTAAAATTATGCTCGCCACTGTCACGTTTTCTCCGCACTTTTGCTCAATTATTAAAGATCAATTGTATGAAATCTAAGTAAAATAAACTCTTCACGTCTCGCTGATAAACTGCCTCTATTTAGACAATCATCAGCTAACTTGTCAATCAATGGGTAAAATATTGAATAACAATCATGACTCGTAGATCTTGAAAGTTTCACGCTCGACCAACACGATTGTTAATCATCATAAGTTCAAAATATATCGATTCCCAAATGAGTTATTTCACGTGAATTGAAAAGATTCATATAGACGAGTTTGCATGAAAACCATGAAACGTAGGAATATCTGAACTGAGCATCAGGCATTTTCACGGATGTGAGGATGAAGTTTTAGGACTATCGCACACAAATTGACATAACTGCACATGCATAGCATAAGATCGTATGGACCAATGAGCATCGAATATTAAGCATCGAACACCAATATGGCGACTTAATACTCGATGCTCATTGGTACATACGGTCTTATGCTATGCATATGCAGTTATGTCAATTTGTGTGCGATAGCCCTAAGGGTTAGGGGAAATATTCGCCATTTTGGGCTGCATGCCGATTCTCCATCCGGCGGAGATCACCTGGGGTACGTTCGTTTTGGACGCTCACATACTTAAAGCGCTCACGCTTATGAGCGCTATTTTTGCCCGGTTACTTTGATTTCTAAGCGCACTCATCGAAAAGATCAAAACCGTTTCCTTTGGCTGTTGTAAGCAATTGTGAACGTAAAAATGGAGGATAAAGATAAAGAAATTGTTTGTGTATTTGCTCAAATATTAGTTTCATTAGATGTTTTTGATGATAACGAAACAAATAACTTATATAAAGAAGAATTAGAAAAGTATTTATCCGTAATGATTGAATCGATAAAAAAAAAAACAATACCTTGGTTAAAAAACTATGTGGAAGTGATTGTACCATTATACAATGATGAAGTATTTAAGTCACATTTTAATAACTTTGCACTTTATAACTTTTGTTTTATTTAAGATCAACGATTTTAACTTTCATATTCATGTTTTATACAACAAAATATGAAGATTTAGGTAAATTTGTGAGAAAGTCCGTTTCCTTCATCAAATGTATTACTAGTGTTGCTGAAATATTACTTATTTTTTTTTTAAATTACTGTTGGACAGTGCTTTATTACTCAAAATAAATATGATTTAATAACAAAAATAATAAATTTTTATGAGAGGTGTCCTAAACTTACCTGTTTCTACACGTTTTGCCTCATTTGATGTAACAACAAGTGTATACATTTTATTATTTGTAACATCTTGCAGAGTTACTCTGGTTTTATTACTCTCGTTGGAAGTCATTTTGAAACACTATTTCACTTTAAGGTTTATATTGGAGGTTAGATTGCGTCGATTTCATCGACGCAATCTAACTTATCGTTCTCTTTGGAAAATAAGCGCTTATAAGTGCTCACGCTTTTACTACCCTACCTCGATAGAAGAAGTGAATGTAAGTGCGAGTTATGACGTCACGCATGACGTCAATATGCAGTTTCTAAGCGCTTATAGCGCCAAAGTAAACGACGTGAGCAATATTTATAAGCGCTTAAAGCGCGTAAGCGTTCAAAACGAACGCACCCCTGGTGGTTCATCAAAATTGATATATACATAGGCTGCGTTCCGAAATTCACTGCCAGTACTGAAATTCTATAGTTCATGTCACGTATACTATAGAATATCAGTACTGGCAGTGAATTTCGGAACGCAGCCATAATACGCGATATATGTAGACCCATGGCAGATTTACACTGCGTTTCGATGTACGATGACACCAGGATGATACGATATCCAATAGTAGAGTTTCTTTCCTAGGGTGCGTTCGGGGAGCACGTTACCATCACTACCATATTATTCTATCTTTATCGTTCCCTAGATGTACAAGGACAGAATGACACGGTAGCGCTAAATAGTGCTAATAGCGTTCTTCGAACGTACCCCTAGAGTTTCTGATATTTTTGTCTGCAAAGAACCAATTCTCCTATTGGATATCGTTGTCGCATGTTGGATGTCGCGCAGTGTAAATCATGTATTTTTAGAGTTATTTTGAAATATAGATTAATTATTCTTGCGTCTGCACAATCGCGCGGCGTAATTCTATAAAGCATTCTCGCCTTATAAACATACATATTACATTTTATTTACATTTTTTAAACAAATTTATTTAATATAATAGAGCCCAGCAACGGTATCCCATTTTGCTTGTCCTACATACTATCAGAGAGAAGGCTGAGAGCGGTCACGCCATACGTTTTGGCCGACACCGATTTTCACGCTATTCGATGCGCCATCTGCACCCATTTTTTAGGTGGAACTACGTTCCCTACGTCCATTTTCAGACGCTGCCGGTAAAGTGTCGATTTGTTGCGTGTTCATTCTACGCCCATTTTCTGGCGATTCGTGTCCGGGCTAAGCGCATAATTGCGTGATTGAAAATATGGACTGTCCATGTTCTTAACCACGCAATTATGCGCTTAGTCCGGACACGAATCGCCAGAAAATGGGCGTAGAATGGACACGCGACAAATCGACACTTTACCGGCAGCGTCTGAAAATGGACGTAGGGAATGTAGTTCCAGCTCAAAAATGGATGCAGATGGCGCATCGAACAACGTGAAAATCGATGTCGCGGTCAAAACGCATGGCGTGGCCGCTCTCAGGATTTTCTCTGATACTATCTTGATACCGCGCATGCGCATATAGTCTCTCCAATGTCGTATAGCACTTGTCCCAGAACACGTTCTCTTGCTGCGCGAGACACGTAAACATGGCGCTTAACCTCACCGTCAAAGTGCATCCCGTAGTTCTATTTCAAATCGTTGATGCCTACGAACGACGGAAAGCGGAATCCTTGCGGGTTATCGGTACCTTATTGGGTAATGTATACATTCACATGAAACAACAGCGTGGAACGTCTTACGTTTTCGCTCTGCATTCGGTCGCATCAGGGATCGTATTCTTGAAAAGTATCGCATATATTACGATGAAAAGCTGTAATAACATGAACTATAGCTTCGTAGAAATATTATATGATATTTTTCGAGAATAAGGCTCCTGAAACGTTTGAGCGCGATTTTTAACAGCCGCGCTCTGATCGACATGTGTTCTGATTTCACTAAATGACAGGTACCGTGGAGAAAGGCATTGTCGAGGTTACCAACTGCTTTTGCGTGCCTCACAAGGAGTCCGAGAGTCAGGTGGAGGCCGATTTAACCTATGGTATGGACCTGTACGATTTGAATCACAGAGTCAATGCGCAAGAGAATATTGTTGGTTGGTGGGCCACTGGCAATGAGGTGATCTCTTTTCTACTTCTTTCTCTTTAGTCTTTTTGTAATGTATACTTCCAAATTTCCAAGTAAACATATTGTTTCAGGTCACTACACATTCGTCAGTCATACATGAGTATTATGTGCGAGAATGTAATAATCCAGTACATTTGACCGTTGATACCACATTAACAAATACTACAAGAATGGCGATTAAAGCTTACGTATGTGTCCCATTGGGAGTGCCCAATGGAAAGCAGGGATCTATGTTCACACCGGTTAAAGTACAGGTTTGTCAAGAGATTAGTTTGGCAAAACATATGATACTTCTAACAAACTTATATTTGAGGTCTTTTATCTGAGATTGCCAGTGTATAGTTTATTTTATGATACTGTGTAGCTCTTTGGCTACACATTGTGTCTTAAGATGAAGGCAACTGATTTATTCCATATATGTTTTGTAATTATTATATATCTTATATCATTTTAATTTTATATATGTTCTAATTATTATATATATCTTCTCATATGCTGGTGTTTAATAATGTTGGATCTGTTTGTGCAGATTACATGCTACGAGCCAGAGATAGTAGGATTGCAATTATGTTCCAAGACTCAATTGCAGACCCACGTGCAATTGCCTAGCATGAAATCCGCCGGAGGAATAGAGCCCATGATGGATCTCGCGCAAGTCTCGGAAGCTTGTTCCAAGCTCTCTTTAATGCTGGAGCAAGTGCTCACGTATGTCGATGATGTTCTGGCTGGAAAACAATTGCCAGATAATCAAGTAAGCGTAGACATATGACAGTTGTTACTTCCAGAGTTTGCCGTTACACAATATCAATATCATTTTGCCGTTTTCAGGTGGGCAGAGCGCTCCTGGACATGGTGCATTCCGTGCCGAAGATGTCCAGCGATCAATTTGACGAGATGTTCAATAGTAACGTCAAAGATCTTCTGATGGTAGTCGCATTATCTCAGCTGATCAAGACGCAGTTGCAACTCAATGAGAAACTTACGTTACTTACGACTCTGTAACGAAACGCGTCTGGCCAAATAAAAATGAAAATATGAAAATATGAAAAATAGGAATGATAACGATGATGTTTTATACTCCGGTTTTTACGACGTTTCTTACGACTAAAATATTCTTTCGCGAAAGGATGACTTTTAATAAAGTATAAAAAGAGCGACTCCGGCGTTGACTGAGAGACATAATAAATAAAACGATTTACTTCGCCTTCTATACATTAGATTACAAAATTTTAACGTTAATTCGTAAGACTCCTCATACTTCGTACGATGTCTCATCTTTCTGATTGTCCACGAGACTGCACCAATCGGGAACCCGGCTCGTCTTCAGATACATCTCCTTTGTTAAACATCGCAACGGCAAATCTGTTGTACCGAAGATAGCACCGCCCAACCACACAGTGTAGTTTGGTTTGCTAGGCGCTCTGTGAAACGCGAACGATTCCACTTTCAACTTATTTTTATATAGATCACTCTTGACTAAAGCCAACAATTCAGACTTCAGACGGCTCGCGAAACCCTTCGCCATCGTCGTCCCACCGACAAGTATTATATTTTCAGCCAAGACGCATCTCGTGTCCAAAGGGCACTAGAATGCAAAGTTAGTCATTATTATGCGACGTTAGATATGCTTCTTGTTATGAAAATAAATCCTGTAGATGTATTACTATGTTCTATTAGAAAAATACTATAGATACTGGCTCTTATTCTGAACTCACTTTTATTGACAAAAGTACCTCTAAATGTAACTTATAAGCCTTCTGATTGGATTATAAACATGTTTAAGGCTCCTGGGGAGTCGCATCATCCATCTCTTTTTAATGACGTCAGAAGCGAGAAAACGCATGCTAAAAATTCCTGCAAAATACGTCGAGATAAACAGATATATCCACAAAACGACATTTGCGATCGATTAAGTACA
>NW_022639532.1:487407-501056 GCF_010583005.1 Odontomachus brunneus
TGTACTTAATCGATCGCAAATGTCGTTTTGTGGATATATCTGTTTATCTCGACGTATTTTGCAGGAATTTTTAGCATGCGTTTTCTCGCTTCTGACGTCATTAAAAAGAGATGGATGATGCGACTCCCCAGGAGCCTTAAAGACGTTTTTAACGATAAAAGTTCAAAATACATTTATCGATAAAAGAAGCCTTTACCTTGACAATGGCATCAAGTATCATGGTTGACAAGGAGAGATTGTCGTTGTCCCTCTCCCAGAGTATTTCAAATGCTTTCTCCCTGATTTCTCCGGGCACCAAGATGCTTGTAACACCAGGATACTTGACTGCAGGAGGTGCAGCGGGAGCATCTTCTGTTTCTAACTTTGTAGATCTCTCAAATGTAGTTACAAAACATGTTCGTACTTTGATATCTTCCAATATTTTTTCAGATAAATCCAGATCAGCTGACGTGTCATTAAAGTACTTTTTTATGTTGCTGTAAAGTATGAGAGTTAGAGTACGAGATTATCATATAAATGTATGTATATATATAGAGAGAGAAGTATAAAATTTACTTATGCACAACTTGTCCACCCAAAGGCAATGCCTGCCATGCCTTAAGTATTGGTATTCCCTCAAAGATTGGAATCAAAGTAGCTTCTTGGTAGCCGACATCTAATACTAAAGCCGTGTCGATACCAAGAGTGCTAATTGTCGCCAGATGACTTGGTAGAAATAACATGGAGCCAACTTCAAAGTGTCTAAACATTACTTTAGCCAAGGTGTCTCTGAATCGTGTCGCTGCCAGTGGAGACTCCAGTATCAGTATTCTTGCATCTTTGGGGCTTATCACAACATACCTATATCAAAGGAAACTTTTCAAAAATGAAGTTCTAACAGACAGCCTAGTGAGAATGCAAGGATATGCATTCTTACTTGAAGAACAATAGATGAAGGAATTCCACGAGAAGCTGATACAGGTCCTCGACGTCAGTGTGATCGATGATTTTGCGAATCTTCTTGGATTCCGAGCATCTCACCTCCGTTCGTATAATACCACGCGGGGACGTCTCTCCCGCATAACCGAACCTGATTTAAATCGCGCGAGAACGTAGTTTTTAATATATAATTCTGCCAAGATGAAGGTTAAACAGCTTGTAAACATTGTTACTTTTCTAACTCACTTCGTGTACGCGCTACCGATGTCGAACACTACCATTTGCTTGTCGGAGATATACCTCACACCCTCGTATCCGCGAAGCATCTTCGCGTTTGTCTTACGTTCTCCGTTTTTAATCGCGTTCAATCAGTTGACATTGATGTGTCAACAGACGAGTTGTTTGATTGTGTTATGAGGAGCTGGAGTTTAAAGAGCAAATAAAGGGTCGAAACCAGGAACGCCATCTTCTTAGACCCGTTATTTTTGCAAATTAGTTACAAAACCTCCACTACGAGGCGCCACTTTTCTGAACCAGTAGAGTTGCTCCAGAGTTAGGACACGACATAATAATTTGTTATTTCTTGATAAAAACGTTGCAATTCCTATTTTGCAAGTGATTGGAAGAACGATTTTTATTTCAATATTGAATGACTCAATAAAAAAATTGCTTTACGATTCGGGTGTATACCAGTTAAAGATTTAAAGATGGCTTCAAATGATGTCAATCATATTTGCGTGTGAAGTTTCATTTACGCGCCATATAACTTCATTCATTAATTCAAACTTCATACAAATTTTGAAACTTAATAAATCTCGATTTATAGTCGCGTACAATCGTAAAAAGTAAATTTTATATTTATAAATATGTTTGGAATCTTTAGAGACTTTGACTTGTAAAATACTTTTTGAACTACCCTTATAGAAATATCATACTATTATTGATAATTACTTATTATCCAGTATTTTTAATACTGAAAATAAGTAATTATCAATGATTCTTAGTATGATATTTCTATAAGGGTATTTAAAAATATAAGTTTCTCGTTTAAATAAAATAATGCCTATAATGCCTAATAAGTGCAATTAAATGTGATTATAGTCCACACATACACACACATAATCTGTAATCATTTATCTGTAATCCGTAATCTGTTTATCATTTATTTCTTATATTGCATAAATTCTAATCACATTTCATAATCGATCTTTAATCAACGTATTAAGTACGATCGAATGTGAAACAACTTAATCTTGCGCGTCAACACAACGACGTGATGTCGTAAATTTAGTCACCAACGAACGGTCGCGTCAGCATTATTCGCTCATTCTCCTTCGATGAGTGCGTTTGTGACACACATAAAAATTTACCCAAGGTCACCGAGCGGTTATTTTTTAACACTAACATTCTCTTATCTACAGTTTATTCGTTATTTATTTATACGACGACAATATCACACTCGTATATACATACATACTCATACACACACACACACACACACATACATACACAACTATATATTTATTTTACAAAATCTTAGATGAACTTATTACTGTAATAAAAGTGTAAAAGATAAAGTATATTTGTAATAGTAACGACTATACACATTCATACACACACACACATGCGCGCGTGCGCGCAAAAAAACTTCGTTAATGTAACTGAATTCTGTTATTCGGGGACCAGGTGAGAAACTCGGTTATGGGAACAGAGAGATTCCTGCAGGAGAGAGGTTTCTGCTCAGCCAATCGCTCTCGATTATCTCGACCGACTTTTAATGCTGCTGAGTGTTCGAGCGAGTGTTTTTGTTTGCAGTAACGGAGTATTATTTCTCGTCAGCGAGTTTTTCGATCGGATTTCAATCATTCGAACTGAAATTATTATTTTCACGCACGATGCCTCCGGTATTCGCCTGTCCGTTTCGTCGGCTTTGTATCCAGGATTATCTTTTAGTCGAAAATTATTTAAAAGAAACTTTACTTAAAAAAATGAGGAAGGAAAAGTATATTAACATGTCGAAAGATGCGCGTGAGTGAAAATGAGGATAATGCGAGAGAGACGATTCCGTTAGTTCTTGCGTCTCGCTTCAAGTTAGATTTGCGGAACACGAACGGGCGAGGATGTTCCTGTGAACGACAATCGTTTCTTTTATCTTTGTCAGACAGCAAACCCCACAGTGAACAACAGTAATGCAGCACTAGCTAGTAGGCGGCCCATTAGCTCAGTTGGTTAGAGCGTCGTGCTAATAACGCGAAGGTCGCGGGTTCGATCCCCTCATGGGCCAGCGATTTTTTTTTGCAATTCCGACTCGGAGTGCGGTCTTTTGTTTGTTCGGAACGCGAGTTCTGGAAAGTATTAAGTCGATCTCTCGAATTAAAACGTGAACGCGACGCATCTCAACTTAAGTACAACTCGACGTAGCGCGCAGGAAGGCGGCCGTACAAACACCCGATTGCACTCGCGTATACGTTCAATGACGTAATTTCGCGTGCATTCCAGCGACAAAAATTGTGCATCGCACTTCTTCACTTCTGACGCTTGCATTTTTCGGCGGCAAGGCCAGGGGATAGGTGATGTCTCTCGGTGGAATTGCATTTCCGGTCCACTTCGCATTCCCGCGCCACTTTCTTTCCGAAGTTCTTTCCGAATCGCGAGACTTGATATTGAATCTCTCATTGATATTAATCACGTCATATGTACACACACACATACACACACACATACATATGTGACTTATATAATACAAATAAAAGAGAGAGAGAGACACCGAGGCGTCAGTCCTCAGCGAAGTCTACATCTAACCGGCCTAACGTTCGTCCGCGACGAGTGAATAAATGCTCACACATAATTATTGCGTTTTGATTCACCACGCATCACCATACATATACCCGAACATCGTCATATAAGAGACTATGACGTACGTGCGTATCGTTTAACTCTGTGTGTAAGTGTGTGTATGTGTGATGTATTCGTCGCATGTGTGTTACACTACAGTGAGTGAGCGTGAGTGTGTGTGCGTCAATGAGATATGTGCTTTCTCCCAGTACCTGAGAGCCCTTTGGTTCGCTCGTGTTACGTGTGTATAGCTAACGGTAAAAACAAGGTGCGATTATTTAATATAAATTAAGAGTATGTTCTCTCGCTCTTGTTCTTTTTTCTTCTTTTTCCTCTCTCTCTCTCTCTCTCTCTCTCTCTCTCTCTCTCTCTCTCTCTCTCTTTCTGTCTTTCTTCCTTCTTATTCGCGGGACAACTCGTTAAAGCATTTCTTCTCCCCTTTCTCTCCTCCCGTGAAACAGCCGTTGCGCGAAATGCTGATTCGTGAAATAAGTACGTTAACGACAGAGGCAAAAGCGTGACCGCGGGCTCGGTCGAAGTTGCGTAAATTAACGGCTCGTTCATCGGCGCTCTCACTTTCTCGCCTCTCTCGCCGGTACGACCCGTTCCGGTAAACTCTCTCGGATCAGCCGAGATTGCTTTTACTCCGCGATCTCGATGCCGCGTCGAGTATCGAGATCAATGGGCCGTCGCGCGGAATGAGAACTCAATGTCACGAGCGTCTCCTCGAGTGAATTTCACTCTGAGGCAAGGCATTCGGCTCGAACGAGCCGGCCAACAGTAATTTCCCTCCTCTCCTCTTGTTCGCAGCTGCGGGGAGGTGGTTTTGAAGCTCGCGCTCTTCGATTCTCGACGTTTCGATTTATTACGCCGCGGATTACTTCACACTTTCCATCGGGACCGTTCTCGTTATGCTCGCGCCGCTTTTCTTCGCGTTTCCACCGACCTCCGCCGAGTTTTCCTCACCTTTCTCTTCTTTTGCCGAAGCTGTTGGGTAATCACAGGTCAGAGAAATTCTTCTCGAGAGAAATTTTATGTGAGAGCGCGATACCACGGAGCCACAGGCCGCCATTACCGCGTGAAATATAAACGCTGGAGAACCCCGTCGATCCTGTGATTAATTTACGCGCTAATGTCGCTAATTGTAGCACAATACCCGATATATTTCACGTACGCACATCAGTTGAACTATTCTCTTTCTCTCCATCTTTCTTTTCTCCTCTCCCTCTCCGGGAACAATCTATAAAATCTACTTTGGAAACAAGGTAACTTGTGGTTCTCACTCACAGTTCACATTCGCGAGAACTGAACTCGAAGCCAAGAACAGTATGATCGAATTTCCGCGCGTTTTTATTGCCGTTTCAGTGCTACCTGTCCGTCCTCATTTGCATTTCGCCCACCTCTCTCTCTCTCTCTCTCTCTCTCTCTCTCTCTCTCTCTCTCTCTCTCTGTGTACTTAAAAAGAAGCAATCTCTCCGCGCCACGTGTAAGGCATCCGGCAACTCTGCGAGCATGCGAAGTTACGGCCCGTTCGAATTCGCTCTACCGTTCTTCCTCTTCGCCGTTCTTCCTTTTCCCGTGTTGTCCGTCTCGAGAATCCATTGTCGTTTCTCTTCACTTTGCACAACTCGAAGAAGATCATCCTCCACCGACTATTCCCACGTTTCCCAGGACAACGTGCTCGCCCCGGGCCCTATCTACCTACTCCTTTCCTTCTGCCCGTTCCTATCACACGTAGTTCAAGTACACGAGGAACGGGGAAACGGCAGCCCACGAAAACCTGATGACGAAGTAGGCCAGTATGACTTTCAGCACCTGATGACTCCAGTACAATCTGCAATATAAATTGTCTCGTTTGTGACTCGAGGTCATTCGAGGCATCCTCGCGCGAAAATTTACCTTATTAAAAATTCAAGGTCCAAAATCTATTATCAAAATCTATTATCATTCAAGGTACAAAATCTATTATCGATTTTATATTAATATATTGCGGACGTAAAACTGAACGCTGAAGGCGCGATGATAGACAAGGAATAAATGCATCTTGAATCCGTCTGTTGAACGCATCGAACGCGCAATACACTTTCGTAACACGTCGAAGAAAATACCGAGACTCAAGGATGGCCATGAATATGCATTCGCATTAATAAATGCGTGTGCAAGTGAAAAATATAAAAATACGACGGAGAAATACGTGCGACACCGCAATTTGGCTCTTAGTTCGTTGAAAAGGAAACTCTCAACACAAAACGCTTCTTGATGTAAATATATATTTTTACAATAATAAACAAGAAATGTATTAATTCTAATAATATTTCCAAACACACGTCATCATGCCTTCGTTTCGCCGTAACCTTGATAACGTTCCTGCATGTAATTATCCTCCATGTAAATTATAAAAGCAAGGAACCCAGAAACGAAAATATCCGACTCCACGAAGATTAGAAGTTTGGCATTCAATATGCGAATATCGGTTTCAGGATGTGATATATTAAAACTGTTATCTCGCTCTGTTGTCGTATCGCGTGCTAGCCTAAAAAACCGAAAGTTTCCCCGAGCGATCGACTCTCGAGCCTACCTTTGCCATTTGGCGCGCGCCTGCGGCAGCGTCTCCAGGGGGTCCTTGATCAGGTACACGCGGATCCCTTGGATATACGTCTCGAAATAAACGTTCCAGTCGACGTCCTGTATGTCGCAGTAGAAATTGTCTCGATCCTTGGTTGAGAGCTTGCTCATCATTGCGCGCAGCTGATCGTTCGTGAATGTCCACTCTTGCGTGCAGAAATATTTGAGTACGTCCAGGAACTTGTGTATCTTCTTGTAAACCTTGAGTAACCTTTGGCAGAATGGAAGAAAGATATCGATCGTGCGACATGCAAAGAAAGCCTGCGAGATACGGTCAAAGAAACACTCACACACACACACACTGAGAAAAAATGTTTGGTATTTGTAATCAGAGCAATAATTACTATAAATGATGATCAGAAAAACTATTTTATTCTACTGACTATTATTATTTTTACTCATTTTTTTTTCATTAAATGTTACTGATAATAATCTTATACGCATGGTATCACTTTCGTGTTAGAGCAACCAAGAAATATGGTCCAGGCAAAAGTAACTATAATTTCAATCGTGCGAAAAAAGTTTAGTTAAGTTAATCAAAAGTTTTTCACGCGTAGATCAATAATTTTTTTTCTCAGTGCATCTATTAACCCGTGCGTCTTATTTTTGCTTTCTTGAATTAATAATAAGAAACGACGTAATACGACGTAATAACGTCAAGTAAAAGGATACAAAGAAACGTAGCAAATAAATGGGTCTTTGTAACGTAACTGCATGATCTCACGATTTATTTTATTTTACATGGAAAAATATTTGGTTCAATTGATCAAATATATTTGGTGAAATATGGACGAATCAGAAATTCGGTTGAAGCTATCAGAATTCTGTTCAAGTTAATAAGATTTCCAGATGCATTCTCGTAAATAAGTGAATAAATAAATAAATAATTCTCTGAAAATTCTGATCAAGAAAAATGTTGACGGTCACACCTACTTGGGTTGTCTGCCCATGCAAATGGTGGCGGTGTCGACTAACAGAGCCGGCAGCAGGTGCATGAAGTACACGAAGAACAGATGGACTATCTTGTACTTGTTATTGCGGAAACTGTAATACCAAATCGCCCGGTTGGAGGGAATCTCGAGGCCGTACTTGGCCGACATCTCCTTCAGCTGATCGTAAGTGATTGGATTGTCGGTCGAGACGTAATTGTAAATCGGAATCTCGCCGCTTGTCTTATTGTTCAGTCTGAAACCACGATGTTCTGCGTTCTACGATTGCTTCTTCGTTATCACAGGAAGACATCCTTCCGACTTAGCGCCATTCATTATATTAAGCTTGAATCGAAAAGGAATACTTCCTTTTCTGCGAGACTCAAGTTTTCGTGAGTTATGGCGTCACGAAGAACGGGTGGTCAGGGTAGATAATGCAAGCAAGCTTATATTAATACGGTAATACGGAGGAAACTGTCGATAGAGAATCCTACTATTATATTAGTGATCATAACTTTATACGCATATTACTACAATCACATTCGTATTGGAATAATCGAAAAATATGGAGTTGGGGTAAAAAAAGTAACTATAATTTTGATTAGATTAATCATTTTTTTCTCAGTATAAGGAATTATAAATTTGGAAAAATTCTGGAAATTGTTGTAATTCATTTGCAATATAGGATATCTATATTTTGCAAATTATGTTGTTAGCATTGTTCAGAAGTCATCACTGATGGCAATGAGGAAACCGCGAGGAGTCAAAATGACTCTTTCGGGCATCCAAAGAAGGATTGCTGTTCTTAAACATTCTAATGGCGTAGCCGCCTTTCGACCTTCGAGCGGACAGAGGGCATTTCGATCGTCCAGATTGAAAAAGAACTGTGTACCTGTGAATGTTCGCTGTGTCCCACGCACACAAGATTAGCGCGTTCACTGTTAAATCGGCAGGCACCACGTTCGCGTGCACGGAGCCATCGCAGTGGATCGATCGTAGCAACCCGGTGCCGGCGCCAGCGGCCACCCCCGTTGGCCCGTACATATTGTCGATCCAACCCCGCACCGGTTCCCGGTACGTGGAGACTACTGTAAGCGGGAAGACGGCCAACTTGAAAACGGTCGCTCAGGACTCTTGTATTAGGATCCACATCAATGGTCGTTATTTGAAACTTGTCTTGAGATATTTGGATTTGAATCAGATGTATGTTTTCCAGTTGATTTGCAGATGTACGATGCCACATGATATTATATGATTCCAGTAAAAGGGTCAGATACGACTTTGAATTCAGGCCTGAATGTACCACGTGAGGCAAGTTTTAAGTAACGATCATTAATACAGGCCTTGGGTTTGAACTTAGATGTGAATTCTCTGGTAGAATCACGATTACAAATATAACATCACATGCGATTTAACTGAAAAACTTGGGTAGCAAGTTCTCAGGTCTCGGAGAACGCGTTATTTCGCGATTCTTTTCTTCCTCTTATGTAAACTGCGTCCACGTTGAATTGAATCGGGGACGCGTCGTGATCATGAATTATCAAAACAATTGATATCGCCCGACCATTTGAAGTACAGTTGGATACATATCCGTGCGAGTTGGAACAAAGAAAAATCTCACCGATAGCAGGACGAAAAATGCCGACCGGCAGGTCCTCGGAGTGCTTCTTGATCGCATGCTCGGCTATGGCTTTCGTGTAGGCGTAGGTGTTCGGCCATTTCCCTAACAATCTGAAACCAAGGAAGGAACCAGCTGAGTCTTTCACCGATCCCCTCGCGCGTGTGAGAAAATGTTCGAGTGGTGAGAGGTTCACGTACTGCGGAGTGATGTCTTCGACCAACTTGTCGTCCATGCACTCCATTACCGCCATCAATTTGTCGGAATCGAATGGCGGGTCGTAAAACTTCTCCTCGATTACAGCTTGCGGACAGTTTGCGTACGCGGTCGATACGTGCACGAATGACTGCGAACATTTGGACAATCACACACGTGACGTGAAATAATGCTACGCTGCAGACAATTTTGTGTTAAGCACGTATAGAGATAAATGTGAGTTACCGGATATACTTTGTATATACAGTGAACACAAACTGTCAATGACATAACGTCAATGTTATAATTTCCTACTCAACAATGTAAATGTAATATAATGCGAGTGTTACGCAGCAGTTACATTGTTGAGTGAGAAATTATAGCATTGATGTAATGTTACTGTTGGCTGGTATTCACTGAATAGATGCTATTATACCATGCTTCTTTTTCTTAGAGTATATAGAATCGCTTTCTCTCTCTTTCTCTTTTTCTGTCTCTCTTTTTTTCTCTTTTTCTCTCTTTCTCTCGTACACCTCGATACCTTCAAATTTGTGATCTCTCTGCAGAGATGCAGAATGTCCCTGGCGCTCCTCACGTTAATGGCCATCGCTAGTTTCAGTTTCTCGTCGAATCTGACCGTGGCCGCCACGTGGAAGACGATCGACACTTCCCGGATGAGGATGTCCCGATCCTGCGAGGACATACCGAGACTCGGTTGGCTGCAGTCGCCTGCGATCGCAACGATCTGATGCCGGAACTTGGGCTGATCGTCCTTCAGCTTTAAAAATAGCTGCGCAAATTGTGAGACGATAATTAAGATAATTAATAATACTTGGACGAGTAGTTATGCATTCATCGTCGTTATTTCATTCGCTGTCGACATTCAAAACGTTACTGCAAACGCTAATGCCGAAGCGACATTTTATCGAACGAAAAAACAGAAACGCGAGCGCGTAAAAGTAAGAAAGACAGTCGGCTGATAACCAAAGCAGAATTAAATCTTAATTGTTCTAAGAATTAAGGGGATGCCGTCAAAACTTCACCGACAAAATACATTTTTTGCCGCTTTAAATCACGTTATTCGACAGGTGCGTTCAAGAAGACGTGCAGATTCCAATTTAATACGTTAAGACGCGTGTTAAATGACGTGACTCTTGAAACGGTAGGAAACATAAAACATTAGGAAGCAAAAGAGACTAAGCCGAAATAACACACTTGGATTGACAGTGTGCGTGATGGCTTAATAGTTGGTCGCTCACGTGTCTCGCATGATGCGCGTATTACGAATAGCACCATACGGCATACGTAATGAGCAGCCAGTGAAAGCGTTAAAGTCCCCTCGGCGGCTTAATTCTCTGTTTTCATTCCACCGTCTCCAGACCGGAGTCATCGATGGCGACGGCGCGATTTCCCGCGTTCTCTTTCTTTCGCGCGGGACTCACCGGATCGTCAAAGATCTCCTCGGTGCGTTGGTGAACGTCCTTGCCTTTCTTCGGGCGCACCAGCAGGTAGATGGTTGCGATTCCCGGACACGCCCTGAGCAGCTTCTCGATCAGCAGCTTGCCCATGAAGCCGGTGCCGCCGGTGATGAAGACGGATTGGCCGTTGTAGAACTCCTGGACCGACGACAGCTTCTCGTTGACCGGCGAGTTCTCACGTTTCGGCGAGCATTCGGTTGGCGATTCCGGTATACAATCCGACTCGGGGGCCACGGCTACCTCCTGGCCGTCGACTCGATCAAACAGCACCTCCACCATCTCTCTCTCGGAATAGTTCGCCTGTAACCGGCAGCCACGTCCGCGTCTTTCATCTCGTGTTCGATTGAGCCAAAAACATGTATTTTACTTATCCAAATAGAATTCTAAGTGTCATAATTAAAATCGATCACGCTGCTTTCTGTGTCTGGCAGAAAATTGTAATTTGTAATACATGGAATTTATGGCAGCAGCACTCTCGCAATATCTGCTAACAAATTTAGGGTTGTACATTCGTTTGTCTACCACAGTCACTTTTATAAGTGTGACTGGCCTTGAGGGGATACTGGAGCTTTCCCAATGGAAATACTGACATTTTTCTGCAAAGTATTTACGTCGTATTGATTGTATAGAATTAAAAATGCTTTTACGCAATAAAAGCACGTGCAAAAATAAATAGAAGTATTGCTCAATGCGTGACAGAAACGAGAAAAAAATTTTAAATGTAAAATCTGTCAAGCTGTCATTTTTTTTACTCATCTCAGCTAATCTCTCGATAATTTTCGAGATGTCCAGATAATTTTCGCTACGTCATCGCGAGGCCATTTTTTAGTGTAATTTTCGCTGTGACATGCATTTTTCTGAGTGTTCGCATTCCTCCCGCGCACTCGCAATTCCGCTCGTCCGTTTGTCTGTTCGTTCGTCCGTCCGGCGCGTTATTACGAGATCCGCGGCGTCGCGTCGAATTTAAAAAGGTGGCTCTTCCTTTTGCGAATCGCTCGCGCGATCAATTCGGCCAGGTGGCCTATCGCCATTATATCGCCCCTACGTGCTCGCGCGGAGATTCGTAACGCGATAGATTGTTATCGCGAGTGTCGGTATCAGTGTCGTTTCGCGCCGTTCGGACACGTAGCCTGCGCTTTCTTGCTACTTCGCACTTAATCAAGCCGCTCGGAAGATGAGACATCGTATTGGCGCGACGATACCATACATACGTATATGCAACCGCGTTTGACAGCTATCGTGATCTCTCTCTTTCTCTTCCTCTCTCTCTCTCTCTCTCTCTCTCTTTCTCTCTTTGCGTGACGTGAGCCACGTATTCGCGAGTCCATATACGTCACGCTCGTCCCGACTCAGGGCCTCCGCACATGAACATCCGTAACACGTTACATTAACTTAGGAATAAGCTTATGTCAACGCACAAAGAAATTCGTAACGTAAAGAAAGGACCTTCATAAAGGATCTCTTCATAACCTTCATCACGGATTTCTCTGTGACATGAGTTTATTCTTAAGTTAACGTAACGTGTTCTTGTGCGGAGGTTCTCACTCGTTGGGCCTTCTCGAGATCGACTGCAATATTCTTCACTCTCAGCTTCGTGCGCAAAGAAAGAAAAGAAAAAAAAATAGAACATCTTTCCCGTATAATGATGATCAGCCAAGTCTACAAGTGAGTCGTCTGTCTTTAGAAATACGCGCGTTTCTTGTACATTTTATGAGGACTCGTGAGAGATACGGAGTCGGACTCCGGAGCAGTACGCGCAAAGGGCGGATTAATGCGGGTCCTGAAACGAGATATCGAGATATCAACTGTGTAAGATGTATGGCACCAAGCTGATTGAATAAGCGGATGAGTCTCTGGTGAGTTAGATTTATCAAATGAAATAGAATGGGCACAGTTTCGGTAAAAACAGAGGCCGACGTTTTCTTGGTTCAGAAGTCAATCAGATTCTGTGTTTTTCGACCGTTCCACACGTACAATGCGACTGACTTGAAATACATTAGGCTCTAACGGATCATGCTTCAAGAGCAAGTGTAGATGGCGACACTTGTTGCAACTGTGATAGCCTTCATCATGCTTTGGTTCGTACAATAAAAAAGGCAATGTACGTTTCTTGCATGTTTATGGGATTTTGATGAAGAATTTCTGATAGGAGTCGGCCTTGAATGTAATTCATCCGCGATCGTAACTTATCACTAAGGTTTTCCCCGACGGCAGTTTTTTCTCAACGTGCGGTCACGTATTCCAAAATATACGCGGATTTCCTCATTATCATCATCAGCATCATTATCTTCTTCTTCTGCCAACTTCGCCAAAGTATTCGTTTCAAAAACACAAATATGTGCACGAGTGTCCATCTCTCTCTTTTTCCGCTTAAAATATCGTTAATATCGCTATGCAAACTTATGCAAATGTTTGGGTCAGCGCGCGAAAATCTTTCACACTGAGAGAACAATTCCAGTTTTAACAAGCGGATATTTTTGGTTAGCTTTTATATCTCATAAAATTTGACCGATACATATCTGGCTTAATCGGATTATCTGACAAACAACATGAGAATTTGATCAGAACCGACTGCAGGATGTCAGTTGCTAAATTTTTTGTGTTTGACAAAAGTGTAAATGCCCCTGCCAAGATGGATTAATATACCTCGATCGAAAGCATGAAGGTCGAATACATTAGGTCTGTTCCTTTTAACTGAACTTCCTGAACTGATGCAATAAGTTAGAATAAAGCTACGAGGGTGGTCTGAAAAGTTTCCGACCTCAACGTGAAGATAGCAGCACTTGTAAATAAAAGCTAGTGAATTTCGTTGTTCATCTGTTGACAGTTACTCACCGAAGTTTCAGCCATTTTGGACTCGCAGTTGTTATGTAACAGTCGTTTGAGTAAGTTGATGTGAGTGTTTTTGTGAAAATGGACAAAATCGAGTATCGAGCTGTCATTAAATATTTGTTTTTGAAAGGCAATACGCCTACGCAAATCAAAGATGAGTTGGATTCTGTGTATGGGGACTCTGCACCATCATTTACGACAGTGAAATTTTGGGCCGCT
>NW_022639532.1:503480-524202 GCF_010583005.1 Odontomachus brunneus
GTTGCCATGGCGAAAATCCACGAATTACGGTTTGAACTGCTTGACCATCCACCTTACTCACCAGATCTAGCCCCAAGCGACTTCTTTTTGTTCCCTCATCTAAAAATTGCGCTCGGAGGACAGAGATTTTCGTCAAATGAAGAGGCAATCACCTTCGTGAACAATTATTTTGCAGAGAAAAACGCCGAGTACTATTTCGACGGGTTACAGAGATGGGAGCATCGCTGGGAGAAGTGTGTAGATTTACAAGGAGACTATGTTGAAAAATAAAAAACAATTTTCAGAAAAAATGACTTGTATCTTTGTTAGGTCGGAAACTTTTCAGACCACCCTCGTAAATATATTTGTGTCACTCCAACTTATCGCACCAGTGCGTATCAGTTCAGGCAGTTCAGCTAAAAAGAACAGACTTATAGATTGAACTGTATATCCATTCGCTAAAACTTGCACTTCTCTTTCAGTGCACTGATGACGCTCTGTTCAAAGAAATCTCGTTTCTTCGCTTCGAATCCGATATCGATCCCTCGAAAAGCATCGATTCGCTATTGAGCAGCTCGATGATACGCTCGATCAACTTTGTGCAACGCGAACTGCAAACGCGCGTTCTTCGAACGAACATACATCACCTTCGACTGGTTAACACAGGCAGAACAAATATATTCTCCGTGTGTGTGTTCATTAATGCGCTGCGTCCTTGCCGCGAAGGAAGCGACAGAACAGTCGACTGATTAAAGCTTGCAATCACAGACTTCTATACAAAGCGTTTCGGAACAATCTTCGAAGCTCTCGTACGAATTGAGGTGAACGTCCTACGCTGTTGTGATATTCGCAATCGAGTATACTATGTAAAAGTCTGTGGACTTTATCTTGATGCTTCACTGCAAGTTCAAGTGTGCCATCTTGGCTTTTTATTATACGTTTCTTCAAGTCACATCATTTAGCACGTTTGAACGTATAAAGTTATAATTAACATGTCTCTTAAACGTGTTAAATGACGTGAATACGATAAGATAGTGTAAAAAGAATCGAATTACACGTGTTGAGGAACAGCACACTCGAATCTTCAGTGTCCGGAATTGATTTCCTCACAAAATCCTCAGCAAGACACGTTTCCCTGTTGGATATGTAATACGTCGCAACACTTATGGAGGAAAAGTGTCGCTACTTTTAATTAGACCGTTGTACTCATGCGACGTGCATGTGCATGCGACTATCAAGACAGAAGGACGCGGCGCCATCTTCGTCGTGCTCAGGACGAAGATCTAGCGGTGCGAGTAGAAGTAAATATCCGGCGAAGGCCACCCGTTTCGACGAAGACGTACATCCCGGGTGTATCCCGTCATCTGCCATTAACGACGAAGTGTTCCCGCTAACGTCGCTCGGTGTACTTTGTGCCGCGGTCGCCGGAAAAACGATGTTTGCCTGTCGCGTCGTCTCTCGAGAATTCCGCCGGCGACTCGCACATGAATAGCTGCCGATTGAATATGCACACGCCGCACCTGATGAAGCTGTTCATCGTTGTCGCGATTAGCGAACGTCGAGCGCGAGCGCGTGCTGAACGAGAATGCTGGTTACGCATGAGAAATTAACGACGTGCGACACGCGCGAAACGATGACGCCATTTTCCAGCGTGTCGAGTTTAGAAGAAAAGCGTACGGCTTCTGCATACGACAAAACGTGCCTTTCAGGGTGAGAGAAGCGGGAGAATTCCCGTGAGTATGCTTGTATGCGCGGTTACCATCGGCACCATCAATCTCTGCCGTCAGGCCGGCTCTCGGATTTTGTTTTCGCGATATGCACTCGCGTCCGTCCCGTGAATTATGCATAACCGAAGCGGAGGAGAGGAGCAGCTCCATCGTTCGTCGTTTGAAAAAGCCCCGCGCCGCGGTCGGGAAAGGAGACAAAAATTGGTTCACGAAAGGAATAAATGTTTGGCGCGTTTCCCGTCGCGCCGCGCCGTCGCCATCGCGGTCGCAGGATGTTGAAACAATTGATATCCTTGGTCGGGGCGTAAACGTGTTAAGTGACGTGACTAAGGCCGGTATTCACAGTCTTATAGTTAAGACCGTCTTGAGTTCATCTTCAGATGCTATATGAATCATTTTATCGGTTACGGAGTATCTGAAAGTGAATTTAAGTAAGTTCACCTTCGTAAGTGCTTAAATATAAGACCTGCCCAAGTAGGAATTTACTACTGGCATCAAAGTGGCCCAGTACCGATTTATGGTAAACGTTATTGGCATAGTATCAGATGCCAGTATGGGTTTAGTATTGCTGTGATACTGGGACGATAGAAAAGGGTATCGGAAAACAGTACTGTCACAGTACCGAAAATCAGTACTGTACCAGTACATAAAAAATATAAAAAAAGTATTGATTAGTGAAGTACCAGTATAAAAAAAGTATTGATTCCTAGCATTGGGGAAGTACCTATTCCCAGTACTGGGCCAGTATCGATTCCTAGTAATTTTTATTATTTGTACAATTGTTAATATCATAACTATATAGTATGGAAAGAAGGATCAGACCATAGCCGGGGTTGCTCTCGTACCTATACAGGTTTATTTTTAATAGTCATATGAAGAGAAAATCTTCGGGACGACGGCTGAAATCGAACTCGAGTCTTCCGCTTGTCAAGGCAAGCGTTCTTACCACTAAGCTATCTAGGTTTCGCGTTAGTGACCTCTTCCGTTTTGCCATAAAAGATATTGGTACACTGAGAGAAAAGACTGGTAACTATAACAAACTGCATTTAGTTACAGAAATTCATTGAATCCTTAGTAACTAATACTAAATATGATAATAATTATCAAATATTTAATAGATCGGGAGTATGACGTAATTGCGTTCACAGTAACGTCAATTAAATAATTTAGTAATAGTTACTTAATGTTAAATATTTAATATGAAATATATTACAGTTATGAGCAGATATTTGATAATTGTTATGAAATTGTTATATCCCATGTAATAAAAAATTCAGTAGGTACGAGTTCTATTTTGTTAAAAGTATATTTTGTTGCAGCACAACGAAAAATTCATTCATTTGCAGCTATTACATCGTTTCAATATCTATTATTACAGATGGTTGGTTGAACCTACCAAAAATTTTGTAACTACTACAAAATCGCTTATTTTGCTCAACTATTCAATAAGTTTTATTTACCAAATATATTCTGGAAGCAAATAAATTTTACTTCTGTCAAATAAATAATTTATTTTACAGAACTAAATTAATTAATAAGTATTGCCATAGCTTTGGCCCGCTATATTTACGTCTACCATTTAGTAATAGTAACCAAATTTTGATAATATTTACTAAATTCTTCTCTCAGTGTATATTCCGTTTTTCGGCACAATAGTGGTTCCATATCCTCTATTGGCAGGTGGTGTACGATTTTTACTTGAGTATCCAGTACTGATTCTACGAACAGGGCCAAGCTTTTTTAATACTGGGCCAGTACCGAAAACGACAAACACTTTTCGGTAAACGCCCCAGTATACGTACGGTACGACTATCCAGTACCTAATCTTATACGGAGCCAGTACCAATAATACAGCTTTTTTATATTAGGCCCAGTACTGAGTCAGTACGAGAACCGGACATCCGCTTTTCGGTATCGACCTAATATCGGGCCATTTTTCCGGACTGGCAAAACATATATGATATATGATTATGACATATATGATATATGATTCCTGTGACTACGCGATTTTATTACACGTTTAAAAGTAACACACTTGGATCTGCAGTGATCCCGTATCTACTAGGATACGTAGGAAAATTTGTTTCTTAGTAATTCACAGGAGATATAAAGTTTCTCGACTTGGGGGAGGTGGTACTCCATTAAGGCCCGGTTGCACTAATGTCATTTTTAAGTGACACTTAAATATATATTTATTTTTATTTATATAGGAAGAAAGATAAAGATAGATATATATTTAAGTTTCGCTTAAAGTCAAAATAATGTTGGTGCAATCAGGTCTAAGTCTGTTGTTCGTTCCTGAAGAACTTCTGAACCGGTGCACACCAGTGCAATGAGTTAAGATTGAAAGAGAGTATATTTGCTTCACTCTAATTTGTTGCACCGATGCAGAGGTTCCTCGGAAACGAACAGACCTGTTATTTGGCGAGGTGGGTGACGGTAAGTGTTCCCTCGTCTTTACCCGCGAATTCGACACATCTCATCCGACATTACGTAACTGCGCGCGCAAACGTCTACCTGAGAGAACGCCAAGGTACACGAAAACACGCAGCGCAACTTGCCCGTCGTAATTGCAGCGTAATGCGCGACGAGCCAGGTGCGAGAATTCGCACCGCTATAAATCATTAAAAGCGGAGGGATCATTAAAAGCGGAGAGATCGCGCGACGCGCGAATTTGTCCGGCTGCGGGAACGAGTCGCGCGGAAAAACACGCGACTCCACAAAATTCCCTCGCGTGCCCTCCGGCCGCGTCACGGGCTCCTTCGCTTTCACTTTTTTGCCTTTTGACACGGCGGTAATAGTGATATAACGGTAGCAAGAGCGAATTGTGCAATGCGGATTCGAGAAATGCGCGTCGCGCGAACGCCTCGCACGACTCCGCACGTCCAAATCTCTCGGCCGTCGCGATTGTTTATTCATGAGCTGATATCTGACGACCAGATACTCAAATGCTTACTCTCATAACGAACTAGACGAATTTCGTCTCGCCCGGCTGATTACGCATTGTCGAGCTGACATTTGCAAAAGCACCTGTTTCTCCGTTATTCAACCCTAGGATATCCTAAATATAAAAAAATTATGTAACCTTTAAACACGGATAAATTTCACCAGCACACTTTCATTCGCTCATAACTTCCGTAAAAGTGATAAAAATTCATTTTTTGATTGGAAAGATTTTGATTGGACAGAAAACATCGAGAAGTATGAATTTATTAGTGTTTTTGCGCGATTTAATGAAGTTAAAAAAAAAGCTGCAATAAAAAACAAAACAGTTCTTAAGAACAGTAACGTTTGACAGTTGGTCTGGATAAATTTGACCCATGTTTATATTTAGCAAATTTCTGAACAGCACATTTCAATTTCTGAAATATAAATAGCGCAAAAATTACTGCAGAATGTCGATCTATTTCCCGGTTACAACATTCTGCAGTAATCTTTGTTGCAAAATTCTCTCCGTGCAATCGGTAGAACTGCCTTGAAGTTGACATCGGAGATCGGAATCCGACAGAGGAGTTCGAATTCTTCGTGCGTCCATCGACGCGCGCTAATGAAGCGGCCATTGGATAATGGCGCGCGAAATGCATCGTTCGTTCCCGCTGGACGAGCAGAATTGTCGGTGTGCGGCATTGGAAAGCGCTCGCCACCACACGTCAATGAGAAATCGCTGCGAACCTGCTGTCACGGCAATTAGCGAAGAACACGAAAATTGATCATCGAGCTCGCTGAATATTCATAATGTTCCGTGAGAGGGCATGCCAGAGCCACGGCGACGACGAGCCGGTCCTGTGATACTTTCGATCACTGCGACGCTGAGCGACGCGGCTCAGCGAATATCCCGCGAGGATTATTCATAAGAGACGCAGAATACGTGCCGATCGAGGCGCAATCGTATCCGCCCGGCTAGCAATTAATTATAATACGCGAACGAAGTAGGTAAGCCCGGGCGAGCCGCCGGCGCGCATACCAGAAGCGCGCGCCACGACGACGGCCGAGTGAAAGTCGATCGTGAACTTCGGCACTTCTTTCTACGGAATAAAAGTGTGGACGGGCGTCTTTAACGTGTCGGCTCGCATAGGTGTAATGACGAAATGAAAAGAAAGCTCCGCGGCACGGACCGGCACGAGTGCGCAAAGAAACGCGCACGAGATAGGTGCGCGCGCGCTCGCGCGCTCTCCTCGATCCTTCTCTCCTCTGTGCTTCTCACCTGCTCCTTTGCACCTTGTTGCACCAAAGAAAAGTTTGCAATGTTCATCAAATAAAAACAAGACGGTGTAAAAAGTCGTCACTCACAATTTACGACGTGCGATCGCTTGCGCATCGGTTTATAGACGAGATAAAATTGGGGCTTCAGCAAGTCGTAACGATTAAACTAAAAATTAAACTAAAAATAGTTAAACTTAAAATGGAGATTCATAATAGTTATTACTGTCCGTTAGGCGAGGATTTCTGACTTTGACAGTTTTGTTGAGGTCCCAACCTTAATGCGTCTAAGCCATTTTAGCTCGTATTATTAGTTATTGCCTGAAGCTCATTTCAAGTGGGATACTCAAGTTTCAAATCAGAGATAGATGAGAGTTTTTCAGTTGAATCGCGATTACGAATGTAAATATCGCATAATTCGGCTGAGAAATCTGGATTTGAGACTCGTATCAACAGTCGTTACTTGAAAACTCTCATGTGAGATACTCAGATTTTTATTTGGTGTGAGTTTTTTCATCGAATTACGATATATGTATCATTTATACCGGTAATCGTGTGATTCAACTGAAAAATTCTCGTCCAATTCAGATCCGAGTGAGTGTCTCACTTTTGAGAGGAGTATCAAGTGACGACTACTGATATATACAGGCTTAAGTGTGCCTACTGTTTTGTCACTACTTGTTACTATTACTTTCGTTGCGGGATGACATAACGCGGCACGTGGACTCGTCGTCGCCGATCAGCAGCGCTCGAATGCGAAAGTTTCACGCGCGTCTACATACGTCCACGACGAAAATCCGGACAAACGATCGCATCGATCGACCACTACATCGCTACGTACTGGAATGGAAAGAGCTCGGAAAGAGCATACAATTTCGACGAATACGCGTTAAACGCGGCTCCTTACTTTCTCCAAGTGGCCGACAAGCGCGGCCATCGGGCTGCGGAGATCCGACTCCTGTTCGCGCGTGTATGTGTGTGTATATATGTGTACGACAGATCCGTCAAATTCGCGAATATCCCGCGACGACGTTCGCGTGAAACCACCGCAAATTCGTCGCGGAGGGGAGGGTGTTTGCGTGTAAGGGAGGGCGCGTTTGCTGCAAACCCAAGTGCGTTATTTTTTAACGCATAATTTGGCTGAAACTCCTTTTTTCACACGCTTTTCTCACCGCTTTCAAGCCACGGCATTCAACAACGCATAAGAAACGTATGAATTCAATGCGTTTAAGCGTTTAAATGACGTAACTTAAAAGTAAGTGTGGAGAAGATATTCAGCCAAAATGATACTTGGGTCTGCAGTGCGGTATTTACGTCTCGCAGGTGGAAGCTGCGTAAAACTCCAGCCGAGTGTCCCGTTCTGGGTCTCTTTCTTTTTACGTAAGACCTCCCTCGTAAGCGGCCAGTTAAACAGCTTCGTCGTGTGGACGTTAAATATCGAATCGGCGATAATATTGCGCGTCTCGGTGTCGAAACATCGTGCGAGAGCTCGATTCGTTCCCCGATAGTTCTGTAATTCATTGAGAACAAGAGGATTAATGGAGCGCCAGCCAATTGGAAACTATCGCGTGGTCGAGGTGAGTTTCAAGAAACATACATTTGGACGTTGTATATATCTGTTTCTTGTGTGAGCATTCTTATTTACCGCAGTAAAAATTAGATAGCTGTCAGTTTGGACTACTGTTTTGACATTCTTTGTCAGTCAATTTATTATCCTTGTATTACAAGTGATCTTTTATTATGCCGTTGTGTGGTCAATTTTCACCACAAAATTCTCTCCGTGCAGATAGCTGATCGGGACCAACTTGCTCACAGAACCATGGGATAAATTTCTAGTCGGGAATTGGCATCCGGTTTCGAGGAACCGCCACGGAATTCGACGAGATTTCCGAAACTCGAGAGTCAATAAGAACTCTTCGTGGTTACTGGCGATGCTTCTGGGACACCCTCTATACTTGGCAAACGTTAACGCACGTAATGTAACGCGCGATTCCACATCGCGTCAAAGAGACAACCGGCCAGTGTTAATTGCTTGCGAAAACGTCTCTCGTATTTTCCCCCACTTGACTAAATACTACGCTGTTTCCCGATGCTGGCCGTTCGCGACGTGTCTCACCTTGTTCATGCAATTCAGATGCGAGCGACGTCAAATTGCCGGTTCTTAATTCGTCGGGAGCTGCGCGTGCCGAGGTGAGGAAGATTAGATGACTTCCCCGACCTTCCAATTTGACAAAGTGAAGCCACGCGACCTCGCGGCTTCCCAAACGGAGGCACCGGAATATCTGGCGCTTTCCGTCTCTTTTCATCGAATACATTTGAATAAGAAGTTATTGTATAAGCCGGGAATAAACGAACAGGAAACTGACTAAAAAGCTATTGTATAAAGCGGCGTCCGATAGGCAAAAAGTGTGTCAGACATCTCGTTCTCTTCTCCGAACAGTCTGATGCAGAGGAAACATGTTGATGTAGCGCGCGCATTCGATGAAATAGTATTCGGTAAAAATGAGGACATAATATATGACGTCCCGTGAAATATCGAGCCTCTTTATGCAAATCCATTCCGGAAAAAAAGTAAGACGCGCAAATATTCTTTCGAACGCGCTGTACACAGATGCAAATGAAAGAGAGAGGGGAGGGGGGAGAGAGAGAGAGAGAGAGAGAGAGAGAGAGGGGAGGCGGCAGATCAAAGTCGAAACGGCCGGTCCAAGTAGTCATTAACGCGAAGGAGTACGCGAACAAAAGGACAGTTTATTACGCAAATATCGACCATCGCAAATATTAACATTCCAATTTGCAAGACGCACGCGCGACCCTATTCACCTCGTCTGAGCGCGTCCGAGATTCGTCGCGCACGGCACCGATGACGACGTTCGCCTCTTCTCGCGCCGATCGGTCTAGCTCGCTTTCCAAGCGGAAAGAGGTCGTGCGAGAGTCGAGCGTCGATATATTTGCACGGCGCGCTCGCGCTCTCGAAGCGCTCCGGGAGAAGGAGGAGGAGTACCGGGGAAAGAGAGAAGATGAAAAAAGAAAGAGTAAAAGCGAGAGAGGCAGGCAGGAAAGACCCGGAGGAAGCCGAATATGCATACGCAACCGCGCCTCCGAGTTTTTACTGCCCTCTCGAGAAATTGGGCGGCCCAACCGACCAATATCCCGTCGTCATCATCGTCGCCGTCGGCGCGGACCAGACGTCGGGCTCATTACGAGCCAACGCGGAAGACTCGCGACAGGACAGCGGCGACGGCGGCGGCGACGGCGGCCAGGCGCAACATTACGCAAACGCCCGAGAAAGATTCCACTTGCACAACACGGCGCACGTTATTACGCTCACGTAACTTTATAAGCAATGTACGTCGCTTTGGCGGCACGTCGCGGCCGCGTTACGCCCGCGTTGCGATAATCAGCCGAAGATATCGGCGAGCCGCGGGGGTTGCGACCAGCTCGGGGATGAGTTCGGGCCAGTGAAGAACCGTCACGCGATCCCCGTGGACGCTCGTCTCGTCGAGACTCTCCGGAAGGGGCACGTTAAGGTACGAAGAGAATATTGTTGTAAAAATTACAGTACAATTTTAATGGTCCGGGAACTGATGCTGTTACGAAGATTAGAATAAAACAGTAAAAATTACCATAAACATGATCATTTTTGCACATTTATAGTGACCTTTATTATGACTGTGATTGGTCAATTCCTTACGACTTAAAGCTTAAGTCTTACGTTCTCATTGTAGGTATTGCTTAACATTCTTATTGTTTTGATCTTGAATTCTCTAAAGAGCGCATCGATCCTGTTCGAGTACAATTTGTTTCCTCACAAAACAGTCTTAAGAGACTCTCCTGATGAAGAGTCTTGTGGTCTACACGAAATAGACCGACGAGAAGCGTAGCTTTATAAATGTACATAATTATGGGCATTCGTGTTGACTGAGAAGAAAATACTTGAAAATTTATTTATGGGATGTAAAGTTTACTTTACTATGTGAAGTAAAGTTTATTTCTGTGAATAAACTTTATATCTCCCCAGCAAGTACATTTTTAATTATTCTTTCCTCAGGGCACGTGCGCCTCAGAGCTGCAGAATTGATCTTGCATCTTATAACCATGATGAAATGGACGTAAAAGCGCCAGTCTGGTACTTTAAGATGACATTGACATAAAACTGAGACAGAAATTTTCTTTCTTATTTCTGTCAAGAACTTTACACAATTTTCAGCGTCAACAATTTTGTTCTACACACGATCGCCACATCGGTTTCATCAGCGGGAAAATGACTGTTTCACGAGTTGGCATGAAGAATTATAGTTCTAGGATGGGTCGATAGTATCCGACGGAATCATTGCTCTGCTAATATAAAAACGAGTATATATGATTATGTACAGTTATGGATCCTAAAGGATTAAATATTTAAACAAATATTTAAACTTTCATGCGATTGTTGGCAAAATGATGGAGGAATTTTGTATTCCGTTCGATGAGTTCTACCTGCGGCTATATAATAAATTGTCGGATGCACCCTGTGTGTGTGTGTGTGTGTGTAGAATATATACATATTATATATATATTATATGTTGAAAGTTTAAGTGTTTTAAAGACCCCAAAATAACAAGAATATCTAGAATTAGAACCAGTGTCCGGACATTGGTATATTTCCATCTTAAATGAGGTAGCAGAAAGCAAACTCGTGACACTTAACACTCAATATAGTTAACAGTTTCTGCGTGACGTGAAATTGCGAAGTGGAAGTATATCGACGTGGCGCGCTAATGGAGCGAATGATCGAGAATACACACACACATACACGTAAATTGTTTTGTGAATTATTTAGCGACGAGGACAAGAGGAACCCGTCCCGTCATTGTTAACGGTGATCGGTAATTTTTCTTTTCTGGGAATCCCGCGCGAGAGATAAACGCGTGATGAGGAGGAGACGACGGAAAAGGAGAGAAAAAGAGAAGAATAATTCCGTTAATCGCGCTCTTAGGTAACTGTAATTTCAGCAGTTAATTCCTGCATGATTAACTAACGCGCAGCCACCCTCTGTCGCACGCCTGCAGGATTAACATCTCAATTACATCGCGGTACTGCAACTTTGATCCTTATCTCGCCATCATTCTTTATCGCGGACAGGTATCAGCTACTCTTGTAGGATCTTCCGATAAGCGTTAAACTGCACCATTGTTGGGACCGTAACTAATAGCATATCGTGTTGCTATACGTAATCGTAATTGGATGCTGAGTGCCTTTAGACTGGCGATGATTCTCACGTAGATTATAAGCTTAGCAATAAACATGATTGATAATAACGGTGGCTTGTGGCAGATATAACGAGACGAGACATAGGCGCATTAAATACAAAGTTGTTACGAAAATAGTTGAGCAGTTCCGTGTTTCGCGTTACAAACTGCGCGCGCGATTTTTTTGCAAAAATAAATGTTTCCCGTTAACGCATATCCGATGAAAAATCGATTCATAATTTTTTTATTGGCTTATCTGATGAAATATCATTATGATTGGAAATATCCGATAAAATTTAATTTATTATCCTGATCGGATATAAAAATTGATCGGACTTTAATATCCGTTTGTTAATTTTTTATAGGATAATTTCTTTCAGTGCAGAATTATTTCGTGCACTTCTACGTGCGATGCGACACTACTGTCGCCTTGCTGTTTCTTTTCTACCTGTTGACACGGATTAATTTTCATAGACATCAGCCATAAAAAACCATGCCATTTCGTGGGATACAACATATTGTCGCGCTGTTTCGCCTTGAAGCGATCAATGGATCATTCATCATACTTGATAAATAGAGAACCCGTATTGCCTCGCCTCGGGATTTATGGTTACGCAAGAATGATCTAATCCGCAAAATTATGATTTTTAAGATTTTACTATCAATGGGTGGTCCATTCTACATAAAACAAATGAGATCCAAGACGTCTTATGGGCGTCTAAAATTAATGAAAAAAAAAACGGTTTTTATTTTATAATAATTGTGTCTTTCTTATCCTTTTTTCTCAGGGCAAGTTTGTCATTGCATACTGTTAAGGAGAGAAAAATTGACCATGTTCGGCTTCTTGAACGATGAAAACCTCAGTGCTATCTATACTTTCTAAATACGAAAACGTACGAAATTTCCATCTTCATCTTTTTCGAAACGTGTATGCATGTAGGTTAAAGCACTCTTACATTATCACAGCCAATTCATCGCGGGAATTTGTAATTCCCGTTGGCGGAACAGATTCGTAATCGCATCTCATCGTTCGGATTTGCATCTTCGCCCGAAGAATATTTCGTCAATTTCTCTTTGCGATCTCCCAATTTATCTCCCATTAATTTGATCTCGTGAATCTTTCGCGTCGCTGATGAAACACACATCCTACGGTGAGATTTCGTAAGAAACTGGATCAGAGTTTCTCGCGAATCCAGAGAAGGAGAGAGAGAGGGACAGGTGGAGAGAAAGTGAGAGAGAAAAATGGGGGGGGGGAGGGAGGAAGAGAGTATCTGGAAAAACCTGTTCCTTCAAAAAGGGTTTCTCAGCGAGCAGTTCCGCTCGAGAGAGAACCGGACGCTTTTAGAAATTGTGGAGCCCCGGAGACTCGCGTCGCCACCACGTCAAGGTTATAACGGTACGGAATACGGATGCTGCAGAATGCTTATTGTAGCCCTAACGGTGCGTCCTATTTTTCTTCATTGGGTTACCGTCACGAGCAGCCGGCCGAGCATTTCGTGCCGTCGCGCAAGCCACCGGCCGGCCGATGCAAGTAATTCGGGCTTGTCGCCGGTGAGACGCTCTCTCGCTCGCTCGCTCGCTCGCTCACTCGCTCCTTTGACGAGGGGGAGAGGACCCGTGTGTATTTAAGACGCTGAGAAAGTACGTGAAAGTGAAATCGCGTTAAAAATCATTGCGTGCTATCTCCTTGAACAACTATGTTTACTGTTACATCACCCGCGGAGGATATTCTCGAGGGGCACCTCGCGACGTTGGTAAAGCGTCAATTCGACGTGGAGACGAGTTCGGCCGAAGAATGCAACGGCTCGTCGACGAGACTCGCGCGTCCGCGAAGAACGGTCGCAGAGCGAGATGACCCGATGGCTTTTCGTCGAGATGGCTCGATGAACTCTTCGAAAAGAGTTGACTTCTCTAAGGCGCTATTCATAGTCAGATCTTAAAGTGAGTGTAAAAAGTATACCAGAGATTGTTTTGACAAAGGCTTGGTGTACGAATATACTTTTTACATTCACTGTATGTATCCAAGATCGTCTTGGGTTTGTCTTCAGATACCGCACGGCTTATTTCATTGACTACAGAGTACCTGATAAAGTGAAGATAAACTCGAGACAGTCTGAAGTATGAGATCTGATTATGGATATGATCCGTTATACGCGCCATAAATGCTTTGAAGCGCTGTATTAAATTAATTATGCCTCTTTTTAAGTGCTTTAAGCGTTTGCAAAATATGCTTTCAGAATATGCTCGTTAAGTTGTACACGGAAAAAAAGATTTGCTAATATATGGACAACTAAAAATATTAGCTGCAGGAACAAATTTTCTTGCTTTCATAGCAAAGTTATTTAGTTGTGATAGCTAAAAGATTTGCTAATATATGGACAACTGAAAATATTAGCTGCAGGAACAAATTTTCTTGCTTTCATAGCAAAGTTATTTAGTTGTGATAGCTAAAAGATTTGCTAATATATGGACAACTGAAAATATTAGCTGCAGGAACAAATTTTCTTGCTTTCATAGCAAAGTTATTTAGTTGTGATAGCTAAAAGATTTGCTAATATATATATTAGTAAATATATCCAATCATAATGATATTTCATCAGATAAGCCAATAAAAAAATTATGAATCGATTTTTCATCGGATATGCGTTAACGGGAAACATTTATTTTTGCAAAAAAATCGCGCGCGCAGTTTGTAACGCAAAACACGGAACTGCTCAACTATTTTTGTAACAACTTTGTATTTAATGCGCCTATGTCTCGTCTCGTTATATCTGCCACAAGTCACCGTTATTACCAATCATGTTTATTGCTAAGCTTATAATAAGTAAATATATTAAAGATATTACTTTGAGGTTTGCCACGCTTATAAAAGACGTTGCTTCAAAAGGTGAACTTATAATACTTGAAAAGAACTATCATTTTGTCAATGTTTAGTTTGTAATATTTGCTTGTAGCTCAATCCCATATAACATAACGTCTAAAATCGGGACATAAGACATCTTAAAGACAGCTTAAAGATATCTTAGGAACACCTTACATATGTCTGAGAAACGTTTTTAAGATGCGTTTTAGACGTTTCGATTTTAGACATTGTGTTGTGTGGAATTGATGCAAGAATTCATATTGATTAAAACAATTTTATGTTTCCAGATATTTTAGATCAATCAGTGGCTCTCTCAATCACTTCCGCAAAGTGGAGATGTATTTTTAGCAATCTTCCCTTTGATATTATCTACACACGATTATAGATAATTTGATAACTGAATAATCTGAGATAACAAAAAATATCATCAGAATCCATAAAAATCAATAAATATTTATTTCAAAAATATATTTTAATTGCTTCAATATTTTTTTCTACAAGAATTCTTGAAAACATTTTTCTGACTGAACAACGTAGATTATTCCTTTAACTCCTAAACCCTTAAACTGATCTGAGTCAATTTTGCATAGTTACTCTCTAAGACTTCGCGGAAAATAAAGGTTACCATGAAATCTATGTGTGTGTATCATTTCACCCGTTCCTCCTAATTTCATTTCCTTGACATTTTATGATATAATTTAAATTTAGATGTTGTAGATATAAAAGAAGCCCGGGCAACGCCCGATGCTTTAAGCATTTTAAGTTAAGGTTATTGGCTAAGAACAGGGAATCCCAAAGGCCAGTTATTGAGCTCGAAACTTTATCGGTTTAACGATCATTAGTGATCGACTTGAGTCGATCGATTTCTAATATTACATTTGAATTCGCTGACGTAACGAATTTCATATTTATCGATTATGAAGGTAGGCGAACCTAAAAGTAAAATGCAGGAGAGATTATGAAAGAGCGGCTGCTGTGAAATATCTCCTTATGGAAATCGTCAAAGCTAGTTTCACATCGCACACGGAAAAGAAGAAGGTAGGAGAATGTGACCATGTAACGACGTAACTACGAACGGATTATATTAGTTATGTGACGTAAGCACGTCTTTCGAGTCTCTCGAATTGCACGAAAATCAGACCGATTTCTTCCTTGATCCGATTTTAATAAATATAAGGTGCAATAAATTCTTCGTGATAAAAAAGAAAGGAAGAAAATTGAAGAGGAGAAGAGAATGCGGGGAGAAGTGAGGGGGGGAGAACAACGCCGAGTTGAGAATGAATGTGTACCTTCGGGGCTTTCTCACTTCCGACTGTGTGCGAAACGCAACACGTCGTCGTCGTTGTCGTCATCATCTACTCTTCCCGAGATTAGCGCGCGGGATACTTTCTCCGCTCGTCCATTGCTCGTCCTACGAATTCAGCTAATTTTCCCTACCTTTATTTCCCCTCTTATGCCCGTTTTCTACTACTATTACTACTACTACTACGCACAGAGCGTTTAAAGTGTTACAACCTGTTTTCTCGTGGGACTACGGCGTGATAAAGTTCCTTTCTTGGAGATTCATCGGCGTTTCTCGCGAGATAAATGAGCAGCCGCCTCTGTTGGATCTTCTTTTTTAGACGACCGGACGGACGGCAGGAGCCGATTCTCCTTATTAAACCCAAAACCACACGGTTTCTTTTCTCACGGATCTCTTGCTTCCCCATATCGGCGTCTCTATGAAAGGTCGGACGGATTTTTTATTCCAACATATTCCGTCGCAGAATATTTTGCGAATCATTAGCTATGCACTTAAAATTATATTACAAGAAAAGAAATATAATAAGCGCGCTAGTAGAAGTCCGACACTATTCATTTTTTAGAGGTCATTCTTTGTTCTCGAGTATATTTCTGATATATTGACTGTGAGGTTGATAAATGGGGAATTTTTTCTCCTTTATTGGGACTCGATATTGAGGTGAGTGTACTTTCGAGCAAGCCTAACGAACGACTTTTTGACTCGACCAGTTTGGACATGAGTCATTTGTAAAAGTGGACAGGGTCGTACAGAATGTTTCTATATCCTGATAGCTTAATGTGGATTCCGGAATTTAATTAAGATCGGTAATCCGTCTACAAAAATGTCGAGGACATGCCGGTTTTAGGATTATTACTACAAATAATTATTGTTACTAAGAGTTAGATGCTATTCGCTGCTATCGACTCCTCTTATATCTAGGTTAACAGTCAAATGCGGTAAAATCAAACGAGCCACTTGCATCGAAATCGAGAGCAACGTGTAAACGTATAAACAATACAGGGTGGCGCATATAGGACCAAACGCAAACTGCATTTTCTGTACGCGCGAGTCTTCCGCGCGATACTAGTGATCCACTTCAATAATTCCAAAAATACCGGACCTTGACATTAGGATTTTCAGTTTTCGAAACTTGTCGTCCGAGTATATTGATACAACTATGAGATGCTTTGCACGTATTCAATAATTAAGAAGTGTGTGTCACAATCGAGAGAAATTCGCAAAAAAATATTTCGACAGACTGAGACACAAATATGAAGGGAATTGACGTGTAATTATATTGAAATCTCTGCGCGCGTTATCGCACGTCACTCCGTAATCAGTACGGATGGAGATTATTCGTGATGTGTGATCAAATATAAGGGCTATAACAATTCACGTCGACCACGGTTAATCACGTAACGTCCAATACACTCATTATGTACATTCACTTTGGGCTCTCTTCAAATTTTCAAGCTCGCCTCAGTCTGTAACTTTCCTCACTGAACAAACCGCTATGGCGATTGTATACAGGTTTGGGCAAACCCATGGGTAAAACCCATGAGTTTAACGTCCTACCTTGGACCAACTCGAAACCGGTATCATATGTGATACCGGTTTTGGGTTGGTCCAAGACAGGACGTTAAACCCATAGGTTTTAGAAAGCACAGGACCCTTCGGGCCCGCTCCAATAAAACAACAACGGTAAAGGTCCAGTAACAAATCTCGGGATGAGATTTTTAATCTTTCCAAGCTCAGACGCATTGATGACGTTCGAGTGAAGTATTTTTCTTCATAGAATAGCGTCTGAGAGACGCTTCTGTAGTTTTGCGGTTTGAATAAAATTGACTGTCGAGAAGTACGATCTCCTGAAGGACGATTTCTACATAATTATATATATTTATATCTACACTGAGAGAAGAATTTAGTAAATATTATCAAAATTTGGTTACTATTACTAAATGGTGGACGTAAATATAGCGGGCCAAAGCTATGGCAATACTTATTAATTAATTTAGTTCTGTAAAATAAATTATTTATTTGAGAGAAGTAAAATTTATTTGATTCCAGAATATATTTGGTAAATAAAACTTATTGAATAGTTGGGCAAAATAAGCGATTTTGTAATAGTTACAATATTTTTGGTAGGTTCAACCAACCATCTATAATAATAGATATTGAAACGATGTAATAGCTGCAAGTGAATGAATTTTTCGTTGTGCTGCAACAAAACATACTTATACTGGTAACAAAATAGAACTCGTACCTACTGAATTTTTTATTACATGAGATATAATAATTTCATAACAATATCAAATATCTGCTCATAACTGTAATATATTTCATATTAAATATTTAACATTAAATAACTATTACTAAATTATTTAATTGATGTTACTGTGAATGCAATTATGTCATACTCCCCATCTATTAAATATTTGGCAATTATTATCATATTTAGTATTAGTTACTAAAGATCCAACGAATTTCTGTAACTAAATGCAGTTTGTTATAGTTACCAGTTTTTTCTCTTCAGCTACTGAATTCAGACAATTATGTGACGATAATGAACACGAAAGCGCCAACCTTGTACTTTAAAGTGACATCGATAAAGTGACAGGGAGTGATTCGATGATTCCCCTTAGATGAAAAGCGGCAGTGACCGAAGAAGGCCGGATAAGGAGGTATGCGTGAATAGAAGATGTGTCGAGCATACGTGACTGAGGACGTTACAAGACGCGGCAGAATGTAGCCCGCGAAAACGGTAGATTCGTGGATGACGCAAAAACCGTGCGTATCACTCGTGCGTGACAGCCACCCGATTTTCCATCGTCGATATCGCGGAGATGTACGTAACATTCTCGCGAGGCGACATATCGTGTGACCGAATTCGCGGCTGACCGAGTTCGCGAGCGAAGTTCGTTGTCGAGGACGCTAATTTTCCTTGCTACACTGAAAGGAGATTTGGTAATATTCAACCAGCCTGGATAACAGTTACTGAATGCTTTGGTGTAATAGTTTTAACTCGGCATATAAGTGAATATGATCGGATAAGTTGGTAAGTATTAGCGAGTAGCTTTAGCAAGGCTTAGTATCTGTTGTTTGATAGTATTACCACTTTATGTGGTACGCATCACCAAAAAATTTGTTAAATAAAACCATATTGTTTGGTAATAAATATACGAAGTGATCAAACATTTTTAATAAGCCCAACTATTTAGTGACCATTGCCAAATTATTTGGTGTCATTTACCAGAAATCATATAATTGCTTCAACTAAATGAAGAATTTGTTGTTTTATTAATTATTTTGTAATTATTACCAAATGGTTGCATGCGTAATAATCATTACCGTATTTGATATTAATTACATAATTGTATTAATATAATGATATTAATTACATAATTATAATGTTGTATGGAAGAGTGATTAACCAAATGCATTTGTAATTATTAAGACTTTTCTCCTAAATTTCAGTGAGACTTGGGATTTCTATTGGTTTCTTATTCACATTATCAAATATCAAATTTCTAAGTTAATCGATATTGAGTAAAAAACCAGAAGGCACCAAAGAGGAGGAAGAGAGAGAAGAACTGAGACTCAGCATCAGTTCCGTTTCTGATACCGAATCGAGTAAAAAGTCTGACAAAAACTTGGACGGATCAATGGAATGCGCACAATACGGCGATAAATGATCTGAGTGTAGCTGTCGTTTGCAGAAATTGCGTTTTGCAACTGGTACGAAAGGAATAACAGAGTTTTTGGTGATTCTTTAATTCGTGGGTTTTCACTCGAAAGAGCCCGTTGAGAATTTTCACTCAGTCATCGTGAACGTTCCTTCCACTTTCGCCGGCAAATCTCTACTCGCGATTTCTAAATTTTCGAGCGCATTGAATTTCAGCGTAAAAAGAAAAGAGGACAAGATTCATAATATTGCATGCAATGTCGATTGACGCGTTACATACATTAGCGAAAAACATATTTTTCGTAAAAATACTACTTATAACCGAGAACGTGAATGTTAATCGACTCTGACTTACGCCGCTCGTTCTTAGAACCGACGACGATGACAACCCTTGCGTTCGCTTCCTCGCACCCTTCGCGGAGAACGCGGCTCGGCCGTGTGACGACGCGCGACGAACCGCCGATGACTACTACGCGGAAAAACGCGTTTTCGCCGCAACAGGTGCTCGCGCGAACGTGTCTCGCGTATCGATCGCAAATCCTTCACTAACCTGGTACAATGCCGAGAGATGATCGACCAAAGGATTCCGCGGCGATAGCGAACAGGCAGGCAGCCAAGACGGGCAAGATAGGCGATCTGGCTGGCGAATGTAGACAGGCAGGCAGGCAGGCAGGCAGGCAAGGCAGAACACAGGCAGGTAGGTATGTAATAACTTTCTCCTCGCGCGTGGATCTATCGATCCTCTTTTCTGCCTCGTGGACTTGACGCGAGTAAAACAGCCCGGATTTTGTCACTGACGTTGCTGCCGGTCTCGCTTTTCCCACCTTCTTCATCGTAACCCCTACCTGCGCCGGTGTCCTGTCCCTCTCCTGCCTTTTTTACCACTGCCGCCGCCGCCGCCCCCGCCATCGCCGCATCTACCCTCCCTCCTTCTCTTCCTTTTTGGCATCTTTGCCACCGGCCGAAGCTTGTTACTTCCACTCGTCCTTCCACCTGTTTTGTTCCTCTACGGGGCGCAGCACTATGATCCGCCGGAGAATGCCCGGGATCAGCTGGAGGACGAGCGGAAGTGCGCGCGTGACTCCCACGATTTCCACCTTTCATCTTGGCATCGGTACTTTTCGTTCCGGTGCGCGCCGGGAAGAATTCATTTCAGGTAAACGATCAAATGGAATCGGTAAATCGCTACTATGGCTCAGTAATGAAGTTCTTCTTACGTCGCGATCGAACAAGGTCGCGAAAAAAGGGATTCTTCATTTCTACAAGAAACTCGTTCATGATTTTTCCTAAACAGGAGGAACAATTGAGATGAAAGCAGCAATAAGAATACTGAGGAAAAAAATATTACAAAAATAAAAAATTTTTATTCATTAATATTTATTTATACTAATATCAAAAATGCCTTAAATGAGGAAATATATTTTCTCTTAAAACTTCGATGTTTCATGAAAGCGTCTTTTTTTCGACTCATGAGTAAATAAATTATTATAAATAACTTATGAGTATCAGAACTGCAAAAAAAATGTCACATTTTTGAATATGGTGCGCCAAGACTTGGCACACCATATTTAAAAATGTGACATTTTTTTTAACGTTTTGATACTCTCTTGAAAAGTTCTAGAGCTCTTTGCAAAAATTTTAAATAGTTCCGGTCATTAAATACAAAAAATAGACTTTTAAAAAAAGGTGCGCTAAGTTCTCGAAGCGCACTTAATCAGTAAAATCAACTATTTCTTTAAAACTATTGTTATAAATGATATA
>NW_022639532.1:524366-580639 GCF_010583005.1 Odontomachus brunneus
TCGAAGCGCACTTGATCAGTAAAATCAACTATTTCTTTAAAACTATTGTTATATATGATATAGAACTCTAGAACTATTGTAAAACAAACCGGAACTTTAAAGAAATAGTTAATTTTAGTGATTAGGTTCGCTGCGTGAAGTTAGCGCACCTTTTTTTGAAAGTCTATTTTTTTGTATTTAATGACCCGAACTATTTAAAATTGAGCTCATAGAGCTCTAGAACTTATAAATAAGCAATTGACAATTAAAAGAATTTATAGATTTAGGTAAATATGTTATTAGCACGAAAAATATTTTAAATTTTTTATTTTTTCTCTCAATTAGGCAGAATTAGGCACGTGTCTTTGCCTAATACTGATACATTTACTTAGTGTTTCTGCAAATTTCTGACACGAGTCTCTCGCAGCAGCGACGCTATTCCATCAAACAGTAGTAATCAGTAACGAGAATATTGCAACCTGATTTCCGATGAGCATCGAATCGTATTTGGTATTCAAGAGGAAAACTAATCTTCTACTACTAAATATTATTAAATAACGACTTCTGCGGTTGCGTCGCGAAACCCAGTGAAAAACAAATGTTGCAATCTTTGTGACATTGACTGTGTAATGAAAATCGCACTGGGCTGTTTATCGAGCCGGCCCCGAACGATCAATATGTGATTACGATTGAATTCGGGACGAAGTTTCGTTTGTGGTCGTATATGAGCCGTGTGCGAATATTTACACGAGTAACAAAAGAGACGGAGAGGCTCCTATGTTGCGACCTATAATTCACGACAGGATTCCACGTGTCAAAAGTCCATTCATAATCAACGAGACATCATAAAACATCCGAAGGATCAAAATAGTACCTACGATTCTATGTAAAAATTTACACGTTTTCTTCCAAGAACTTAGTCCGAACTTTCTTTTTGTCAATAAAAGAATAAGGATCGAAGTCAAGCATTTTTTTTCCGAGGTTACGCGACGAAGTCGCCAATTCAACATCCTATTTCGCACTCACGAGTCAAACGCGATGCTTTGGAACAACAAAAAAATAATCAGGCGACCGAGACAGAGGATCGACGGTGTCCGCGGACAATCGAGGAAGACCAATGTCTCTATCCACGAAAAAAGGAGAAGTCGCGCGAACTACCGTTTCGCAAATAAAATTTCTGACCGAATAATCGCGGTTACTCGGACAAGGTTAACCCGTCTATAGAGACGAGAGCGGGAAAGAGGGGATCAGAGTCCCGTTCGCGAATAAGTGTCTTGAACCGATGCTGTCAGCCGCAAGTGACCGAACAGCGGTCCCAAATTGCGGGGACTACGCGTGGCCTGGTATCGTTTCCTCGGCGGGATACGCCGGTGTTGCTAGCGCGACGTCGGAGATAACGAAGATTTGCTTGTTTAAACAATAGAGATATAAGTTTAGATTGGAGGTAACGAAGATTTGCTTGTTTAAACAATAGAGATATAAGTTTAGATTGCTTGTAATAACAAAGTCGAATAGAAAGGGGAAAAACGCGTTGATGGGAGTTGAGTAAGATCCTGTCCGCTGCCCAAGGAATATTATTAGACGCGAAAGTCAGGTTTAATTTGTGAGATTCATATGAAATTCCAAGGCCGGTAGTAACAGTTATTACTTTTGTTCAGTTTGTCCTAATCAACTCGTAACCGTAATTATCGTACATCCTGTACCTATAGTTGTGATTTAACTGAAAAAAATCTCATTTAAACCTGAGTGTCTCACGTGAGACGAGTTTCACAAGCAATAACTATTAATATGAGCCTGAATACTTAAGACAAGTCTTAATAAACGTCTATTAATATGGCTGGTATTCAAAGTTCCGAATTATTTAACATGTCTAATATATTTAATATATTTGAGATTTTCAAGAACTTGCAGATTCGTTTTCATAGTCCATTATTCGACTGTTTGGGTCAATGTTTCTTGCACGAAGTAAAATAACAGATGCAAGTTGACGAGTAACTTTACCTTTAATTATTCATGAAGCTATAACGTCGTTTGTCAAATGACGAAGGACTATAAATCAAAATTTCGATTATTTTTTTATTCGCAGTAAGTTTGTTAAATGTTTGTTAAATCCATTAGAAGCTTCCTTTATAATAAATAATTTAACACACCTTAAAAATATATGATAGGCCGCTGCACTCGCCTGGGTGTCCTAAGCTCATCCTGACTGCTTCGTCGTAGCACTGACACTGACTCTAAATAAACTATACTACTTATATACTATAACAGGCTCTCCTGAAGTTGGTTAGATGGCGTGCAAGAGTGTGTGGTGCTTCATTAAGGGGATGCTGAAGTCGTCGACGAATTCGAACAATGTCGATAACACAGAGACGATCGACATAACTAACTAACACAACACTAACACAATCACGCTATCCTATTGATTGTACATATTACTTACGTAATCTTACATACAAATTTTACGTACAAATCTTACGTAAATGTATGTTACTTTGTTTTACCATATTCACACACACAGCGGAAAATCTAACTGCGCATGTGTAGAAATCTTTCCGCAAACTTTTCCGATATTCTTAAGCTTCTGCATTCAGATGCGAAGCTACAGCAATGTTCTTCAAAATTTTTCTGTTTGGAGCATCCACACTTTCGGTATGTACGTCGCAGAACTTTTGAATTGGGCAAATATTACGCTAATAGTTTGAGATTTTACATTTAAAATATTTTTCCCATTTTTGTTACGTATTGAGCAATATTCCTATTTATTTTTGCGCGTACTTTCATTGCAAAAGCAGTTGTAATTTGGTGTAACCAATATGATACAAACTTTGCAGAAAAATGTCAGTATTCTGTCGATAAAGTTTTCAGCATCCTCTCAACGTGGTGCATAAATGTTGGTCAATTGTGATGGTTAAGGGAGGAACCTGATTTATAGGGCTCAAAAAATCGAATTTTCAAAAGTTGTCTTAATCGATAGTGGTATTACCCTTAAAGTTTTAAGCCGAAATTCAAAATACTTTTCGAGTTACAGCTTGATGAAGATCATGCGTCGGGCAGATATACAGCGCGCTCCGCTTTCCTAGTCTTTCGTAGAGGATTATCATCAGTTCAGAAGAATGTTTCGTATTGAGTAAATGAGTCATTGTTTATATTTATATGTTAAGATTTATGTTTGAACGTATTAGAGTAGTCGAAACAGTTGTCAAATAACAGTGAAATTTAGAAACAGCGCTTTGTGTCGTTATAAACGGTCAATCGAAAATAGTCGAAATTACTTCTTTATTGCCGCATGTGTCTTCAATGAAGGATATAGCAGTATATTAAAGATGATGAATATGTTAGATATTAGAATTGGGTTGCAAGCTCAAAATTTTGCCCACTCATACGACGAACTGCGACTTGTGAGGCAGCGGCGTCGCAGTTTAAGCAGCTCAAAAGAAGCTCGAACAGCGCGTAGAATGGAATTAACGGTCCAGAACGTGTTCTATAAAGGAGCTGAAGGATTATTATATGGATCTGGTATCTCAGATTAGCCTGTGACTGCTATAAATGGTACTTTTGTGTTCCTCAAACTTTTCGCTAAACGCGATTTTCTCAAAATAGTATTTCCTGAGTTTGTGTACACGATAGAGACAAATAAACCGATTGAATTGTTTCTAAGCTTGTTCTGTAGCTGATTAGTTCTTCTTCTAGATGAACTTAAATGTTTTTGAAAACGTTACATTAGACTAATTTTTTTGCAACACATAGTTGAAACTTTTTGATAAAAATCGTAACTTTTCTTTCAAAGTCGTTGAAAGTTAACAATTTTTGCTTTTCTTGTAAAGTTTTTGGTTCAATTAGAAGGTAATTACATACAATTAACAAAAATAATTGTTTCTTTTGTCTCAGATAAAAATTACAATCGTTACAGTGGAACAACTGCAGTAGTTTGGCACTATTTATTTGGCTCCATTTTTTAAACAAATAATCAATATTTTTTTATGAAAAAATTATTTTAAAGAGATAAAATATATAATAAAACATTCCTAAAATTTGAAAGTGATTGGTTTTATTCTAGCTGAGAAAAAAATTTCTAAAAATCGTACATTTTTCGACCTCCTAAACCAGATTCCTCCCTTAATTGACGATTGATATGAGCCAATCGCCCGCTCATTCGTTTGTTTCGTTTATTTCCACGTATACGCCTCGCATGCAAGCTCGAGCTGTGCACACAGGTTATCCGTGAATTGTTGTTGCAGTTATTTCAGGCAGTTTTGAAGCGATATGCAATATAAGTCCATCTTATGCTCGTTTGTCTCATCGCGTTCGACAAGATTCGTGATTCTTCATTGTCGTGATGAGATAATTGAAATTGCGATGACACATGTTGGAATGATTTTAGTTTATTGAAATAAGTATAGAAAGGGGACCTAGATATAGGGGAAATTATGTAAGAATGAATATATAGATAATGTGTAAGTGAAGGTGAAACAAGGCGTTAGGTAGGAAAGCAGAATTCAGGACGGAAAAAGTGTATACCCAGACAGCATACTGTCCAAAATCGGGTCATAAGACGGGTCTTTAAGATATCTTTAAGACAAGCTTATAAGCTATTGTCTTAAAGATGTCTTAAAGACGTCCTAAAGATATCTTACGACTCGATTTTGGACATTTGTGTCTGGGTAGGTATTAGAAGGTTATGGCATCATAAGGAACGGATAGTAGTTGAGGTAGCGTAGCTAATACCATTACTACGTCTATAAAAATGTTTCGTCTGCTTTTTGAAATATTTGATCAAACTTTTTGAAATGTCCAGTCAGAGCTTTCTTCGAAACATTTACAATAACCGGACTCTCTTTCTGTCTCTCTCGTCGGCTGGCATCGCGTTGATTCATATGCGTTCTTCGGATAGAATCGCGCCTACGTAGGTAAGTGGCACGAAATATAATATTCTGAGTATCATCACGAAGCAGCCGGGAGACTAAAGTCTCCCGCGCTTTTAAAATTTATGGTCTTCCTCTGATACAAATGTTCATTAAATCAATTGATATGTCCTGCGAGCCGGCTGTCAAAACGTGAATGTGCTCAATCTATTTGCAACTCGTTATAGTCACGCATTAATTAAGAAACATTTGATTGCGACTTGAATAATGCAAACTGCGACGAACACGTATGAGATAAACGAGAAAAAAGTACATTCTTCCGCATTTTACTTCTTTCTTTATGAAACGTGCCGAGCAAAAGGAAGAATGCGAGGAAAACACTTGACAAGCGATAATGCTTGATATCTCATCATTCAACTCGATTTGTCTTAATGTTAATTTAACTGAACGTCCTACCTGCTAGTGAAGCTTCACTGCAGGATTCGCGAGGCAAACAAGCAAATTTGGCAAACCAGAGCCGAAACCAGAAGGATTGGGCAATGAACAACATGTCGTGTATTTCCGTCTTCGTCGGAATCTAGCTAGCCTCCCGCGGAATTTATTTCTGCAATTTACCTCACAGCAAACTTATTAGCAGCGTCTTGTGGCCATTTTTTAGGCGCTTCTGACTTCATCGCGAGAAAAATGCGTTCGAATGGTAAGTAATCACTTTTTTGCTAATTATCGTGCTTAATTGGCGATTAATATGAGCCAAGCGCTTGTTCATTTGTTCGTTTCAGTTCCTGTCATTTCGTTTATTTCCACGTATACGCCTCGCATGCAACATTCGCAGCTCGAGCTGTGCACACGGATTATCCGTAAATTGTTTTTGCAGTAATTTCAGGTAGTTTTGAAGCGTTATGTGATATAAATCCATCTTATGCTCGTTTGTCTTATCACGTTCGATAAGATTCGTCCTTCATTGTCGTGACGGGATAATTGAAAATGCGATGACACATGTCGGAAACTTTCTGGATTTATTTCGAAAATTGAGATACAATGTCGAATGTCGATCAGTGCAGTGTCGAATGCTTTGATCAGGGTTGGGCACTGATCGATTCTCTTCGATTAAAATGATCGGCAGGTCGATCATTAATCAATTGTCATATATAAAATATTTCCGAAACAAAGTCATGAAGGGCGTGGCGACCAGCCAGAAACCAGGCCGATACCCTGATCGGATTGATTGGAATTTGATCGGAAATATCCGTTTGTTAATTTTTCCTATCGGATAATTCCTCTCAGTGTGCCCAACGCTGATTGTCGATATGCTAAATCGAGATATGACTGGGGTGCGCGCGGACCGAGCCTTTTCTTTCGAAACCAGAACTCGCGTAACGGCGACAGACCGCGCGCACGCAAGTAGAGATGTGCGAATCAAAGATTTTTTATGAATCGAATCCCGGATTTTAATTTTGAATTCGAATCGATGAAATTTCACCCGAATCGAATCGAATCGTTGAAAGAATTTTTAATTAACATAATCATTGAATTCAACATGAAAATAGTGACTTCAGTATGAGAGAGATAACATTGATCATATGATATCAATTCATTTTAGAGTAAGAAATATATATTTCAGTTCCAGTCTTAAAAGCTGCGCAACGACACATATCGATGCGACAGTCGTCGGTAAGAGTTTATCTAGAAGTCATTATCTTCTTTTAATATTTTTGAAAAAAATCTTAATGTATAGTAAACTTTTCAAATCATGCTAATTCCCGTAAAGCTGGATGTCTTTAATAGTACTTAGTTAATGCTAATGCGCGATCCGTATTCGAATGTTTTCGATTCGAAATTTTCGAATTATTCGGATTCGAATTCGATTAGTTCGCACATCTCTACACGCAAATTCTTCGGCGGACGTAACAGTGCGCGAGGACTAATTATGCGTACGCCATGCTTATCGACTCGTCCACGAAGTGAATCGTGACGAGCAATTCGGGCAGGAAAACGAGATCCCATGATCGCTCGCATAGTGCATGAATTTCGTGTTGGACCTCATCATGCTTGCAAGTCCTCTCTTTCGAGGAATATATTGGTGACATACAATTCTTAACGATGAGAGATTAGGAAAGCAGTCGGGACATTCGACTCGAGTCAATCGACGAGAGTTTAGAGCGCCGACGAGTTAATCCGGCAAGGACGCACGCTTCGAATAGACTTCGACAAGTCGTTCGTTTTATTGCCAACGCGTCGCGCGTCAAAAAAAACCAACTGTTCGTTTGCGTCTTCTTTTACCTTAGGCGTTTTTTCGTTTCGTGACCACGGTAGCATTTGGTTGATTAGTTTGGTCCACTTAACGCTCGCAACGCCTCGAGCAATGAAGATAGAATGACGCTCGCGGCGTTGCGAGGGTTAAGTGGACCAAACTAACCAATCAAACGCTACCGTGATCACGAAACAAAAAAACGCCTCTTTATTCTCATCTTTTTCTTCTGTTTTGTCGTTGCGTCACGATGTTGGAGCCTCCGCACAGGAATATCCGTAACATGTCACGATAACCGAGGAACAAACTTACGTGTGAACGCACAAAAAAGTTCGTAACGGAAGAAAGGACTTTCATAGCGGATTTCCTTGTGCGCTTCCAAGTCGAAATTTTGATCCTACTTTTAGCTTTACTGTTCCATTCAACATCTATCTTGATATTTTGAAACCTACGTTAACATCTTTTTATTCTATTTAGCCTACCCGAGTCGAAATTTCGATTCTACTTTCAGCCTCATTATTCCATTCAATACCTATTTTGATGAAAGTGAAAAGGGAAATTTCGGACATTATCAGAGTCAAAATAGAAGTAAATTGTATCGCTAGAATTGAACTTACTTTGCTAACTTAGCTTCTACTGCGTTGTAGAATTTAAGGTTTAACATAGAGCCAAAATTTCGACTCGGGTTGACATAAGTTTTTTCTTAACACATTGGCGTCGGGCCGCGCTTGACGTAGGAAGATTTCGCGTCTTTTCTTTCAATCGCGTTACGTTACATTAGGAAAAACTACTATAACTTTTTAGATAATTAATATTTTTCAAAGAAATTTTGAAGAAAGTAGCAAATTACTTTTTTACATCATAATTTACACTTTTTAACATGCAATTTTCAGAGGTTCTCAACACGCTTCGCGTGTTCTGGCGTGCACAAACTCCTAGCACTGTTGCAGAGGCCAAGAAAATACTAAGAGATTTTACTCCTGATTTGTCGAGGCACGATTGTTTTATCAAATGTAATGGGATGTATCTTATCGCTCTAACGTATATACACACAATTCCAGTGTCGATAATCACGAAATAGAACAAAAAGTTGAAAACTTATATAATTATTATAACTTATATAATTGTTATAACTTATATAATTTTAATTCGTGAAACATCTGTGATGACATTTATGAAGAGAAAGTGAATCATTTATAGTGCTTTATAAATTTATTATTTATGCTTTATAAATTTCTAAGACAGATATATAAAAATCCCAGTGACATTTTTTTGCGTCATCCGGACCCAAGAACTCAAACGTTTTTTTGCGTCAAAACCGGACCAAGATGACGCATCTAGAAGTCATCTGACGTCAATGCATTAAGTTAACGTGTTATGGACATTCCTGGGCGAAGGCTCTTAGCTAGGCGGGCGCGTTTCGTCTCTCCACTGTTTGCCAATAAAATTGGTCGATAGTCAGGTCCCATTTGGAGAAAGAGGGAGAGAGAGAGAGAGATACAGATATAGCAAATAACAGGCACAACGCAAGTAGCGGCTCGGACGAGTCTCACCCGGGCAGATCGTTGACTTACACATGGAAGAACGCGGAGGAACGATACGCACATTTATATTACATCTGGGTGTGTAGAGCAATATAGTAGCTATCGTGAATATCGTGAACCGTGTGCCGTGCCCTTCGCGAAAACGTTTCTTGTAAGGCACATGTTACTTTTTATCTCACGCGTTAAACGATACGCCGGTTAAGCACGCGAGAGGTATACACTGTTGTACACGCAGCGACATGTGTAATGACGATAACGGGAATGGCAATGACGCCAGCGAGACGAGATCTGTAATTGCACATAAGGGAAGAACTGATATCGCTAATCCGATCTGCTTCTTACGGTTATTTTTCTTCGATACGATTTCCCGAAGCTTTAAAGAGAGATCAAGGATTACGGAGACCTTCAGAAAGCGGATCGTGGAAAGGAGACGCTTGAGAGAAGGAGAGAGAGAGAAAGAGAGAGAGAGAGAGAGAGAGCGACAGACAGAAAGAAAGAGAGACACTTAATTGCTAGTAAACGTACAAAAAGACTGCACCAAGCTTGACCGTCCACTCGGCGTTGCTGCGGAGTGAATTTATTTAATTTCGAACTCGAGTCACGATCGAAATAACGTAATAAATCTTTAAAAAAATATTTATATATAAAAGATGTAGACATTAATTTCAAATATCACTGGCTGCTAACTTATCCGTTAAGTACTTGCGCAACTTAGTTCCTTAATCCCTTGACTGTGTGTCGAACATGAGATTTCCGTGGCACCGGCGTGTGAAAAAGTTTCTGCTTACATTTCCGCTACGATTTTAGTATTAAGGTTTTCAAGATCACTGAATCCGAATATGATATTAGAATTTCAAAATGGTGGACAAAAATATAAAAATCCAATTATTTTTCCAATTTCTGATCCGCCATTTTGAATTTTGAGACTCAGGTATCATATTTGTATTCAGCGAAAATTTTAATACAATCATTTTTATAAAAACCGAACTCTTGATTCGCCATATTGGAGCTACCATTTTGAATTTTGAGGTTCTCATGTTATATTCGGATTCAGAGAGCTCAGGAATTGTAAGATTCAAGATACCAAGCTTCGTACAAATCGCAAAAGGATAAATCGGTGTGCTTTAAGATGTATATATATGATACATACACACTCAAGGGGTTAAAGAGGCGTTATCCTTAAAAAAAAACGCTTTGCGCGTTGCGTCGTGGCGCATAAGAAGCGTCCTGCGTGTAGACGGCAGCAACATATAATTGTAAATTGAGAAATGATCCATGGTGTCCCCTCGAGGGGCTCAGAAAATATCTATCAAAATGACTCTCGGGCATGCAGGAAATGCGGTGGAGGAACACGCGGAGGAATCTCGCGCGCGGAGAGTCGAGAGAGGCGAGAGAAGCCCGCGATCTCTTGTGTGTCCGACGCGACGCGGAATTCTTCGCTGATTGCGCCGCGAATCGATCTCGCGCTAATTACGCGTGTATGTAAGGCTCGTGCGACGAATGATGATACGTGCTCCTCGACAAGCTCCACGCGTTCTCGAAACGCGTCTCGCTTATATTCAGCGGGAAAGAGTAATCAGAATACCAATCGCGATGGAAGATATCCTCCAGCTGTTGCCTGATATTGTTCTTAGTCTGTTGTCCGACGTTCTCGAACACGGTGCCGATGCCTGGAACAAGTAGTGAGTCTTTCAAAATTGAATCCACCGCATCTTCATCGGACAGATGACAATACGGCGTATCCGATGGATGTGTTTGATGGTATATTTTTAAGAATGCTTGTGATGAGTGGATTCAATCGAAATAATTCAATAAGTAATTCAATAAATACACTGAGGGAAAAATCACCTTAAAATCAACAAATATTTCTTTGATGGGTGCCATTAACATATTTACTTAAATATAAATTCTCTTTATTTAAATCAAATATTGCTTACCTGATTTAAGTAAACAATATTTGGTTTAAATAAAGAGAATTTAGATTTAAATAAATATGTTAACGGCACTCATCAAAGAAATATTAAGAAATATTTGAAATATTAAAAAATATTAAAAAATATTAAGAAATATTTGATTGAAAAATTGTTGATTTTAAAATAATTTTTCCCTCAGTATATGTATCGAAAATTAAAAATCTGAATATCTTAGCAAAATAGATCATACTAACAGTTTATTCCTGAACTATTAAAAATACAGTAAAAATAAAAAGAATCTATATGAAAAAAATTATAACATTCTCTTCGTATACAGGAAACATACAATGAAATTAAAAAGAATTTATATAAAAAAAAGGCACAATATATATTTTATACGTGCATTAGCGCCTTCCATTTTCGCGCGAAGCAACATCAAGATAACTCACCGGCCGTGTTGATGAAGTAATCGCCCGACCAATTGCTCGTACCAATGTAAGCTGCCACGTCGGTCACCATATACTTATTATGGTTCACCCTCGAGAACGGTATTCTGTCGAAGCGCGGATTCGTGGGCACGATGAACCGCTTCTGCAAGAAGATCTCGTGTCGGCGAATTCGTCAGCGAGATGCGCGTCCCACGTCCTTCACGAGGACGGATGACACGGATACTCACCACCTCGATTTTAACGTTCGCGTAGCTGGACGTCAAGTCCTGCAGCGACTTCAGGAAATACGTTTCGGACGGTCTCGAGTGCTTCCACCAGGAGATCAAGAGGCGCACCTCTATCTTACGCTCGATCGCCGCCGCCCTTAGGGCGTTGTCTATTATAGGCCAGTATCTACAAACGCACGTGCAGCCGCTTTTAATGCTTTTAACGCTTTTTCAATTACCGAAACGTGCAGAGGCAATGCCGAAGAGTATTCGCGACGCTGACGAAAATAGATACGGAGATACTTTGCGGCGCGATCGATTCTCCAGGCTTACATCAATTTCATGCGTGTACAATTTCTCTGAAAAAATTTCCCCTACATTTTCCGGGAGATTAAAGCTTTCCTCGACTAAAATGAATAAAATCACAAATAATTTCATCAATCGATGAAATGAATTATTAATGAATCTTTGATATGATTGATCATAACACTGATTAATAAATAACCTTATTAATCGACTAAATTATTCGTGATTATACATATCACGATTGGTCAATTTTGATTATTGATTTGCTGATCATTTCAGTCAAAGAAAATTTTAATCGACTAAAAGGATATCACTTGTAAGCTTTACTGACGAATTGCATTTGTAAGGCATGCTGAAGTCGAAATATTTATCGACAGAATGCTGAATTTTTCTGCGAAGTTTACGTCGTATATTGGCTGCACAGAATTACAAATACTTTTGCACAATAAAAATACGTGCGGAAATAAATTGGAGCACTGCTCAATGTATGACAAAAACGATAAAAAATTTCAAAATTGACATTTCGAGTGTAAAGTAGCCTGTCAACAAACACGTGATTACGTAATTGCGTTAATGACAATCGTCTCCATATTAAAATGGAGTTTATTGTCGACTCCAGCATCGCCTCGATGCCCGATTGCGCTTTGCGGTAGTCGTACTCACTTTACTTGCGCAGTATAGATGGTCAGCGGGAAGTAATCCATCACGGAGATATAAATGAACTTCTCCGCCTTGGCGATGCAGTGCAAGATCGCGTCTAGATCGTAACTCCTGCCTCTCGGCGAGAACGGCGGGGGTGAGCTCTGCAATCACGTATCGGTATTGTGTTTCTCACGTAGGGTTTTTCTCGTGCGAGTTAACGATCGACACGCTCCGTTATCGCGTCTACACTGATACTAACCGCGATGAATAGTCTGTACTTATTATCCATGTACGTAAAATTCATGGGATTATCTATGTTTATCTTTGTGCTGAGGGAATCCGGCCACGTGGAAGGCACTATACCGTCGTATCCTAACTTCCAGTACACCTGCGAAGTAAAACAAGGAGGAGTTCGACGTTGAACGCCACTTATCGTTGTTTTTGCGAATTTCCGCGTGGAGGCTTACGTCGAATATTTTGGCGTAATCTTTCGCTAAACACGAACAATTCAGAGCCATCAAACCGAGCTCCTTCACTTGCGAGAGTGATCGCCAGTCCATATTTGCCGAACCCACATATACGTGGGTGCGATCGATGAGCCACAGCTTGGTATGAAGTACACCGCCGCCCAGCAAGGCAGCAAAGTTCAAACTTCTCACCTGGATTTGGATGAAAGCACGCATATATTTCTCTCTGTACTTGGTATCTCATATTTATCAGTAGTTTCACAGCTTTCACATTAAAAAAAGAAAAATAATCTCATTCTTAGCGGATATCCTCTTTTTTTTATACGAAATATCTGACAAGTCATGATACACCCGTTGTGTAATAACTCAGAATTTTACATGACTATCTACGAATTTTGTATTCCATTTTGATGAGTTCCATCTGCCCACAACAGATGTGTCAATAATTGTCAGATATCCTACGTATGGCCTCTCTAAGATAGATTCTTCTGGAAGCAAAAGAAAACATTTCAATACCGAAAAAGACTCTGCTTGCAAATCTGGTTGGATTCTTGTGATTCCATATCTCAAGCGAAAACTCTTATCGAAAGAGTATTCTTCGGTAAGAAGAATACTCGAACATTCTTTCGAGTATTGAAGAGAACTATCACAATCAGAAATCTACAAAATATTATCCTAACTTGTTTTCCTTTGAATCAAGAGGAATATGTTTGCTTGAAGCAGGATGTCATCTTGTTAGAAAAAATTTCTATTAAAAACAAGACTGGTATTACAGATAAAAGACGGCATTCCTTCAGAATATTCCGCTTAGAGTATTTTCCTCTTGGTTTCCGAGGAATCCTCTTTGAGGCTACATACAAGAGAATTCCTTTAAAAGCAGAATTCTAATTTTTCGAATACATCAGATAACATAGTATATTTTCTAATCGATCACTCGTCAAAATTCTACCTCTCGTTTGTCTGTAGGGAAATAAATCATCCCTAATTTCGCGATAAGATCTCACCGTCGATCGGGCTGTGCCCGAAACATAAAGAGTCTATCGCGAGGATCGTGCGACAAGAGCCGGGAACGCGTCCATATTATGTTGATATCAGCATGATATCGCGAGTACATTACCTGCGCGTTAGCCTTCTTAGCCAAAATTACTGTGTCGGTGCTCGGCGACAGGCGGGAGGGCATGTTCTGCACTATTTTGAGCTTAATATACCTGTCCCTTCCAGCCTCTAGGAGCGATTGGAACACTTGCTCACCCTGCGGCGTATTGATTTTTGTTAACCGAATATACACATCACACATGTATATACGGATCAGCAGGAGGCCGTCCGCGTTCCACGAGGCTGTCGCGATTCCGCTCCTCTCCGCGACAACATCCTCGCGGCCACGTCGACGGCGGCTCTGTGTTGGATTTCTGTAACTCGTTATTGAACGTTAACGACAGTTTCGTTATCGTTGCGTATCTTTTGTATATTATAAAAAAGTTGCGATAACGAAACTGTCGTTGACTCCAATAACGAGTTAACAGAATCCCAACACCGGAAGCAAAAGGGAAGACACTCATCTCATCTGTCTCCTGCGCTACTTGCCTCCTTGGCGCTGTCATCGGGGAACACGTCTTCCCTTTTCATCGTCCAATAGAGCGATGCGATCTCGATCGTGTCTTGCGCCATCCCGATCAGATCCATCCAGGAGTCGTGAGTGGCCTCGTGCCAGGGCGCGTTATCGCTGTAATTCATGCCCAACGGTATCGTCTCCACCAAGGACACCGTGCAACGGTCCATGCACGTGGACTCCGCGTCGAACGCGCTCGCGTTCAGCGCATACTTGTCCGCCGCGTGGTCCAGCAGCGGCAGCAGCACCACCAGGACGATCAAGATCAGTATGATCGTGATTGGTATGCAGCTGGGCCTGCACCAGCCCTGCGCGCCCCATCTGGTACACAGGAATAATGCAACGCTTATCACGCGATCGTCGCGATAACACTGTCCTAACATTGTCCTAACATTGCGACGCGGCGTCCTTCGAAGTGGACAAGCGTTCACCTCGAGCGACACGCTCGCCATTTTCATCCCGTGCGAAATCGCCATCGGATACCGCCGTATGCGAGCGAAACTCGCGTGCACGAGATAATGACTTATTCTGCGGCTGTTTCGCGCTCCTGGTCGAGTTAGAATATAATTTAGCGACCATTTATGCCATTTGGGGGAAGAAATTTTTGATGGCATATTTTTAAAAACGTTTGATGAATGGATTTAATAATAAGTAAAACAAAAGTATAAACAAAAGTGTAGCAAAACCATATTTTAAAATCTATATCTTAATACTATAGCGCTATTTTTTATATAAAGTTATCAATTTTTATGTGTTTTACACACACATTTAATGAATAATAACTCTGTATCACTGTCACTGTCGTTAGTTGTTAAAGAAGTTAGTTGTTAATGAAGTGTCAAGAGAAGAACTAAAAGAAGATTTATCTTTACATATTTTTTAAATTAAATTATAATTTAGTAGTGATTTTCTATGTGTTTTTCCAGTAATCACACATTAATATGTTTAGGTTAGGAGATTATCTCTACCATATTCACTCAGAAATTTTTTTTGGGTGGAGAAATTCTTCCACTACAAAATGAAGAATGATTATCAGAGAAATGATTATCGGAAGTGACTTTCGCGCACGATTAAGCGAAAGTTCATGTACTTAAAAAATGATAAATAATATGATCAAAATTCCCAATATTAATATCTTTACTTATTTCTTAGAAAAAAAAAATCATAAAAACCTCCTATTTCTTTGGCTGTCTAATAAACCAGAACTCCCTCTCAAAAAGGGTCGAGAACTCGAACGTCTATTCATCCTAACCGGATCGTGGCATGCGAGATACTTCGTTCACTGCTACTAACGTCTAAATCGAAGTTACATACTTTGCGTTCGTGAGGGGGTCGTCCACATCGGTCCTCAACATAAATCCCGACTGGTCCCATAACTCCAAGTCGTCGTCGCCGCTCGGGGAGTTCACGTCCAACCGTGCGTTTTCGGACACGGTCTGCAAACAGCGTGTGTCACGCGCCACGGTTGTATATTTGCGAAAACCCGGTAAGAGGTACATAATATGTGATATCAGGGACAGAGTCACCGACGATGAGGGATAACAGTCTACGAGGACGAGCGCGAGAGAGGCTTCGCGAGGTATATAGTTCGTGCTTTATCGCGCACTGAACGAGACGACAGTAATCGTAAGCTGCTGACGCTGGTGAAACTGGATATCAGATAGATCCGTGTCATTGATTCGTATTACAATAACTTCAGCCTCGAAAGCGCGATTAACGATGCGTTTTTTAACTCAGCATAAATCCATCGCATTTTCATCGGATAAATGACAATACGACGTTTCCAATTTATGTTTGATGGCATATTTTTAAAAACGTTTGATGAATGGATTTAATAATAAGTAAAACAAAAGTATAAACAAAAGTGTAGCAAAATCATATTTTAAAATCTATATCTTAATACTATAGCGCTATTTTTTATATAAAGTTATCAATTTTTATGTGTTTTACACACACATTTAATGAATAATAACTCTGTATCACTGTCACTGTCGTTAGTTGTTAAAGAAGTTAGTTGTTAATGAAGTGTCAAGAGAAGAACTAAAAGAAGATTTATCTTTACATATTTTTTAAATTAAATTATAATTTAGTAGTGATTTTCTATGTGTTTTTCCAGTAATCACACATTAATATGTTTAGGTTAGGAGATTATCTCTACCATATTCACTCAGAAATTTTATCAATCCATCGTTAAAGTGAGTCGATGGATCTGATAGATATGTGATGACTTCAACACTGCAAGAACGCATTGGTGTAATTCATTGATGAATAAAAGAATTCATGCGATAGATCAATCGATGAATTAAAAAAAACTCTTCTTATCATGACAAAGACGTGCAAAATGTGAATTTTATCTTATTGGCATGATAAACAGTTCTTGAACGTAGACTTTGTTTCGCTTTGTTTCGGACACGTGACGGGGAAATCGATGAACTCGTGACTCATTAGAGAAGTCAACAAGGTCGGCGCACATACATCGATATTCTTATCAAATGGGATAAAATGATGTGACACCCAAAACGGTGAGATAATTTTTTATCACCAAACGAGAATCCGTGCTTCTCTCTCTTTTCCTCTTTTCCTCTCTCTCCTCTCGTGGTTCGCGCCAAAGGAGACGGTGTAGAGTTGTAATGATCGCGCAGCATGATGAGATTGATTTCTTTATCAGAGGAATAATATACGATAGTGAATACGTTAATGAAAATTGGACCAGGTCTATGAGCGAGAGGTTCGCTTTGCAAACAAAATCCACGTGAAACTTGCGGATGTGAATGACGGCGCAGCTTTGCCTCTCGCGCTGCGTGAACTTAACGCGAACTTTGCGCGACAGCAAAGCGCGAGGAGGAGGCGGAGTAACGGACGTACCGACAATTTGTGCTTGAGTCGTGGCGTTCTGTTCTTGCGGTGTGGCAGCAACACCACCACATCCTGGTCCTTCTCCCGTGGCTCCGCGTATTTCGGGTACGCCTTGGCAGTGGTGGCCCCCTTCGTCGTCGTCGACGACGAAGTGGCCGTAACGGTGGAGCCGCCACCGGCAGTGGAATACTTCGAATACGCGATGTTGTTGACATTGTTGCTGCCGCCGTAGGAAACGTTGTGCGTGTTGTTCACCTCGACAGAAAAAAAGCCACGCGATGTTTCTTTCGTCGATCAGCGGGATTGAGAGCACGCGGAGTAGATTATCTCGGATAGAGACCGGAAAGAGATGTTATTTTAATGTCGAGCCATGACGCAACGCTTTTTCTCGCGACTCTGAGAGATCGAGAGCACAAGAAGCCTTTCTCTAGCCAATTATGAAGGAGGCGCAAGGGTAACACACGCACAAGATCGTATTTTGCGGCTGACTTGCTGAACAGGTTTCAGTTTCCGCGCGCGCCTTAGGAATTAATTTCCAAACCTGGCGAGATTTTTTGCCAGTATGTGCAAAGATGAGCGTCGACGAGATACGAAGGGAGAGCAAGAGAGACGGCTGTGGCGTATCACCGCTGAGAAAAGTGAAAAGGATTTCGCCGCCTGAGAAAACGAGCGTACACAAGAAAACAGACGTTCGTGAGAGTCGATTAAAATTACGGTACACGCGCCACTGTGCCCGTTAATCAACTCGTTAATCCAAATGCTGCTGTTATACGTTTCGCGAATTACGTGAGTCGAACGCAAAGGCATAAAACGCGCGGGTCGCGTGGCTACAGAGCGGTTCAAATTATACTTGGCCCCTTTGTTCGACAAATTATCGCAGGTGATCTCGTACTGTTTGCGGATTTTCACTTTATCGCGATGCTATCTTATATAGCTAAGGCTCTTCCGTATCTCCAGGAAAAAGATGCGTCCAAAAATATTGATTTTCAACAATGTTATGTGGTAGCTGAAAGTTGCCCGGATCTGATAGACTCAGACTGTACTGTATGTTTTTTTCTTACTGTAGAGAAATAATTACTATAAATTATATGGCAAAAAAATCAGTTTTTTTCACTAAATTCTACTATAATTAGTTATTGAACTTGTAATGTATGTCACTACCACCATCAGAACAATTAAGGAATATGATTGCGGCCATAAATAACTCTAGTTGGATCAATCATCTTTTTCTCTCAGTGTAGAGTCCACTCCGATGAAAAGTGGCGGTATTTTCATGGTCGCTTCGAGTGAAATAAATTAATTGCGTATCTTATTATTATATTAATAAAGTTTTTATACCGTACTTTTAAAAAGTAATTTTATCTTTCTATTATTATATTAATTACGTATTATAAGAAAGTAACGAATCGTTACTTTCTTAATAACGCTAACAAGCTACTTTGTAAAATTGGTAAAAAGTAAGGAGTTACAAGAAGGAACGCGTTAGTTCCTTCTTAAGTAACGTTCCCAACTCTGCTGATTCCATTTTAAGGAATTTAGGAAGAGAAGAGAAATGAAAAGAAAGAATCATCTTATCATTATTTTATCAGCTGTATTGTCTCGCTGTGACTATAGTCGAGCGCGGCATTGACGGCCGCGTGGCGACGCGCAGATCGACTCACCTGCACCAGGATATGGCAGGCCTGCGACGCGATTTGGAATAGGCCGTCCTGCAGGTTACGGCCGGTGTGCTCGGAGCCGCCGCCACTGTCGCCGCCACCGCCCGTTTTCCGTCCAAAAAACGACATTTCGATCGCATCTGACACACCCGCGCTTTAATGCATCGAGGTCGTCGCGAATCGTCGTCGCTGGTGCTCGTCGATCGTGCTTGCGCGCTGCGTGCGCGGGCCGACGTCGTCGACGTCGTCGTTTCCGTTGTCCGACTTCAGCACCATACTCGACGTTCGCATCGATATCTGTCGACGGGCACAAATGTCATCTGTCTTATGACCGCGCGGCACGTGTGCGCGACGTTGAGTCCGCCGCGTTTAAAGTTTAACGTGAATGCGCCCGTCCACCAGAGAGAGAGAGAGAGAGAGAGAGAGGGAGAGGCGGAGATAAACGCTCACTGCGAAAGTTCCGCGATATTACAATAATAACGTATGACGACGTTCTAATTTTATCGTTCTCCAGTCTGCGACGTTGAAACCGATTTAGAACGGTAAAGGAAAACTTGCGGGCGCGAAGGGTGGGTGCTGCGCGCCCCTATCATTCAGGAGTATTCCAGTCAACGGAGGAATACTCGATCTCCTCTCTACTCGTGCGTTTTGCTTCTTAAAATATTGCAGCAAAAATTACGTTAAAATTACATTTCCTTTTACTTTTTTTCTTTGGCAAGCTGGATTATTACTGAAATTGCAGTACATATTTTATTATTATTATAAAAATAGTAAATTTGACAATCTACCGAATATACGATATAAAAAATACTCGAATAATTTCTCTCTCTTCATATGGCCCAAGATTGCAAAAATGTATTATAATTTTTACCACAATATTTTCCCCGTACAGAACTACTGGCGATTAATAATTCCTTTCTGTCAGAGTTATCAAAATGACAAGCTTTCGGAAAGGCAAGATAAGGCAAGGGAGAAGTACATTTCCTTTCTCAGTTTTACTCAACGTCAATTTAAGACATAAAACATACCGTTATAAATGAGTAATATTTACTACAAACCCGTTATTTTGACTGCTTTGATCCTGAGTCAATATTTTAATCCTACTTGCGACCTCGACGTTCTATTTAACATCTCTGCTTTGATACGCTGAAGCTTATATTAATCTCTGATTCAAGTATGAATCTTTGATTCAAGTTACCAGCTTTGCCAAGAAGTCCTCTTTAGAACCTACAAGTGGGATTCTGTGTGTTTCCTGCCGTTTAGAGACACTAAGCAGAACTGAACTCAACTCGGGATAGTTTCGATATTAAAGCACTCGTCTGAATGTCTCGCGTGCATCTTCTCCCGTCATTTGCCGAATCCACTGACGTTTTGCAAAACTGACCGAGCTGAAAGATCGAAAGAAGAAGAGATGCTCTTCGTAACGAGGAAGTGCCCGAGGAATTCTCTCGCTGAGGGACTTCCCTGATCCCGCTCTGACGGATTAACGAGCCACCCCGTGTGACGCATCGCGAGCGGGAAAACCGTCGCGTGCCGTCAGTATGCTGATTTCCATTCCGACCTCGGGGCGTCACAGGTAGAGGAGACCAGGAGTACCTAGGCGTCTCGTAACCGCGACACTTTCGTCCGCAGCACGTCGTTTGACTTAATTCGCCTTAACCCCGTTTCCATCTCCGTCTCGCGGCTTGAGCAATCGAATTCGCGCTCTCACGTCGTATATCGCGCATACGGACGAGATCGATAAGGAGAGGATGATCGCGCCTCTTAGGCGGACACACGCTCGCGTTATCCTCCCGTGCAATAAAAACTGGCTCGTGTTAACCGACCGCTGGATTCGCCAATTCGCGGATCTATTTGAAACGCGCGTTTCGCGGGGTGACGCGCCCGCGCACTTCTGTTCCCTCCCTTTCTCCCCCTCTCTCTCTCTCTCTCTCTCTCTCTCTCTCTCTTTCTCTGTTTATGTCTCTGCCTCTATTAAGAGAGTATTCTGGCTTGATGGGTCTCAAAAAGGTACTTTTTCCGGAATTTCTCTGTAGGGAAAGGATAACGACAAACTTTACATATTCTTTCAGCCTTATTTTAAAAATATATGTTTTCATTGTCCAAGAATGCTCAGTGACAAAAACGCTTTTATTTTGTTATATCCTGGTTAGAAGCTTGCAAAAAAACACGTATACGTGCGCGTGCGAACGGTGTAAGCAATTCTAGCTCCTCTAGATATCTGAAACGCAAAAACAAGTTTTCTTATTCAGGGGAAGTGTAGCTTTCTGAATTAGAACAAATACTATACATTTATTATTATTATTTTTTAAATAAAATACTAATATTTTGAGGAGAAACTAAAAATTTTAAGTAAAAAGATTGCCATTTTGTTCAAAATGTAATGTAGGTTTAGTTCTAGTTTGGACGGTAATCACACTTCTACTGAATAAGAAAATGTTTGGCTTTGACGTTTTAGACTTGTATTAATAGTCGTTGCTTAAAACTTGCCTCAAGTGAAGCATTCATATTTCAACTTAGAGTTAAATATGAGTTTTTCGGTGGAATCGCGATTGCAAGTGTAATATCATGTATATCATGTGTTTCAACAGGAAAACTCAAATCCAAGTATCTCACGTGGCTTTAGATACCTAAAGGATTTAGATAATAAAAACATATACCTAAAATAAGATTAAAAGAATATGCAAAATTTCGCATTATTCGCATTTCTCTAGAAGAAATCCCGAAATGTTTCCCTTTCCCGCGACTTTTTTCAGACCAGAATATCCTCTCAATTCTCCCTGTGTTTCTCCCCGTTCATGAGGATCAATTCGATCGGCCCGTCGCCGACGGAACGACTGATGACGACGTTCGCGTTGGGCTGTGCGAGTGACAAACACTTTGCCCAGCCGAGAAAGGACGATCGAAATGTCTCGCATGCCACGCGAGGCACCTGCGCAGAGAGCGTCCTCGTGGCCTCGATAACACCCCCGATTGATAAAAGGACGCGATTAGCCTTCCCGTCCGCAAGCTATCGCCAAGATCATCGGTGGAGATGTCCGTGTGTTTTTTTCCCCATTCTTTCTCTCTTTTTCCACTGATGATTTTTTTTCGATGTGAACGCACCGTGGCATTTAAGAATGCAAATTCATCGATCCCTTTCGCGGCGTACAATAAAACTGGCGACGAAGCTTCCAACGTGCTTCCACGATAACACGCATTTATTTTCCCTTCACTTTGGGCGTATAAATAAAGTCGCACGCAGGAAATGACGCGAGATACGACGTATATACATTACGAGCCGCAGCAACAATGCGACGTACCTATACATGCTTCGCGTGTGCTCGACATATTGAATCGTGTTGCATTTTATCGCGGCTTGAACGAGCGGACGGAGCGAACGTCCTGCCGAGATCCGACTCACTTCCGGATTCGAATTGCAAAGTGAGCATACTCACGTACTCGCGAGTTGCGCTTCACCCGTGAGTAACCGCGTCCTAAAGTTCGACTTGCAGCGGACACCCGAGGGGGGAGAATGCACGGCTCGCGAGGAGCGTCACGCCGATGCACACTATCCAGTTGTCATCTGGCCGGGGAACTCGTCACGAGATAGGGTTAACCGACTTCGCACACGCCGTGCAACTGGTGCGTCGCCGATGATCACGAGGCGACGCGGGAGTCTCGACAACAAGCCGACACCAGTCCAGTGATACCGCGGTATCACATGTAGGCGCGATGATCAAGCAGTTATGCACAATGTATACAAGAGTTCGCTCGTGGTGTCCCGCCAAGGGACACGGGTCGCCTCGCGACTTTTCGTCCGCGGGGCTGTCGACGACGACCGGGAGGCGCGAACCACCGAGACGAGACGAGACGAGGGCAGATCACGTGTCGCTCCGCCAGGTGAAGAAGAGTACGCGGGTTCCCGGACGAGAACACTTTTCCGTCGACCCGTCCACGACTGTTCGACCTGACGCGGTGGGTCGCGAGAGAAACGCGTCCCGCCGTGTCCGCTCGCTGGTTGCGCGCGCGCCGGGCATCCCCCGGGTCGACGCGAATCCAGCGAGAGTGAAATATCCCGTCGATACACGCCCTCGTTATCGATCACGTCGGGATATCCCGGCCGACAGGCCCCTCGCACGTGGTTCTCGCGCGTCTTGCGAGTCCTCCGCCGCAGGACGAGAAATTGTGGCGGCGGGGTCGAGTGAAATTTCGAGAAAGGTCACGTCCCGACATTTCAGCCGATTCCGATGCTTCTTTTACGAGAGCTAATGAAAAGGACGATTCTCATTTCAGACATGAAGAAGTTAAGATGCATTTTTTTTCAATCAAATAGGTAACTCATTTTTTTCGTATCTCGCTTAATTTAACATCAGACATAGATATTTATACTGAAACTAAATATTCAAACTCCGAATGCAAACTATTGAATTAAATAAGACATAAAGAATTAATATAATGTTATCAATGTTTTATTAATGATAAAAGTTCCCGAAGTAACAAATTTTGTGCTTCCACATCTATTTTATTATTTGATTGAAAAAAGTTTCCAATTTTATGTCCGATTCAGAGAAAAGGAATTCACATTTTTGTCTTTTGCTTCCTTTTCTCCGAATCGGACATAAAGTTAGAAACTTCTTTCAATCAAATGATGAAACCGAATGATGAAACCGAATGTTTGCATTCGGAGTTTAAATATTTAGTTTCAGTATATAAATATCTGTGTCTGATGTTAAATTAAGCGAGATATGAGAAAAATAAGTTACCTATTTGATTGAAAAAAAATTTATCTTAACTTCTTCATGTCTGAAATGAGAAAGAAGAATGGAAGTAACAGACAAAAATCGACAAATTTGTTTTAAATTTTATCAACTTTTGTTAAAAAGAAAAAAAGATTGAAATCGGTTTAAATTTTAAAGTTATAGTCTTTTTTTTGAGACATGAAATTTCATTTCACTTCACTGTGCGTCAAGGGTTGCGTGTCGGTTTCATGGACGGGGGTGGATAAGCGAATTCCAGGACGCGCGAGGTCCTCGAGGACCGTTCGGGGTTGCTGTGGAAGCACCCGAGTTTATTATTATCGATTCTCAGATTATTCAGAGGCGATTCCCGCGAAAGTGAAACTTTGTGCGCGGGCGAGTTTTCTCTTGCGTATATTACGAATTATTTCCACGAAAAGAAGCCTTGTTCGCCGTGCTCGCCTACAGTATATAGACATGCACATCCTATACATGGATGTATACTCGACCTTTGTATCCGGGATTATCGATCATCGAGAACAGGATGACTTTTCACCGAGCGGCCTTTAATTATCCTTCGTTCGATTTGCGGTCGTGCGTTCTGAAAACGGAGCACACGCCGTTTGCCTCGTCATTCTGAGCTATTCTCGTTATTTCATACTCAAAATGGCGAAATAAGTCGTCCAGTTTCACCGCGAAACCCGCTCAATGTTCACTGAATTTCTTCAAACGGGTTATGTATTAAAACAAGAATTAAACGATTCATTCAGAATTGGATGTTTACGCGTCAAGTATGATACTCCACGTCTACGTGTAGACAACGTAAATTATGCATGAGATGTCATCTATGTAGGCAATGAATAATCTATGAATGTCGTTTAAAGAACATGTGGTATGCATCAAAATTAATTAGGACTATGTTTTTATATATTTATATATTAATTAGGACTATGTTTTATATATTTTTATTTATCCTTTAGAATCGTGATGTAAATTTACGAAGAATTTATGAATCTATGAAGAATTTATGAATTTATGAACATTGTTAAACAAGTTAGAGTCCACAGAATTCTCTGGTTACGTTCTCACCTACAGAGAGATAAATCTATTAATCTGCCACATAATGAAATGAAAATTTTATGCGACTTTTTAACTCTTTTGAGAACATTACAATTATAAATAATACCAAAAACAGATGACTATCTTATTAATCTAATTTTTTGTGTATTTTAATATTATTTATAATATTCTACACTGAAAGAAAAAGAATCTAAAAAATAATAAATATTAATTGATGAGAGTAGAGTAATAATATATTCACTTAAGTCTAAATTTTTCAAATTTAAATGGAATAAATAATTGCTTTCTCGTGAAAGGCTGAGCTTCTCTTAAAATTTAAAACAAATATATATATTTTCTTACTTGCAAAATATTTTATATTAATATAAATGAATATATTATTAGTATTCTCATCGCGCAAATAAATATTTATGATTTCTTAGATATTTCTTCTTTCAATGTACATTATTTACATTGTCTACACTACTCTAAAAAATAACTTCGCACACATCACGCGGAGAATACGCGAACAATCTGTAAACGTAATTTTAGACTTTACGACGCAATTCTAAGGCCTGTTCTTTTTCGAAGAACTTTACGAACTAGTGCGCAGAGGTGCAATAAATTAGAGTGCAACAAGTATATTTAGTTTCACTTTGACTTACTACCCAGTGCACCAGTACGGTTCAGGGAGTTCTTCGAAGAAAAACAGATCCCTGAATTCACGTTTTCCTAGGTCTCTCAACGGCGTGCGATAATTACGCGATAAGAATAGCCGTTCGATAATCATGCATGACTGTTCGACATAATTACACCATTTACAAAATGAAACTTTTCTCCAGATAAACTTAAATGCATGCTTTACGATTTTTCACATCGGTCTTGAAGCAAGTGTAAGATATTTGCATTCCAATCACAAAGACGAAGCGTACATCAAGCTCGCCCATTCGCGCATTCCGTCTTTTGTTCGAATTAAATTCGAGAAGGAAACCCGACTATCGAGCTTTCTTTCCCGTCGAACCGGTGCAGCCTCGAGTTGCTCTCCGAGATTTTTCCCCTCGCTTCCTCGCGTACGCAAAGACGCAGCACGTGTCGCGCTTTCACGGCGCACACGCACCGCCGACTTCCGAAAGCGCGTGGCGTCGACCTTGCCGCACGCAAATCACCCACGCTCATACGTACCCGCTCTCGTTCGCCGGGGCGCTCATTTTGTCGGCGTGACGCGCGCCGCGGTTGTTTTATTCTCACAGATAAAACTCGCAAAACGCACAAGTGGACACGCGTTTTTTTTATCGAACACACGCCGTCGCGGTGTTCGATTTGGCTCGAGCACACTATCGATGTGAATCATGACGTGGCGTCCCCTCTCGCGACATAAATAATTGTGCGCTACACGCCGAGATGGCAGCACCGTGCAACAGATCAGCGCGCCACTCGCTGCCGACGATCGTCTTTACGTACAGTCGGTGTGTTGGTGCGACCAGCCAAAGCCTATTCTTGAAATAGTTGCGTATATGTAAGTTTTATTGCTCAGGTTTAATCATGCTATAAAATAGCTAAGCAATGAAAATTACATATGCGCAAAAATTTCAAGAATAGGAGCCCAGAAACCTGAGAACCGCCAGCTTGATTTTAATGATTAGAGCTAGGTGCATTTTCGAGACACCATCTAATAAAGTGCGCCTTTACTACGTTCGTTCGGCGCATTTTCGCGGTGGTAACGATAAAATACGCCTGGTTCGTGCTTCCGTACGGTGATAGTAAGTTAGAAAAGAACAGACGTCCAATCGCTCTGTTCTTGTCTCACCACTGATGAGCGGACCGCGCGACGTAGGCACGAAGCGGCGAAATTGTCGCAAGATCATCTTTCATCAGTCTTGTCTTTCTCGCGCCGCGTTCTGCGTAATTTTGTAAGAAAAAAGGATTTGGAAACTGGACAATATGAAACAATAAATATACAAGTTTAAACATGCCTCTCATTTTTTTTGCTTATTTCTCGGCAACCACAAAAGATATCGATGTGATTCAAAGAAAACAATGTTCTCCACAATTTATCCTGTTGGACTTCAGAGTTTACGATAATACTAATAATACTAATACTAAAATATACTATTAATAACGGTTCGTTAAGCCGTGGAAGCGTGCGTACTTTTCAACGTCGCTGACAGCCATTTTACTATCGATTGTATTTTTCGGGCATTTCTTCGCAACCAATAAAGATATCAAGGTGACACAAAGAGCATTATTTGCTTATTGGAATTGCTAATTTGCAATAATACGGAATAATATCGGAGACCAAACAACTCGGCTTAATAGTTTAGCAGAGACTCCTAACACATCGGTACGAATTTCGGCTTCATTTAGCGGAAAAATTTGATGAGATATGGTGAGATATAATGGGGAGAGTCCTGATTGACCACGGAACGATTGGACGCTACCAACCGGTGCAAACAATTATCTAGTGAATTACCAGATGGAAGCAATTATTATAATCTGGATTCAATCGTACCGTGGTCAATCGAGTCACACACGATATAATGGATTTAACGTTAAGAACGCGACTTTGGGATATTGGCAAATTATTTTCAACATTCTGAATGTGCTACTGAGGGAGTAGAGTGACACTAGCACACATTATCAAAATTTGTTTATTCAAAATTGAAGTTTGGGAAACGCGAAAATACTTTAAAAGACTGTGAAAAATTACTCTAGAATGTGCTCTACATGTTATATTTATTGTTTTATATTGTCTAGTTTCCAAATCTTTTTTCCTTGCAAAATTACGCAGTACGCAGCGCGAGAAAGACAAGATTGATGAGAGATGATCTAGTTTTGCGATAATAGCCTGTATTCTGAGTTCTCTTTTAATGATAAATGAGCCTCTAAAAGTGGCTTATGAGCTTTCTGATTCGCTATGAGTCACTTTTAGAAGCTCATTTATCGTTAAAAGAAAACTTGGAATATTGACTAATATCGCCGCTAGCTCACTTCGTGCCTACGTCGCTCATCAGTGGTGAGACAAGAATAGAACGATTGGCGTCTGTCCTTTTCTAACTTACTATCATCGTACGGAAGTACAACGGACACGAACCAGGCGCATTTTATCGTTACCACTGCGAGAATGCGCCTAACAAACGTAGTAAAGGCGCACATTGTTAGATGGCGTCTCGAAAATGCGCCTAACTCTGGCTGTTGAAATCGGGTGGCCGCTCTCATGCTTCTCTTTGGTGTGATCAGTCGCTCTTCAATTTCCAGCAGTGAAATCGAAAGCGACCTTCACACGAGATGCATTTTTCCTTATCGAGCACTTTGGACGTCGCCTCCTGGTGAGATACGTTACGTTGCGAAATTGCACGTCGGACCTGCGCAGTCGCCACGGCGGGTATTTCGTATTCACTCTGAGCGTCGAATCTATGCGAAATTCAACTTTGCAGTCGATGTATCGCGAATACGAGAAATTCGAGGGACTTGTTTGTCGCCCTCGCAGTCAACAGAGAGCCGTTTAGGTCCTGTTGTACCAACTGAGTAATGAGCTAATAATAAGAACGTATGTCTGTCTTTCCTTACGTTGAAGGAAGAACAAAGGCAGACATATGATTTAACTATGAGGTTCAATTGCGTAAATCGAGTGATAAGCTATAACTGAAACTGATTTTAACATAGTTAAAAATGTGTTTATCTAAAATATGTGTTTGTCTTCGTTTATTTTGAATAAGACATAAGTATTTATGATTTAATTAATTTATTGTTAGTTAACTCATTTCAACTTATTCGGTTGGTATAACTGGGCCTTAGCTTACCACTCACATATAGCATCAAAATCGATGTCATTATTACTCAAATATATAATAATGTTGCTATAATACCTCAATAAATTTTAGATCTTTCTACATGGGGACACAATTCGTAGTAATTTTCTGTATCGAGGAGTAGCGCGTTACTAAAATGTTAGTTTATGTTGGTAAAATAATTACATTCTTATAGATATTGAAACGATAACAATTTAATTACAAGGCAACGTTAAATTGACCAAGAAAACGTTAAAAATGTTCGAAGTTCATTTCAAGTTCCGGAAGTAACATTTTAAGATCATGATAACGTTGCTACCATTTTTAGCAACGTAATTAGAAGCTTCTTAAATTGAATGTCGGTGTAAGACTTGGTCTATTGGAAATATTTTAATTAAAGAAACACTTTTGGTATAAAAAAGTTAAAGTATATAAACAAACAATTTTTATTTCTTAATCCTCTTACTGCTCACATCAAGCTTACTCCATATATCGTAGACCAAGTCTTATATTTTCATGCAATGTGTGGTCACTCGGTTGGTGCAACCGGCATAGCTCTTGGGGAATTTACAAGGAAGGCAAACATCACTATATAACCAGTACTGAAATAGTTGCATCGCGGACTCACGAATAGAGCTAGGCCTAGGCTTCTTAGTCAACGTCAAGAAGAAGAGGAAGACTTTTCGTCGCGTATACTTGGTTTCGAGGAACGGAGAAGTGTTCGAGCGTCACGCATGGCCGCGCTCGCCGGCTCGCAGAGCCATCTATCGACACGGCGCTTCCGTGAGCGCACGTCGGACGCCGCCATTGTTACTGTGCCTCGGCCGCGCCGCACCGTCGCCGGAGAGACGACGCACGGGCGTACGTCGTGGTGTCACCGAACGCGTCTCGCGCGAGATCACCGGAGCAAGTCGACGTGTCGTCATCGCCATCGTCGTCATCGTGTCAGCGTCGTGGTCGCGTCCGCTGCGCTCGCCTCGAGACCATCTCGCTGCGTTTCGCTCGGTACGTCTCGGCGCCGTCGAGGCTCGTCGAGAGGGTGGGAGCGAACGAGTGAGCGAGAGAGACAGAGAGTGAAAGGGGGAGAGAGAGAGATAGAGAAAGGAAGAGCGAAGCGCCCTGGCCACTCGCAAAGGATCGCCCTGCTCGACGTTCCCTTCTGTCCGTGTCACCGTTCTGCCCGCGTCGAGGCCAACGACGACCGCGCGGCGTCCCGACCGATGCCCCGTCGACGGATTCAAGCCGGTGGTGCGGCCGTGTTGTGCAACGTACGGTGTTAGTGCATCATGTGATTGCTTCTGCACCAGGGTACTCTCTTGGCCACGGTGACGGATACTAACGCGTGAAGGTTAGTCGCGACTTCGCTTTTCCCCTTACGTCTTTAATGCCGGTGTCATGCTAAGGATTGGAGATCGAGGATTGAAGATTAGATTTCGACGAGTCAACAAACTTCGGTCTTGCTTTGTTCCATAATTGGTCCAAACTTCAGTCCGCAATCGTCAGTCTCCAATCCATAGTCTCTGGATACGGGCATAACGATCAGCCTCCGCCTCTCGAGCAGGGCCCCGATACGATCGTTCGACCTTCCCTTCCGCGTCCCTTCCGGAGCTCCCGATGCCCGTGGCGTTGGGAATCGCGAGGACGAGAAGCGTGTCACGCCCGAGACAGAGAGGACAACAGAACGGACTTTCTGCGCTGACTTTAGCCCTACGACCGATCGCGAGGGCGCAGTCAACCGTGGCTGTTCGTTGGCTGATTCACGAACCGTAACGTTGATAGCTCTACTTGTACATACTCGAGACGAATACTCGAGATAAAGCTCGTTTGGATCAGGACACGGATTTCGAAAGTGTATCGGTGTGCCTGTCCATCTGACCTTCGTTTGGAACAAAACGCGCATCAGTGCTGATCCATTCGCGAAAACTACGAAGAATTACGTATTAACAATCGTTGCTTGAAACTTGTTTCGAGTGAGACATTTGAATTAGATCAGTATTAGACTAGGGGATTTATTATTAACTATTCGTGTCATAATTTACGATCGTGTGATTTCTTCTCAGTAAACTCTTTTCAACGTTAGATTTTGTCTGTTACTCTTCACCCACTCTGTTAACAGTTGTAACAGTTATAGTGTTATTAACTCTTTCTTCTGCATTTTTCAGTTTTTTTTTTTTTTTAATATTTCTTTTAAAACCGCGTTCGTGAGTCCTGGTTGTAACACGTCAATCGATTTTTTGACGAATTTACTCACTTTTCGTATTATCATCTCACGTGACATTGGTCACTCAATCGTGGAACTGTTGAGTGAAAATGTGAAATAACTAAATATTTTCGGTCTAGTGATCTCACATTTTCACGAAAAAGGTCCGCCTATAGTGTATCCAATGTCCAGAATAGGGCGATGCTACAAAATAAATATCCCGATAACGGCAAAGAAAAAAACGGCTATGAGGAAAAGAAATACGTTTAATTATTATATTATTAATTTGCAATAAATCGCTGCAAGGAAGACTGAGTTATCAAAAAGAACAACAAACACACCAACGTGTTTCACCACATGTTTCAAACTCCACTGACTTTCATTAATGTTGGTATAATAGAAGTAAATAAATAAATATAAATAATTATAAATATATAAATATAAATAAATATTATGTGAGAAAAAAAGAGAGTAATGCTACATTAAAAATGTGAAGTTAAATATGCTTAAAATTTGTTAACTTTTATAAAAAGGTTACAGAGAGAGAAAGAGAGAGAGAGAATAATGAACATAACAGAAAAACAGTATCCAAGTAGAACACAAAATTATTTTGATGTTAAGATGATATCATTTTGACATCAGTCATGAAATTGTTATGAAAATGGCATTATTTAACGTCAAAGTGACATCATTTATATCATTTGAAGTCATTTTGACTTTTATATGACTTTGTCCTTTACTTTCTACCTGTAATCTTCTTCTTATTCTCTTCATTACATTATTCTGATGCTCCATAACTAATACTACCATTAAATTTTCCATTGTACAAAATAAACTTATTCTTTCCGTTACACTACTTCTCGATTTCACCTTTCCGCCATAAAATTTCGTGTCGAATTCGTTCACGCGAATAATCTCGTATTTTCGCGAGGTAAGATTAATTGTAATCAGGCGAGTTGCTCACTTTCATCATTTTCACCCAATCAGAGAACCGTAATAAGCTCCCAGAACTGATTATAGATATAAATGTCGCATATGTTATAATTCAACAGGAAAACTTGACTATAAGGGCCATGGAAATTTTAAGCAATAGAAATAAACAACAAGTGAGCAGTAAAACGTAAGCAGTAAGGAAATTGATCAATCGCTGATTCTTTTTACGGTTTAAGAATCAGTGACTGTGATTGGCCAATTTTTTTTACTGCTTACGTTTTACTGCTCAAGTTTTTCTATGTGCTATGGCTCTAACTCTAACAAAAGTTTAAGTATCTCACACGAGACAAGTTGACATCTATTAATGCGGGTCCATAAATTTGACACTGCTATTGAAGATATGATTATTCCTGAGCGAGCATCAAAGAAAGAGATAATTCACCTTTAACACGAAGAATGTGATTTCGTGCTCCCAACGGTTCGTTTTGCAGAGTTCCTGACTGAGTTGATTCTTCCTCGGCGAAAGGTTACAAAGGTACCGATAGTTTCCAAGTCCCCTTCTTAATGCAAAATTCTTCCACGAAAAGATTTAATATCGAGCATTAAAAAAATCGCCTGAGAAGTAACTTCCAATAAAATTCTTATTGCGAGCCAGCCCTCCTTGAATTTATAAGAAACGCGCGAAGAAGCGAGGAAAAGAGGCGCCTCGTGCAAAATACTAAAGGAAGACGAATAGGGTGCATTTAGGAAGAGAATTGATTTCTCGAAGAGGAGAATTATTCACTCCCTCAATTAATTGACGCGTCGCCTTTATTAGCATCTTCTTTCTCGCGCTGTCCGTCTTTTAAAACGAAACGAATACACGCTCGCACTGCGTAAAAAAGAAAAGAGGGAAAAGAAGAATGAAGGGGGCTAAGTGCAGAAAGAGTGGCTGAGAAAAAAAGAACAGAGCTCGCGTCACCGGTGTGAGGCCGCGGGGTTGATCGGCCGTATCGATCGTTTTGATTGGCTATTCAATCGGCCAAACGATTCGCCCCTTCCGACCGTTGATCGCGGTAATAAAGATACCGTGGAAAGATTAAAGGTTGACCAGGACACACACATTCGCTACAACCCTGGCCCGAGGAACTCCACGGTCGCCTTTTGTCCTGCTCCGCTCTCCGAGTGTGTGCGGCACAGACGGGATTTTTCCCTTCTCACCACGTCGACCTGTTCCTGAGTCATGATCGGGGTGCCCGGGGCGAAAAGATACCTGAGATCATCGCGCGCGGTCTCGCGTTTATTTATTCAGTTCCTTCTCTTTTTTCTTCTAACGTGGAGCCGTGTGGAACCTCGATAAATTGTACGACATGGAGAATAAATGTCCCGATGCGGGCGTGATTTATCGCTTTATTAACCCTTCGCGTACGATCACATTTTATTTATTTGCAGGAACACACATTCCTTCTTGTATAAACGATTGCACAAGATTGACGTGTTACAACCAAGACTCACGAACGCGGTTTTAAAAGAAATATTCAAAAAAAAAAACTGAAAAATGCACGAAAGAAAGAGTTAATAACACTATAACTGTTATAACTGTTAACAGAGTGGGTGAAGAGTAACAGACAAAATCTAACGTTGAAAAGAGTTTACTGAGAAGAAATCACACGATCGTAAATTATAACACGAATAGTTAATATTTTGGGTGATAGAATCGTAAATAGATCGCGTAAGTTAGATTTATACGAATGAGGCCGTTAAAACGGGACCGTATAAAACGATCTAGGACAAGCATTAAAATTAATTGAAGCAACTGGATGTGAGCAATCAACATTAGCACTAATTATTTTGCGAAGAAATATAGCGTTTGTCAATCATCTGTCGACTATCCAACGTTTGCATATTAAGCAAAAGCATAAAATGCGAATAAGACGGGATTGCAAACACTCATGGGATGTCCCATTTTAAAAGAGATGAATCTAAGAAATTTATGCTGTACTGCTTCAATTAGATTAATGTGCTTAGCCTGGTAAAACGACCGAACCACGCTCGCATATTCGAGATGAGAGTGAATGAAAGATTAATACAATAATTTAAATGTTAATGATTTTCATATAAAAAATTTATAACAAATTTCACTGATATCGACACGATTTTTTATATTTTATTTTATGTCCAGGAGAAAATAGTGTTTTTATCTTAATATATAAATTTTTTTCGGAATTTACAGGTTAATACACATTGTATATGTATGTATATTTGCGAGACAGGCAGAGAGAGAGAGAGAGAGAGAGAGAGAGGGAGGGGACGTTAGCATATGACTGTCTGGCAGAATTTATCAATTAGTACTGTCGATTATGTATTCGCGAGACACACACACACATACACACTAATGAGACGATACTGTGTTGAATCGTTCGACATGGATGGACAGCGTCGAATGGCGTCGACTTTTTCCCGAGGCTAAACATATTTCCATACGCGCCTAGCCTACCGTGATAGTTATTGTCGACGCGTCTGATTCAATTAATTAGTTGCAATTCATATTATAATTGCCGCTATTGTCAATATTTGAATATTACTTAATTAATTGGTTTACGTTGTAATTACCGTTTCCATTAGTACACGTGTATTTGAAGTACGTCGCGAGATACATAATTTAGCAAGAAACGTACCCACGTGAGCGGGACGTCCGCGCGAAATTTCGGATGTCAAAGATCGTTGTCGACCCGTTCCTAATTGGGATGTAATGTGACCATGACTCCGAACACCATTACGATATGATAGATGATCGTCTATTCTTGAAATCGAGAGCGCGACTTGCACACGTAAGCGTCCACGTAAGTGCTGCGGATTGTAACATAGAAAGGCCACGTGTGATGATAAAAGCTATGTAGAATAACCAAAGTAAAAGAAAGTTTTCCAAGACCAAGTCAACAATACCTCTCTCGTTCGCATCATTGATGAGATAGACTCTCTCTCTCTCTCTCTCTCTCTCTCTCTCTGAAAACGTTTTAGTATAAATAAATCAATATAAATAAATATGTTATCAGTATCCGCCGCGCGAGTATAAATATTTCTTTTTACTTCTTAGATATTCTTTCTCTCTCAGCGTACATTCTACATTGAATGTTTGAATATTCGTATCCAGAGGCCCGGAAGAATAAGAATACCTTAGGTTAGCTACGTGTTCAGGGCGGCGCTGAAACTTTCATCTTAACAATCGCCCGGCGCGATAACCGCGATCGGATGACACTCCACCTGAGAGATAATCGACACGGGAAGCCGAACGGGGGCGCCGGCGCGTATTTATTTACTTCGCTCGTTATTTATTCAGCGAGCCGAGCCGACGGTCTTAAGGATCAATAACCGGATCGCATTTAAGATAAATAACAGTGCAACGCGTGTGCCGAAGACACGTCGCTGGTTGGAAGCTAAGAGAAGAGGGAATCCGATCTCTCCCCCGGGGTGATACCGCGCGCCGCCTTTCGTGTATCGCAAACGTTGCTAGACGCACGCACCCACGCACGCACGCGTATTTCGTAGACGTTTATTCGCGGCGTTGTTGTTGGCGTAATATCTATCGAGCTCGTCAAAGCGGGCGGAAACCCGATCTATACGTCCCGCTATATTATCGCGCACCGCGAAACGCTCATTTCGCCGACATTTGCACTCGCTGTGCCGCACGTAATATCCACTGGTCAAACATTAATTTTTCTCTCTCTATCTCTCTCTCTCTCTATCTCTCTCTCTCTCTCTCTCTATCTCTCTCTCTCTCTCTCTCTCTCTCACTCGCTTTTCTTTCGTCGGATTCGCGATATGTTTCCGGCGCGGAATAATGTAAATTCCCCCCCTCTATGACATTTCCATTGCGTAACGCAACACCGACGTGCGCGCGCTCGTCGGTGTGGCACGCCGAAAATAATTGCAATCTGATAATCCTTTGACGTTACGGTCGTTGATTTACCCGCTAAAATACGCGCGATCATATTTACATATGATTCATACAATGGATTCGTCGAATACGGCTATCATTGTATCGAGGCTCTTAAGAGAATGCTTTACGGAATACGGACATTTTTTTGCAATGTTTACGTCGTGCAGGTGGAACAGAATTATAAAAGCTTTTACACGATGAAAGTACGTGCAAAAATAAATAGGAGTATTGCTCAATATGTGTCGAAAACGAAAAAGAAAACATTTTAATGTAAAATCTCTTAAGTTGTCGTAGTTAACGTAATAATTCATTATCGATTTCGTCATTGTTCGAGTTTATCGATTTCAACATCGAAAGTGAAGATAGAGTAAGCTTATGAAATAGTAGAAGGTCTGACTGATTGTCCAACTAGACAAATGCATAGAGTGTGTATGGCCCGCGATTTGTTATGCGCGACGTATTTTCGAGCACGATGGATTCGTCCCCGCTGTTGTAAATAGATTTTCCATGTTCCCCAGACACGAGGGGGGTCACGCCAATAGCTCGAGTTAAATCGCCATGGTCAGGCGATTCGTTGTCCCTTTCGGAATTATAGTCCTACCTGTAATACAGGTTCTCTCTCTACCCGCCGCTATTGAATGTCGTTCTGGCCGCGCGGATGCTATACGCGACAGGGAAGAATAATGGTGATTGCTTGAATGTCGGGGCGCCGGTCGGGGGTAGTTACGGGATAATTCGATATTGAAAGTAAGGCGAATATTCGATTCACGAGCTGTAAGGAAAAGCTGGAAAGTATCACTTCTCGCACTTCATTTCGGCCAGACTACATTCTTTGGTTTGTGTTTGTGAAAGTGAGAGGCAAAAGTACCAATTTTCGGACACGTAATTTAATTCTGCATTATTTTTTCTGTCTTCTGGTTTCTAAATTTAAAATTTACCATTTAAATTTACAATATTGAATATATATGTATATTTTATAATATATGTACACTGTGTGGGAGAGAAAATATTTACAAGATAAAAAATATTTATTCCATGGGAGAGGGGGGATTACTGGTAACATATTTCAGTCTAAATTCTTTTGTTCAAATAGAGTCGATTGCTTTCATAAAAAGCAAAGAAAAAAAATATATATATTTTTATATTTTATATATTTTATATGTTTTTTCACAAAATATACTTAAAAATATATTTTATATATTTTTTCACAAGAAAAAAGAAAAATATTCTTTCTTAATCTAAAAATATATATGTGCGCATTAGTATGAATAAATATTTTATTAGTACGCACACCGAATAAATATATTTTACTTCTTAAATCGTTTTTCTCGCAATGTATGTATGGATATTTTATGTTATAAATTTAGAGATTCATATTTAAAGACAGAAGAAAAATTCCCAGAATTAGATACGTGTCCGAGCATTGGTACTTTTACCTTAATGAGTTTTTATTTAATCAGGTCGCGCATGGAATATTTAACTGGTCTATATGACCGAAAAAAGGCAATCGATATTCTGCCCAGACGACAAAGAAATCTGCGCATTCTTCCATTTTTGTAATATATGTAGCGTGATCGAAAAGATAAAAAAAGAAGTCGATATCACTATTAGCAATCGTTATTAATAATTCAACTCGTGCCTGACGACGCGCAGTGATTCGAAAAGCGAAAAATGCGAAGGAAAAATAAGATTTCTGATTTTGTTATATATAAATTCTTGAAATATTTATCTTATCATCTCGTTTGCTTTAGAAATTTATTATTAGCTTAGGATTTTGCAGACATGCAGGAATTTATAGGAATAATAATGTCTCAATCAATAATTGTTAGATGTCTCTAAATAAATATATACCAAGTAATTTTCGTTGCATGCAATCTATTGATCAAATCAGTCTTTCTCGAAATTTCAAAAGTCCCATTTACGTAACAATAAGTGATAAAATATCAATATTTTAACAGTTCATGGAAAAATAATATCATAGTTTTTTTTCATATAAATTCTCTTCTGTTTTACTATGATTTTAATAGTGTCTTGCTAAATAAATCTCGCTAGAAATGTAGCAAATTTCTTGATAACACAGTTCTTGAAATGTAAGTGGCGCATACGAGATGCAGGGATAGTCAATTAGACAGAATATCGATCTATTTCTCAAAGTTACGAAGTTCTTTATAGTGATTTTAGCTTGAAAATCTCTCCGTGCAGACACTGATAAACGTTCTTCGTATATTTTCTGTTTCGCGAATGACTGCGCCGCGGGATCATTAATGCCGAATATAACCCGGCTGGAACGAGCGAACGGGGACCCTACCAACGGGCGCGAAATGTCAAGATCGATACGTGCCGGCCACGAGTGCGTAAACGCGCGCATTCGAATGTGGGCTACGAGTGCTCGGAGCGCGCTCGGATCTTTGAAAATCCGCCAGCGGGAAAGAGTTCAAGAGAGGTGGAGGAAGAGCCGCGCCGCGGTTGCATCGCGTCGCGACGCGTTGCGCCGTAACGAAGCGGAGCGGTACACGTGTACCTCGTGAAATAATAATGCGCCCGTCGTTCTTTCCATTCACGTGGCGATACGTACGTGGTGGACGACGCTTGTCGCGCGCCGCTCTATAGTCGGTCGCCGACGACGACGACTCACCACCGTTTTTTCCATTCCACCCTGCACGCACGTTCGGCGCGGTGCGTTGCATCGCGCTGCATCGCGCTACATCGCGCGTCGTCTTTCGAAGGCCGACGGCTTTCCCTTTTTTTCGCGCGCGCGCGCGCGCGCGCCTCCAGTTCTTCTCGGTTCTGAGTGCTACGACGGCGAGATCATCGTCAGCGAGATCATCGTCTCGACTGCGTTCCGATGACGACGTAATTAGCCGCGGCATCTTCTCGTATTTTCGTCGCGGCGCACGCAAGGTAAAACTCATTCATCGTCAAGCTTAGTCACATCGCGAGGAGGTTCCTGCCGATTTTTCGACGCTCTCGTGCATGAAACATTGACGGCCGACTTTTCAATGGTAGCTTCAACGAATGGATTGAAGCTTAAACTCTGGTCTAACGAGGTGTTCGATGTATTCAGGCAGAGTTTAAACTTGAATCGAAGTTTATGCTACTATTGAAAAATCGAACCTGAGGAAGACAGCTCCGGGAAGTAACGTTCCACTCGGCCTAAGATAGTCAAAAGAGAGCGAGAACACGGTGTTTTACACGATTAATTATTAAAGCCTGACCTATAACGGTGCTCTTTGCTTCCTGTTTCTTTATCTTTATCTCCTTCTGACTTGAGGCGATGCTCGACACCGACATAACGCAGTTTCGTAGATTTCTTTTTTCTTCTAATTCAATGCATCAAATTAAAAATGCTTTTGCAGAGTAAAGGTACAAACGTTAATGAATGGTTGATGCCTAAACAATTCTATGAAATCAGTAAAAAAAAATTTATTTACCGATTATTCATTTCATACAACTGTTTAGCATTAGCCATTTATTAACGTTTGTACTTTCACCTTACAAAAGCATTTTCAATTTGATGCGTCCAATTAGAAAAAAAGAAAAAATAACGAAATTGCATTTTATCGGTATCGCTTAAAATTTTTAAGCCTGATCTACAATATGCTCTTTGCTTCCTGTTGTTCTCTGTCTTTTTTTTAAGGTTTAAGGTTTAAGTCAGAAAGAGACAAAAGAAACAGAATGCAAACAGCATATTGTAGACCAGACTTTAGTCAGAACAAGATAAAGAACAAGAAATAGGAAGCAAAGAGAGCTCATTGTAGATCATATTCAACTCCTCGCGTACAATGTTAGTATTCTGTGTGATCCAAACGAACATTTGATCGCTCATTGACTTATGTAAAGGACTGAAGAAAATTTTAAAATAGCACGAATCTGTTTGCAAGTCTTATTTCACTGCTATCTTAGGTGAAGTTTTTCTGTATCTTTGGAGAAAAGTAAAATGTGTCCAAAAATATTGATTCTCCATATGTCCCAAGAAATATGACTGGCGTATGTGAAGGGTTAATTGTCGAGGTATATTTTTAAACACCACGCGAGATTTTTGGTATACAAGAGACGTGTTGGGGTCGCGATCTGCAAGTCACAGAGCTCTGCTTTCCGTGGTATTGATTTTATCGCGCGGCTGATTAAGTTTCGATACACGTGACCATACAGTATGACGTAGGCAGTTTCACCGGTGGCGGAGGGTGGCGAGAGGGAGAGAATGTTTCCGATCCTTGGAATGGGAACGAGGAAAAATGCCATGTGTGTACGGTGACGCGCGCGCGATGTGTGCACGCCGGTAGTCCCTTTGACTTAACCCCCACGAGTCATAGAAAGGGATTAGACGTCCTCTTTCTGAGTACGTATTGATTTTATCGAGCAAATGATTCACTCACGGTACTCGCGAGCCAGCGTGGTGCCGGCGGCGATCGAGTTTCCTTGCATCGCGCGATGACGCGCTGACCAACCCGATTTCCACGGCTAGCATGGGTCGCGGTAACTTTCGGTATTTCGCCGCTGGAATAACCAACGTCACTCGGGAAATTGGAAGTAGCGGAATGCTACAGACACGGGAGCCTCGCACGAATTTCGGTGGAGTGGAATTAATCGTTCCGAGACGTTGTGACGCGATCGAGCGGATCCGGCTAAATTGAATCGAGCGCGACGAGCGAGAAGTAATTCGGAAGATCGCCGATTGCAATCAGTCGCGACGATTGACCTCGAACACGCCGAATTCATCGCGCGACATGATTGTCGTCCTGGGAAAATTCGTCCTGAAAGCTTACCTTGGTGAAAACGCCCCCCAGAGCCGGCGGTCGCTCCGTCGTTCGCTAGTTTGCAGCACTTTTGCTCGAATTTTATCAGATATGTAGGTGTATGTGTGTGTGTAGGTACTTATTAATTATGTATATATATATATATATTTATCAATTATTATTTGTCATTTATTTACTTTTAAATCTCCATATACTTTAATGTTTGATCAAATCCGCGGAAGGCGGACCGAAAAAAGTAATATTAGTATTTAATAGCACTAAAACATCCGTGCTTGCTCCTTATGTGCCTTTAATATCTCACTATTAGTTAAATCTATTCAAGGAGCTTTCTATTATTTCGGCACCGAAAACAGTCAGAGTGCCTGCTTTTCCCCTACATAAACTCTCAGGGCGACGATCGAACTGGGCGCTTTTTCCTTTATTTTTATCCATTTTTTTTATAATATCTATCTTTTCATTTATATGCTGCAAAGAGAGAATTTTATAGGAAAAGTTACTGTAGAATTTTTTAACTGAGGAACAGGTCAGTATTCTGCAGTAATAACTATTCTTTCGTTTCACATATTCTTTCGTTTCGTCATATTTATTCACTGGAAAAATATCTAAAAAATAAAAAATATTTGATCGAACATATTTAAGTAAATCTCTAAATTTTTGTACTTTAATAGAATAAACGATTACTTTCATAAAAAATAACGATTTTAGGAAAATCTACATTTTCTCCTTTGAAGAAAATGTTTCCCCGATGTAAAAATATGTATATTAGCACAAGTAAATATGTTATTAGTATTCATCGAATAAATATTTTTTATTTTCTAGATATGTTTTTCTCTCGGTATGTCTGAGGAAGTAAAATATGCTATAAAAAAAATTTACTGTGTCTCCAGCGAAATTTATTATGTTCCTTCGCGAGAATTGTTTCTCTATAGAATTATAGTTGCAAACATTTTTCTCTCAGTGTGTATTGAAATTTGTACGACACCTTATGAAAATCATTATCATTCACGCAATACCAGCATGAAACATTATTCATGCTTTTTCGATACGCCGCGACTCGTCTCGCGCGTTTTATCTTCTCTCTTCTTGCGGCACGTACTTTTATGTGTTCATCTACTTATCTTATCGGGCTATACATCGGTTCGCATACTACTCCCCCCTCCCCCCCTACTATACCCTGTGCGCTTTATCGGCGAGGAACACGTGGTTCGTGCTACTTTACGTCACTTACGTAGCGCGATCCACTTTTAATATTCGCGCGACTTTTGCGCTCGCCACCTCGAGGTACGATCCGCTCATTTCTCATTGTCGTCTCGATAATATTTTATTATTGCCTTTGCTCAATCACGATAAACCCGCGACTTCCGAACCGCAGAGGACGGTCTCGTGGAAGGAGGCGGGTGGCCGGGAACTTTCATGAACTCGTGCGGCGAGACGCACCGCGACGCGTGCCGTCACGCGTTATTTCGACGCGCGTAATGAAAATGTGCGTACTTTCCAGGATGCAGGAACTGGCATTCCCACGTCGGAAAGGGATCCTCGCCCCGGTGTCGGTGTTGGTGTTGCTGGTACTACCATTGGTCGATTTACCCTCCGCAAACGGTGAGTCACCTTACGAACGCGCCGATTACGTGTGTGCATGTGTGCGTGCGTACGCATATACGCAGAAGCACACGCGCAATCGGTACACATTTTCACGACGTCCTCGATAATACGTGCACAATGAGGGAACGGCAAATAATCACATGTATTCGTTTAACGTCCCTGAACGCCACTTACGAGCCGTCTCAGTCTCTTCATTTTTTCTTCTCTTTTTCTCTTTAAGAGTGCTAGAGTTTAAAAATAAACGTGTCACGACGTTTGCCGTCGCTTTAGAGAGTCTCACGAGCTCTTAGGTTTCGTCTTGTCAACGACGTTGAGAACACCGTGTCGTCGAATATCGTATGACATCGATTTTTATAATGTCGTTACCGCCAAACATCGCCGTTGTGGATTAATATCGACTTCGCTCTTCGTCCGTTGCTCTTTCAATTATACGTTAAAAATAAGTCGCTCATGTAAAATCTGTTTAATCCGTCTGTCTGATCTGTGGAAATAAATTCGTCCTAAGTTTAGCACGGAAATCGCGCGAGAGCAACGACGCGACGATAAAGCCCGCTTTAGCGGCGGCGAGACATCTCGCGGCTGCTCGTGTATTATTCTCGCCTGGATATCTTTATTCTCGAAGGATCATTTCGGCTTTCGAGAGATATTCGCGACGCATTCATCCAGTCTAGTCGCGCGAACGCGACTTAATCAGTGCGAACGCGTGTTTATTTAAGGAGGCTGTGAGACTCACAAGTAAATCTACCCAAAAGATACACTCCGATTTCTTTCTAACTTGGCACAAATGTAGAAGTACAAAAAATATTTAGGTTATATTTTTCATTTTGGCTCACTTTGAGTTTCACGGCTTTAGTTTATAGCTTTTTAATGCTCTCACTCTTATCAACAAGTACAACAAAACTGCATAAGAAATAAAATTAAATACAAAATATAGTTAAATAATTTGAACAAAATCGGCATAGCTGAGACACGAATCATTCTAAATTTTTTTTAGCCGAGATTCCAACCGAAATATTTTAAATCTGTGCTAAATTCGTAAAAAATGGTTCGAATCTCGGTCAAACCGAGAGAGAGAGAGAGAGAGAGAGAGAGAGAGAGAGAGAGAGAGAAATCCGGTAATTTTAATTAAAATTTTAACAAAATCGGCACTGAGATACTAATCATTCTAAATTTTATTAGTCGAGATTCTAACCGAAATATTTTAATATCTGTGCCAAAATAATTAAAAATGGTTCGAATCTTGAACCGAGAAATTATTTGTATAAATTTGTTGCACTTGTTGATGATAGGAATGAGAACATTAAAAAGCTATAAAGTGAAACTCAAAGTGGACCAAAATAAAAAAATATGACCTAAATATTTTTTGTACTTCTACGTTTGTGCCAAATAAAAAAGAAATTGTAGTGTAACTTTTGGGTAGGTTTACTTGTAAGTAAAATTAGCAAAAAATTTTTTATTTACTGGCCGATTATAAAAAAATTTTTTGTCGATTTCATGCAATCGTTTAGCATCAGCCATTCGTTTGTTAAGTATTTTCGCCTTGTAAAGTATTTTCAATTTTATACATCCAATTAGGAGAAAAGAGAAAACTACGAAATTACGTTATATCAAGCGTTGCCTTAAGACTCCTGACCTTACAAGTAACACTTGCAACTGATTAAACAAATTTGCAAGATATTCCGTGCACTCCCCTCTTGCTCTAACCATCAATAATTTGTCGTAAATTAACGTGACATACAATGATCTTCTTAACTTATTTCTATTCAGGTTAATTTACAATAAATTATTGATTGTCAGATGGATATATATTTTTATTTCAACGTATTTCGCAAGAATTTTTAGTATGCATTTTCTTGCTTCTGACGTCATGAAAAAGAGACAGACAATGCGAGAGGTCAGGAGCCTTAAGTAAAAGAAATACCTTCGTATGCAAGAGGGCGTAGGGATGCGTAAGTGTAGGGGCGACATAAATAATTTTTATTTCTTGCTCCGACCTTTACGCCAAACTTACGCCGAGTGTTGTAGACGAGTCTTAAGGAAGCTCATTTTGCCTTACCAACCTCCTTAAACCCGGAGAAAGACATACGGCTCGCGCTGGCCCGTCACGAGGAGGAGCCTCCGAGGAGTTCGGCCCGAGTTGAGTCGTCGTTTCCTCGCGTGTCTCAACACGCGTTTCCGACTCCTCGTTCTCTTTACGCGGCCGCGGCTCGCGCCGTGCGGACGCACTCACGCTCGTTAGCTCGTTAACGAGTCTCCCCCGCTTTCTACGGCTTCGCGCCTCGCCCCGTCCTGCCTTGCCTTAGCTCGTCTCGCCTTGCTTCGCGGCTCTCTCAAAAAGAGCTGTTAACCGTGCGAGACGCGACGCGACGCGACGCACAAAACCCCAGCCGTCGCCACCGCCGCCGTCGCCGTCGAGGCTGTCCTCGCCGACCGCCACTATCTGTCGCCGGTTTCTCGTTCGACGACGAGGAAGAAGAAACGCAGGACGCAGGGGGAAGCAGACGCCACCCTCTTGCGCTGCTTCCCCCTCCCCCTCCTCCCTCACGTGTCGAGATAAATGATGTTTCTTCGACGAAAGATGCGTGTCTAAAACGGTCGACGACTCCTCCTCGCCCTTCTTCCTTTTCGACATGCCCGCGTTCCACGTTGTCGTGCCGCCTTGATGCACGTGCGCACGTCGCTTATGTACTAGGTGTCCCGGAAGCGTAGTTAGATGTCACGGATAGGGGCTGTAACACCCAATTATTGACACCCCCTTAGTCACATTGACGCTCCAGGAAGAGACCTGGTTTTCCACGCGACCAGCATCGCAGTTACACTCCTTGTTTGCTCTTAATGATTTTTTTCTCTTTTAATTTATAGAATTGTCTTTGTATTGGGTTTGCATTTGTAACAGTATTTTCCGTTTACTTTATTGAATAAATAAGTAAATAAAGAATTGCATAACTACGGTTACATTCCGTCCTTTCACCAAAAATTTCACTGAAAACCTATTATTAGTTCGCGTTACATATTTATTATAGATTTTTTTAGTAAAATTTTCCTCAAAAGACGGGATGCCGCCTGAAATTGTGAACAACCGACATTAGTCGCAAGGAAAACCAGACTTTTCTAGAGCGCCGATGACTAAGGGAGATCGATAATTGGATGTTTTTATTCTGAATTGACGATGAATTGGCCGAGCGATCCGGGAGAGTCTGTTTGGCCAACTTTTCCATCGCAAATCGTGGTCATCGCGGCCGCTCGAGGGTGCAAAGTGTCGGCCCCTTTGCACCTTTGACGGGAATCGAAGGGCGATTGCAGATAACGTGGCTGTATGCAGCTCGCGTGAATTCGGTCGAAATTGCTCGTCGTCCGGCTCGCATGAATTCTTTAGAGCTTTAATTACCGAGACGCTTAATGGTTATTGCCGATAATGGCCCGCCGTGGAATTTTCCCCTCAGCGAACGTGGCGACTCCGTTCTCGCCGGCGCGCGCGCATGTGTGCTCTAGTCATTAATATTAAGGTCCGGGGTTTCAGCGGGGAACACCCTGTAGACGCTCTCGCGTGTATCCCATTTCCCTTCGCGCACCCTCCGCCGCCCTCTCCCCCGCCCTCTCTTCTTCTCGGCTATTTCTGACGTTCGCCACCGTTCGCGCCGGCAAACAAGCCAAGCAAGCAAGCAAGTAAGCCAGCGAGCAAGCAACCACCCCGAAATGTGTGTGGGTGTGTGTGTACATGGCTATGCGTTCGATCGAACGCACCGAGAGAACGTCGTCGCCGCCGTCGCCGATAAATACGCACTGTCGAACCGCAACGCGCTCGGACCTCAACCCTATGGCCAAGGGCATTTATCACTTGACCTCTACGCTACGCGACCCGAGACCCATACCTCATGAAGAGCAAGTTCTAAAGACCCGACATGGGTCTCATTTCCTTGAAAGGAATATCAGACACCCCGACGTGAATTTCTCACGGTGGCGTCGGATAAAACACCAAATTATTGACATCTTTTGAGTCATCTCAAGTAGAAACATTTTCAGGAAAAACTGATCACTAGCCATAAACTGGCCAGCATCAAACGGTATCTATTTAAAAACTGGCTTGGAAGATATTGGCCATACTGAAAGAAAAATGTATGATATTTGAAACTATAATGGCATAGTAAAAAGATTATAGTTAGGAATATCATTTTTATAGTAAATATCACCATAATGTTTGTAATATTTACAATATAAGCATAGTATAATTGACTCATAAAATTTTTACCTAGAATTATAATTATTTAAAATAAAAAATATAGTAAGATAGCAAATATTGAATTATAGCAAGTATTTTATATAGTCAATACAATTGGAAATTATATTTGGCAAATCTGTGTTCATTCTGCTATATCTTCATGTTTAGATGAACTATAAATATATGTTTGAAGCCAAAATAAAATATAGTGAGATTATAGTTATTCCATTTTTTTCTCAGTGCAGTAACTAGTAACTAAGAAAATATGGTAATTAAAAATAAAGCATCTCAATAACGAATAAATTTGCACGCGCGAAGAGTCTATATCTTCTGAAACGCATGACAGTTTCACGTTGTTTTTATATTAAATAATAAAATATAATATCTTACAACGTGAAGTCAAACGATGAGAACTATTTGACGGTTTTGTATAAAAAAAAAGTTGGGTCAAATTGATTGAAATTCCTGTCCAATTTCTGACGAGACAAGCGTTCCCTAAACTCGCCGGCAACTAGCCTAGCAGCACACACTGGTTGGCCAACGGTTGACCGCTGTAGATTCTATATTGACCGCCATAGACTCAACATTGGCTCAACGCTTTGTGCTGCTCGGGTAAGCCAGTAACCAAAATTCCTGGCCAGTTACTGGTTAGGAAGAGGTCGCTCTTTCTACTTGGGATCGACGCTCTAGAAGGAAAGCTGGTTCTTCATGCGACCAGCGTTGCAGCTAAACTTCCTGCCTGCCCTCAGTGATTCCAAAAGAGAACTCGCACAACTGAAGCTGTGCGCGAACAATCGCCATTGGTCGCGAGGAAAATCAGACTTTTCTGAAGTGTCAATGATGAAGAGGGATCAATCATTGGGTGTCAATAATTGGGTGTTTTGCCTCACTTGCGCGTTATCTCGCGCGTTACAACGCACACCCGACGGTTGCGCTCGAGTTGCTGTCAGCCGAGAGTTGACCTAGAATCGAGCTGGTCGTCCGCTCTTTGCAAAATACCGTCGTCCATGCAGCCGTCCGATCGAAACGGTCTGCGGAGTTGGACACGATTATTCCAGTTAGACTCCGGCGAGACACTCGGTCGCGAGTGTCGCTCCGCCATTCTATCGCGTTCTCGTCTGAGAACTTTTACGCCGGAGCGTGCTCCCGTCTGGCAACTTTTCGCTGGAGCTCGCTAAATAGCGTCGCTCGCTCGCATGGTGACTAAGATAAACGGCCGACGACAGGATGGGAAACTGACGACGGGTATAATAACGCGTCCGCGAGTCGTTAGCTTCGTTTTTTTTTCGCTTCCAACGCGCACATTCCCTCGGCATTCCGAGCGTGGCTGGGCGCTTCACCACGTCGTGCCACGCAACGCACGCATCGCGTGGCCCTCGTTCCTCCGTCGTTCTGGCTCTCACGCCCTGAGCCTCGTTGCGTCTCGGGCCCGATAGCAATTTTCTAATCGTACGCTCCTCTTAATGAAAGCCCCGACCACGTGGAGCCTCTTAATTCTCCCAATCAAGCGAGCCTTCGCTTTCGAATTCTCCACCTGGCCCGAACAAGAGTAGAGCTCGATTAGTGGAAGGGAAACGATTGCGCCGGAGAAGGATCGCTTTCGGAGAAGACTATGTATCTCACTTATGATTCTCATGTCGCGACGAACCATGAGCTTCACCTAATGCCTATTAAGTGAAGATATTTGCAAAAGAAATCGCCCTTGAATTCATCGAGGGATCTGCAGTTGGACTCGAATACGATTGGCGTACGATACTTTACTGATGTTTCGCGTGTTTGACCCGTTAATTACACAGGCCCACAATTTAAAAAAAGCTGCCTGTGCTGGGGATCGGACTAGGTGTACTGTACGTATTTTGGACTGCTGAATCCAAATCCGGTGTCAGATTTGCTCCATCACCCTTGAGTTTCCCGGAAAATCGAGGAAATCGTGAAAAGGAGCAAATATCCAGGTTTTTACGGAGAGACATGTATTCAAGGAAAATTCTAGAGTAACGAATAACCCTATAACCCCACAACCAACGTTGAAAATACATTATGTACTTCAACATCTGATGACTAGAACAACCCAATAACACAATAATCCATATATCATCATACATATTCGGTTTTAGTTCACCCATCAATTCTTTAACATCGCATAGATTAGAAAATCTAATCTGTGCGTATCATGGTCACATTCATGTTATCGTCCACGAAATGGAATCTTTTTTCTATTCGAAATATCAGTTCTACAATATATGATCGTCGATCAGATAAATCCTGCTTCAGAGGATGTTGGAGACGATGACAACTGCCCCGTAAGGGTGTTGAATGATTCGTTTTCCATGTTGAAGTACATAATGTATTTTCAACGTTGGTTGTGGGGTTATTTGTCACTCTAGAATTTTTCTTGAATACATGTCTCCGTAAAAACCTGGATATCTGCTCCTTTTCACGATTTCCTCGATTTTCCGGGAAACTCAAGGGTGATGGAGCAAATCTGACACCGGATTTGGATTCAGCAGCCCAAAATACGTATAGTACATCTAGTTAGACCCCCAGCACAGACAACTTCTTTTAAATTGTGGGTCTTATTATCATATGATCGTCATAATTGTATAATGGAGATTGCTGTATATTGAAGCGTGTTAACGAAGGACCTCTTTGCATTACAGGATCTTGCGATTTTCCATCGATTTGGGCAGGGGAATGGTACCAGTATGGCAAGTCACTGTTCGTTATAAACACGACCCTCTTTGGGGATAGAACATGCGTCGAATCACAGGAAGACAAATACGTCGTGTAGTGAGTATCGTCCGGATATATGATCTGTACACGGAGAGAATGTATTATAGTTCTCTTTTTTTCATATAAATTCTTTTCAATTTTACTGTGTTCCTAATAGTGCAGCAATAGACTGTAAGTAAAGTGCATCTTACTAAAGAGAGTACGATAATTTTCCTTATAAACTATTCCAGAGTTAACCAGAGTTGATACTCTGATAATTATAAAAATTCACCCTACTTCTAGGGAACTTTTTAGAAAAATTGGATTCTCTTTTAACGATGAAAGTTCCTCTAAATGTGATTTATAAGCCTTCCAATTGATTCATAAGCACACTTAGAGTTACTTTCACCTACAAAAGAGTTCAGAATAAGGGCACTATAACAAGTTTCGCTAGAAACATAGCGAATTGTTCAACGGCGCATTTCAGTTCCTAAGATATAAAAGCACATGCGAAATGAATGGATAGTCAACTGCTGCGGAATCTGTTCCTTGGTCACAAAATTATATGATAATTTTCACTATAAAATTCTGCCCGTGTACGGCGCATCGCGCGCGATTCACGATGTCACTGTGCCAAAAGAGATATCTTTAATTCAATAAAATTGAAGTTCAATATCTTTGAAAGATGAAAGTTAATTCTTATTGTAGATTAAAGGAATGCTAAATCATATTCATATTACTCACCGAATATCAATCTTTCTCTGTATTTTATTTTTTGTATTAGTTTGATAACCGATTTCTTTCAATAGAGTTACGTGGTGGTTAATAAGAGAAATTTGATTTTGTAGTTTCAGCGGTGAGAGCTGTTACCACTGTATGATTATCAACAAACGGCATGATAATGTGATCCAGTATCGCGAAGGTAGGTTTGTCGACTTAGTCACCTAGTAGCACGCTACGATTAGAAATAAGGAGATATAGAGGCAGAGAGCAGGACGAAAACTGATTCGATAACACTTTCTCTTTGCTCTAACCGCTCTGCAGGCTGGTGCAGCCCGGATCGAATGAGTTTGGACGACATGTGCAACATGATGACCTCGGACGACACGCTCTACTCGATATTCCGCATCAACTACAAGCCGATACCCTGCCCGTTCATAGGCGCGTCGTTCACGTTCACGTACAACCGCGGCTACGGCGAGTGCACGATGCCCATCAGTCTCGCGGAGAAGTGCACCGACGAGAGCAAGCTTCTGCTCAAGTATCAAGCCTGCCCGGACGTCGAGGGGACCGAGAGCAACAGTACGTTGCGTTGATCGCGCTGTGAACGCATTGTCCGATTAAACGGCTTAATTCGCCCTACTTAACGCACATTGCCTCTTTATGTTGACGAGTGTCTCATAGAAGACTCTACCGACAGTTGAGATTTATGCCCGTTTCGCGTAACAATGATATTTTTGCCTTTCACACGGTCAAACATTTTCTCATTTGCAGCGGAGGAGTTACAGTGCCTCGCCGTGTGGAACGACGGCCGAAATAAATACTTGGTGGGGACCTTGAAGGGGAGGAACGCCTTGGGCAACAGCAGGACCTACAGGTGAAACGCGCCGTTCCTTAACGTATCGTAATGTATTATTGCCGAGTCCGTGACGGCAGCGCGCTTGTCGCTGTTGCGCGATTTTGTCGCAGCATGCTCGTACACCGTGCGCGCGCCTCAAGCCGCTCACTTATACGTAGCCCGTCGCAGCACCTGCCCCCGCCAGATGTTTATGCATCGCGGCTCTCAGCATGTCGCATTTTGTTATTACGGTGTTTACGGCGTATAATGGGGACTATGAGCGCCGGGTTGGCGAGGTGAAAAGATGGTTAACCGCTCATTTGTCATCTTTCACGTAGCTTATCTATGCGTGGCTTTCGATTGTCCTTTCGCGAGGCGTATATGCAGATATGTACGTAAGCGCGAGCATGAGACGCAAAGGGCAAGATGTGTAGCGCGACCGAACGAGAAAGCCCAGTTTCGCGCACATGATCAAACGACGCTTTTCTATCTCCGACAGGTGTTTTTTATACGAGGAGAAGGCTCATCATCAGGGAAAGATCTATCTGCTCGCCCAGTCCGGCGACCCGACTTGCAACGGCCTAACCACCGTCTCCGAGGGTTCACCCACCATAAAATTCACTAAAGGTAATTGCACGCTAGTGAAAGGGTAAGCGCCGAGTCTAGACCGAGATCGATACGGGCTTCTATTTCGTCCCTTCTTTTGTGTGTCTGTTAACAGTCGACAAAGAACACAAGTGCAAGTACCCGGCCTGGGTGACCCAGCATCACGACTGGCACTCGCTCGACGGCACGAAAGTTTATCACTTCACCAACAAGAACGCCACGCTGAAAATCAAGGCACAATCGCAGGACGCCGACGGGGAGACGCTGCACGAGGAGAAAATCGTCTGTCACAATTTGGAGCAATTGTATCCGAACGACAACATGCAGGGCAACAAAGTGAAGCTGATCGCGCATGTCACCAGCGGCTGGTAAGGATCGTCTCTCGTGGATTCTTTCTGTGGGTTTCGTCGCATTTGTCCGAATCTATTCTTATCTATGATTACAGTGACATCGGATACGTTTGCATGATATTCCACAAAAGGGATAGTCACATTATCGAGATTCAGCAATCAGGTGTGTTTTCGCCTTGACGCCACGTCGGATCGATCGCGCGATTGTATTCTAATTTCACTCTTCGATTGCAGACCAAAAAGCAATTATGCCGGACGAAGCGTGCTCGATCTCGGATCCCTCGACAATGCCGTACACGACCCTAATAAGTAAGTGCCGATCCGTGTCGCGCCGTCGTTCATTAATATTGATAGAAAATCTGCGTTGCCGCTCGCGCGCGCATTCCGCTGTATCGTGGATTAGTGGTGGGCGGACGGTAAAGCGTGTATGCAAATCGTGTGTGTTTTCTGTACCGCAGCCACGTTTCTGCATCAGAGGAAATGTCCTAATCCGGGACGGTACGAGATTCTGGATTTCGCACCGTCTCATGTGCTGTCGGCCGCCGCGCCGAGACGACAGCGGCGCAGCGAGTTGTCCAAGACGACCAAAAGGCGGACTTGGCAGGAAAATATGGAGGATGAAGAGTGTAGGAGCACGCATATTCAAGTGGGCTGCACGTCGTCCGAGCAGACCGAGATGATAATCGCCAACACGTGCGAACATGAGGAGATAGGTAAGCCCGGGTGAATTGATCATCTATCGGGGTTTCGCGAGGATTTCACTACAAAGCTAAGATACCGATGTTACCTCCCGCCAGACTATTACTGCCACGGCAGCTGGGAAGAGAAAGGCACGTGGTACACGGTCGCGTCGCAGAGAAACTCCGAATTCCCGATCGGCCTAGGCGAAACGTACTGTTTCACCATGCGCCAGGAAGGCGTCAGGGACAAAGCTTCGGGGAGAAACGGTAGACTGAAGCAACAGGAGCAAGAACTGTGGTTGTCGAGGCCATCGCATATTTGTCAGAGAGAAGCCAAGGAGGAATGGACGTATAGGTTGTCGAGTCAAGGTGATTAAGTCAAGTAAACGCGATGTTTTCGATGCACTTATCGCACTTAACGACAGCCGCGAAACATGCGAAATGCGTGTACAAGCGCGAGATTTCGCGTACTATGAGTAAAAAGATTTCTTATCATGAGAAATTACTGTTGTGACGGTTTGTTTAATAAGAATTAATTGGATGGCGAGCAACGGTATATCGGGAGATCGCCGAAAAGTTGTGTGCTCAACGCGGTAATTTAATCGTTCAGCGCTGCTACAGCGAGATAATTACGGTTACATCGCCGTAGTCTCCATGATGTATCACGTTACGTCAGCCTCAAACGCGAGCATGCCGGATAAGCGCGATATAAATATTCAGCGTCACGTTTGCATCACGTTACAGGTGTGTGCGAGGACTTAACGAAGGCGGCTTCGAGCGTGGCGTCTACCCCGTCGTCGTCGTTAACTTCGCTTCTGTTTACCTTGTATGCAGCAGCTTACATCGCCGCTAATACGCTCCGCGCATTACTCTCGAGATGATCTGCAGCTATTACGTAAGGGTTACTGTCTCGAGGTATACTGTAATTTCCAGCACGGATTCTCAGGTATTGCGTGTTACTGGAAGTGCGTGTGTGTTGTATATATATATGTAGCTCACAGTTTGATAGCTATCGATCGACCACGAGCTGTCGATACGTAAGAAACGCGACGTGAGAACCACGCGCAGCTTAACATCCATTATCGACAATATCATTTCCGTTCTATTGACGCAGCAAGCCTAATTACGCTAAAACTACGATCGCCGTTACTCCCGACTGTGGAGACGCGAGAGGGAAGGAAAGAGAGAGAGAGAGAGAGAGAGAGAGAGAGAACAAAGAGAGAGCCGTACACTGTTTCCTCGAGTGTTGTACGATTATTTTTTACGATATATTACTTTTGTGCAACTCGCGAAATCGCGTTACGCGTCAGAGACTCTAGGCGCGCTCTAGATTCCGGCGTTTCTTTCCGGCGTAACGCGCATCACGTACAAGCTAATTTTACTGCCAGATTCGTTGATTGATCAGAACGACGGCTTACTACACTGGTGGGTTTGCGCGGATAATTTACGATCGCTCGCGTGCTTTCCGTTCGATCTCGTGCGAGAAAAGGAGAGCGGCGATATTCAGGGCTGGGACCAAGAATCTTGAATGGAAGGTACACAATGGAAGGTCTCCCTGCGGGAGACTCTGTGCGAAATGCGACTCTGAAATATCGAGACGCATCCTCGCAGGATGCTCGGGCGTGACGATGCGATAGATAAGTGGCGCGAACGAGCTCTCACGTTTAGAAACTCGGAGCGTACACTCGGAGAGACGTCATCCCAGCTCTGATATATCATCGAGCGGATAACGAAAGTGTGTAATTTAACGCGACAGAGCCTCGTATCACGACCACTTCGGAGTACTCGAAGACTCACGTGTATATTCTTACTAAGTAATCGCGCTAACTGTAAATACGACCAGGGTATAAGTAATCGAGATTTCAATTGGTTATTTTCGAGCGAGGCGCGGGACACGATTATTATGTAATTACAGTCCGGCCGCGGCGGCACAGGTTGAACAGAGGTGTACTTGGATTTTATGTAACGGCAAGGGACATAGGTTTTATCCTTTAGCTAATATGCGACAGTTGTACATAATATATAATTGAGATATTGTATAAAGACTGTTTCTAAAAGAGTAACAAGTATATACCGCTCACACGATTGCATTTCGTCGTCGGAGGAAGTGCGTGCATTTTCGAAGACATTCTCGAGATCGGCCTCGCAATCGAAGGTCCGCGCCGGGCGCGACGGCACTCGTGTCGCAAAGTTCGCAAGTTCTTCGCGAGTTTAGCGAGCGCTTGGAAGTCAAAAGTGGATCGCGAATCGGCTGTGCACGAATGTGAAATTCACACGACGGGCGAATCGATGTGGAAATTGATCAAGAGCTCGTAGATTTCCACCGAAACGCCCCCCGCGAAGTAATCTTGTTAGCATCTTCCATTTTTGCAAGTGGTTTGCAAATCTACTTGGCTACACTAGAGAGACCCGAACGTTAGATACTTTTAGATCCTAAAATTGCAGTCACGCGGTGCAGCTTCTCGAAATTTGGAGGTAAAGAATCTCATCGCTCTCTGTTCAACCAGTCGAGAACTTGCGAACTTTGTCGTGACGTGACTCACGACGTAGCCGGCCAAATGAAGTGGCGCACCCGCGGACCTCTCAGGACGCGTATTCGTCGCGTGCAAACATAGTGCTTTTGCATCTCTAACATAGAGTTAGTGGATGTCGGAAACAGATCGATCACGCATCTCGCTATCTCCCGTTCGTCATCGACGATACGACTTCAAGACACGTGTCTCGGGCCCGTATTATTAGCTTTTGCTTGAAACTCGTCTCAAGTGAGACACTTAAGCTCGTATTAATAGTTGTTATTTGAAACTTGTTTTACGTAAAAAATACTCAGATCTAAGTCTCTACTAAATCTAGCATTCAAACTTAAGTCTGGTTCTAAATGAAAATCGTCTTACCTGAAGCAAGTTTCAAGTAACGACTATTAGGGCCTTCACACACAAATTGCCGCAACCGTAACGTAAGACATGCCGTAAGAATTGACCAATTACGATCGAGTATTCATCAAAATGGTGACCTTACGGTTTGACGATTCTCAGGGTGAAGTCCCATGGAACGTATTTTCGCGTAACGCGTAACTGCGTAACCAGTCACATTTTTCTATTCTTTTAGAAGTTTCAATAGAAATACTAAACGTCGAAATCTATTGGTCACGCGTTTACGCGATACGCGGAAAATACATGCCATGGAACTCCAGCCTCAATGTGATTGGTCAATTCTTACGGTACGTCTTGCGTTACGGTTACGGCAATTTGTGTGTGAAGGCTTTTAACACGACAAATAACCTTAGACTCGAGTCCAGAATTTTATGAAAGAGAATCCTGTTGAATCGCAAGATTCAACGGAATGCAGATACCAAAATGTCACGTATATCATATTGTAATTGAACGGAAAAACTTTGATCTGAATAAGAATCTCTAAATAAGAATCTGAGTGCCTCACAAGTGGCTGAGACAAGTTTCATCGAGTAACAACTGTTAATACAGGCCTCGGATTCGGACGCGCGGTTGCTTCGATTCCCGGTCGTCGACGCGTCCCGAATTGTGCACGATGCTTGTGGCGGGTTCGTGTATCGCGATGAGGAATTTCTTCAGGGCACCGAACAGTCCTTCTTTCCCGCAGCTTAATCTACGAGAAGATCGCTCGCGCGACTGCATACGGTGTACGTGCGTAATTAACGACGGTTGGGAAGTGTAGCTTGCACGCGATTTCCTTGCTACTGCATTCTCACGAATTGATATCGAACGCATTTTCAACCAACCCCATCCGAGGGGTTTGGTGAAGCATCATACCGCGTATCATAATCCGATGACTTCGAGTAATATCGTTTCCGTTTTCCTCATATCTTCGCGCGTTCCCTGCGGCTTAGTATGGTACAACTCTTCTGCGAGAGAGTTTAAACGCATCTTTCCTGATGAAATTAGCAGCGCATCAAGTAGTCACGATTGTGAGCCGCTATTCATGAGTCAGCGTGGTAATCTGTCATGACCTAACTCTGGGTATTCTTATTATTTCCGTCTTTAAATGCGACTATTTAAAACTTTAGCATGAAAAAATATATGTAGCTATTCTATACTTTGCATTATTATTTATTGCATTATGGCTCTCGTCCAAACCGATTACTATGCGAGCCAGTGACTCGTAACTGTAATCATCTGACGCGCTTTAAACTTTATGGTAACAGAATGTGTTTAGACCGCCTCGCAAACGAGTGTAGTCGACTTGTGCGAATATTTGATCGCGTGGTCGTTCTTCGACTGTCCAAAACGTGGAATTTGTACAGATTCGAGTATCACAAGCAGAGATAATAGCATAGTAAACCCATGCGATATCGCTGTGACGGGAGAGAGAAGTCGAGAATGCGGTCCAACACGAAGAAGTGAGAGAGAGAGAGAGAGAGAGAGAGAGAGAGAGAGAGAGAGAGAGAGAGAGAGAGAGAGAGA
>NW_022639532.1:580649-584821 GCF_010583005.1 Odontomachus brunneus
TTACTACATTAGTCGGATCTACATCCATTAACTCTGTGATATCCATCACATCTAGGCGTAAATGTGACAGCCAAAAAAGAGAACGAAGAGAGAGAGAGAGAGAGAGAGAGAGAGAGAGAGAGAGAGAAAGAGAGAATTAGAAAAAGAGAGTTCAATAGTTTTATATTTTTATTAAATAGCATTCACGCACCGGAATGTGTATATATACATACACAGTTTTATTGATTATATGCGCGTACGCGTACACACAGATACTTACATAGAGAGCCACGCGAACGTGCTCGCGTAAAGTAGGGGAAAAGCGCGAGTATAAAGCCGACAAGAAGGGGAGACATGTAAAAAAAAAAGAAAGAAGACTCACACGCGCAGCACACACTTCATTACTACATTAGTCGGATCTACATCCATTAACTCTGTGATATCCATCACATCTAGGCGTAAATGTGACAGCCAAAAAAGAGAACGAAGAGAGAGAGAGAGAGAGAGAGAGAGAGAGAGAGAGAGAGAGAAAGAGAGAAAGAGAGAGAGAGAAAGGAAGGGAGGAAGAGAGCGAAAGATGGAGCGAACGAACGAGAGAGCGAGAGAGAGAGAGAAAGAGAGAGAATGAAACGAACGAAGCTGAACTCTAAAAACATTTTTATTGTATATATACCATATATTTTCTAAATAATGGACTGTTCCGGAATTCAGGTGATTTGTTGATAAGCGAAAGTGTATGGATTCGAATTATTAAATATTTGAGCATTTAATAACGAGACAGATTCTTATTTTTGTACAGATAGGACGACCTATCGCGATATGTCCTTAAAACCCCCGTTAAAACACATATACACATACAGACGCACACGTATACATACACACTGGAAACTTCACGCGCTAAGCGAAAACGTAGTCGTATATACACACGTACATATAAATATATTTTGTGTAATTTTTTTTTCTAACTATTACGCGCGCGTTATATCGTTAGCGTCGTCTGCGACAGCAAGAAGCGACGTCATCAATCGTCAGTCATCGTTGTATCTCGAGATCGTAGGTGCCGTCTTTATTGCTGTCATCGTTATCTTCATTATATGTTATTATTATTATCATCATCGTCATCAACGATACTCTATCGGCGTACTGGTACTTTATTATATTGTAATGACTATATTTCGTTTTTTCTTTCTATACACGCTCTATTTTGAGACGAGACATAATAACGACATAGAAAAAAAGAGAGAGAGTGTGAGAGAGAGAAAGAGAGCAGGCCTTGTTACTTTACGCGCGTCCCAGATGCGAAGCAGAAACGACGACCGATGCCTTAAATACACAATTTCTAATGCCTTATGCGAATCGCAAAAGTAACGAACGATCGGTTACTCTTCCCACCGAAACTTGTCTCCGTACACGTTTATTCCTTTAGCGAGAGAAATTCTTCGACAGAACTCACACCGTTGTGCGTGCGTATTAGCGATTTTTAATTGGCCCCTAACCGCCCTTCCTGCGCAGCGTGAACATGAAACTCCTCTCCCCCCCTCCTCTCCCCCCCTCCCGCCCTTCACACTCCCGCCCCGCGTCATCCCCGTAATCGACGCGGCTGTATTGAATTCCGGAAACAGATATTACAGGATGTAATTCTAATACTTCTCTAAAGTAAGCTCTAATTTGTAAGGTGTGACAACGCGAGAAACCGGAAATCGCGAGCAACCCTCGCGCGAGAAAAACGAGAGAATAGAAAAAAAAATGAGGGAGAGACAGAGAGAGAGAGTGTATGTGTATGTGTGAGCGAGCGAGCGAGCGAAAGAGAGAGAGCGAGGAGAGCGAGAGAGAGTGTATGTGAATGAGCGAGAGAGGCGACTCACGAGTTTTGTACATCCACATGCGCACACGTATATTTTGTTTATTGCTGTGATGAATTACGTAATTATAAATATTAGCGTGTAAAGCGGTTTGAATGCGGCTTCTCTTGCCACTTTAATATAATTGCGATGCATTAGTCGGTACCCGTTCGGATGTAAGCCTCTCTGAGAACCGTACGGATACGGACGGCGACCTATTTACCCTCGATGTAATTTAATTGTACGATATTAAGAAAAAAAAAGAGAGAGAAAAACAGAAAATAGGAAAAAAAGGAAGAGGAAACACGACCGGCATCCTTGTCAAGCGCCTTGGATAAACGACTCGTCCGGTAAAGGCGAGACTCGCCGCAACGACAATTTCGTACAGAATAAAAAAAAAAAAAGGAGAAGAAGAAACAAAAGATATCCGATTTATTTTGCTACGCGTGCGGAATTATGCGACACAAACGCCGAGATATGTTTATCCTCGCGCGAGAACTATACGACACGGTACTTACTCAACGACGCTAATAACAGGGAGATTTTTCTTAATAAATAAAAAGAACTTATTGCCAAGTGTGTTGCTGTTGTTGCTCGCCTCTTCGCACGTTCTGTACTCTCGAACTACAACGAAGTGATTCACCCATCCCCCGTTAAATTACCGCGACTTTAAGACTCCTTGGCCGTGTTGAATTTGTGACGCCGGAAACGAGAAACGAGATATACTGACGAGAATTGCGTGCCATTTCTAAATAAAGATAAATATGGACGAAAGAACACTCGAGACTTGTAAAATTGTCCTAAAGGTAACCCTTTCTGCTGAGGATTAATAGATAGACGATTAATAAATATAATAAATAGTAAAATGATGCACGCAGACATTTTTTTTAATTGAATCTAACTGTAATGTTGATGATGGTAACTTTATATGTGTGTCACTACTACCATTTTCGTGCTGGAACAATGGGAAAGTATGTAGCTAAAAGTAATTGTAATTTTCTTTAGATCCACCACTTTTTTCTCGCAGCGCATGGGATAATTGACGCCGCGAAGTTCGTAGAGTATAAGTTAAAATTGTTTGCCTTTTTCCCGGCTCTATTTTCATCCCTCGCTTCTCAGGTTCTTCCTGCGCTTTTTCATTAACGTCAATTATCTAAAACTGTGCACAATTCACTTTTTACTTTTCCCACTAGAAAGAGGGAGAAGGAAGAGAGAGAAGAAGACAGATAAAGAGTCAAATTTAATCACGGTTCATCGACGTAGATAAGATCAGCTCTCTGCTCGATCACGCGCGGGGAAGATCCGCGGGACGGACGATCGGGAACTGAATGTCGCGAAATGTGCGAATGTGGCGCGGGCGGAGCGCAAAGGGAAGCGTATTTGCTCCGCGCGCGTTTCCACCGTAGGCTAATTTTTGCGCGAACTGATTTATTCCACGAAAGAAATAGTAACTCTCACGGCCGATCCCGGCACGTAACGGCGATTCGCGTGACTGCAGCGAATTCATTTTCTTCGCGCATGCAAGATTCCGGATGATTAAAGCCCGTCGGTTTAGCGGCTACAACAATGTCGGCGGGGGCGGACAGGCGGGCTCGACCGTCCGATAAACTAAACTTTCATTCAGCTGCAAAAAAAAAAGAAGCTGTTAACTCACTGGAATTCCCCTGTAGTTAGCCAATATGGCGAGCGCGCGGCGCGGGAGAATTAGCCCCACTAATTTTATTAACCGACCTTGCGAAGTAACTCTCGCGCGTGATCCCCAACGGTGCTCTCGATCTCACCTCGCCCGTGACGGCGCTCTTCGTGATTACCTATTACCTTATCGCCCGCGCAACGTGTATCGCTGCTAAAATCGTAACGCGCGCATTATTGATTAAAGAAAATCGACGGGATGGTCGCTTGCGATAATATATTAATGTTCTCCAATTAATAACTAAAAAATTATTAGGAAAAAGGACTCTTTTGTTTAGTTTGACCTACTGTACAGGCACGCGGCGGCAGATGTCGCCACTACAGCTCAACTAACATATCTCGCGTGATCGTCCGCAAATCTTGTAAAATAATTAATATCTCGATAGTTATTGCGAATGTCGCAAAATGGTGTAGGACGTTTATGTTCACCTTAATCCGTACTATGCCTCTTCGAGAGTTTCGGAAATTGTTCTGGGACCTCCTGTGTACATAAAAAGGAATGTCTGCCTGTGTGTGTTCCTTTACAACTCTAAGCCCTTTGACAAATTTGGAACCAAACTTTGCACGGTTACTCTCTAGGAGCCTGCAGGAAATATAGGCTACCATAAAACGTAGACACGTGCCATCCTCCTCCCTCTGATTTCATCTCCCCCCCCCCCC
>NW_022639532.1:584867-595290 GCF_010583005.1 Odontomachus brunneus
CCCCCCCCCCCCTGATACTTTGTGACAACCCTGACAACAGATAAGTAAGCAATTTATATTAGCGTAAATATGTCATTAGTACGAGAATAAATATTTTCTTTTTCTCAAATATTTCTTCCGCTACACAATATACCGATATCTACAAGTGTATGCCAATAGGCGTGTATTCAGTCACGAAACCGATGCAACAGTAGCGAAAGTCTGAGTTGCAGCAGCGAATTTTCAGTTACAGCCGCACGCACATCTTTAGCAAAGTACGATCAGCCGTGACGACCGGCAGTGAGAGCTTTTCCCTCCGCGAAGGAGCGGAAAATCGCGGGGTACCCCGCGCAGATGCTCTCCCCCGCGATTTCGCGTCTGTGCTCCATCGCGCCCGGTGGCTTCACCACCACCACCACCACCACCATCAGCAGTCCAGCAGCACCCTCCACCTCCGGCGGTTAAGACCAGCCGAATGACATCGCGATGCCGACGGGGACGGTGGTGGTGGTGGTGGTGGTGGTGGTGGTGGTGGTGGTGGTGGTCCGAGTGCGCTCTGCTCTTGACGGTAATGCGGCGTGGTCGTCGTCGTCGCGCCCTACGGGAAACCTTCCCTCATTATCGCGGGATCCTTATCGGCGGGCGAAGAACGCGGAGAACGGCGGTAAACATGCGCCGAGCGTACGAACGATAGGGCGTAGGGCCGCGCGCACACCGCTGGCCTAGTCGTAGGCACCACCACGTGCTGCTGCTGCTGCTGCTGCTGCTGCCGTTGCTCCGCTCCACTCCGCTCCGTTTCGCTAGACGTATAATCGATAGTGCAGCGCGCGCGGTGCGACCACCGGCGGTCAATCAACCCGCGCGTTCGGGGCCGACCGGATGATGCGCTTAACGCGAGTAAGGCGCAGGCAACGTGTCGCAGAAACGCGGTCATCGGCTGCACCGTCGTTCCCGTAATCCTCACGTCTGTCCGATATGACGGCCGGGCGTCTGTCCGTCTTCCGTGTCATCTCTCCGTCCTCGTCTTCATCTTCGCTGTCGTCGTCGTCGTCGTCGTCGTCGTCGTCATCGTCGTCGTCGTCGTCGACCTACCTGGCCGTAAGTCATTCTCGTCGAGAACGCTGGCTCGAGATTCACTTTCCGCGATCGCTTCTCCTCGTGGAGATCCTTTTTCCTGCGAATTCCGTCGGATGCTCTGCGACAAGTGATAAAACGATAATAGTCGATTGACGGTCCGATTTGACGCGCTGCATCTCGATAGATTTCGCGACGACGCTTCGGTCCTTCCTCGCGGCGATCGGCGTAACTTTCGGTGTCGAGTACGAAGTCTTGTTCCAAACACGAGAGATTCTTTCGACTCGCTTAGTTAGGTTCCCGAAACTTCAGTTTGCAAGTGCCTCTGATACTCAAACTTTAGGCATTTTCGTAGTCGAACACATTTAACAAACTTCCACTGAGACTCAGGCCCTTATTTTGAAGACTCTCTTTTATCGATAAAAGTGATCCTTTAAATGTAAATCGGAAGTTAATCGGAAAACTTATGAGCCACATTTAAAGCTTATCTCAGAGAGCTCGCTTACCGTTTCGAAGCTTCAATTCGCGAGGACCTCTGATTCTCAACTTCAAACATTTTCGTAGTCGAACTCGTTTGACAAATCTCCGCTGAGGCCCTCATATTCTAAAAACTCTCTTTTACCGATAAAAGCGATCCTCTAAATGGGAAGTCAATCAGAAAATTGATGAGCCACCTTTGGAGATTATTTCGGCCTACTTACGTTTTCTAACTTCAAGTCGCGAGAGCCTCTCTCTCGCTCTTTGATCCTCAAATTTCAACTAATTTTGTAATCGAGTTCGTTTGACAAATTTCCGCCGAGACCTTATTCTGAAAACTCTCTTTTATCGATGTAAGCGCGTCTAAATGTGACTGGGAGCCAATTAGAAGGTCTAGAGCCATAAGCTATATTTAGAGACACTTTTATCGATAAAAGAGAGTTCAGAGAAAGAGTCTAAGTGGACAAAGGTTCAGCAAAGGTCCTCATTAAAGCGCGTAAACGAAACATTCGTCACATCACACGACCTTTCGTTGTGTACATCGAGTCGGAAGGGGAATCGCTACGGTTAATTAGACTAAGCCGTTCGTGCAACCGACCCGTGATTACCCGGATGGCACTTTACCGTCTCGACGAAGCGTCAGTCGGTCAGCTGACACGCTCATGTCGCAAGTCTTCGACTTGCGACTTTCTGCCGCGTCTTCTGACCCGACCGGTGCAAACAGAGTGACGTGAAATGCCCGTGCGCTTAAAAGCGGGAATATTAATCAAAACAGCCGGGCATTAATAATGCCCACATCAATCAATCGCAACGATATTGCACGGCGCTGCCAGCGCGCGTTCAATTTGCATCGCGAACAGCGCAGTCATTGTTCTTCCTTCCCGTATTCCGCGGCGAATGATTTTCCGTGAACGCGACGCGATGGAATTCTCTCTCCGCTTGTCCCTCCCGCGGTTCTTTTTTTATTCACTTTACGACCGCACGTTCGCGCGGGAAGGGGCCTGACAAATTGAATAACATAGTTCGAGCAGCAGTTGCTCCGGAGAGTGACCCGGCAGGTCGCATTATGCCGGTGCGCCATGCAATTAAAAGCAAAGAGTGTAGCGCCTCACGAAGTTAACTAACTGAGTGGCGGCGAGGCAACCGCGATTTACGACGTATCGAAGAGCCAGAAGTGGACCGAGATACTTTGTCGGTCGGCACTTGGCGATCTTTCGCGGCTACCTGTCGAAAGGAAAGTTTCACCGACACGAGAGTGGGGCGATCTAAGGTCCGCTCTTTTTCGCCGAACTGGATTGCACTTTTTGCCTTTAAAGCGAAGCAAGTATGTAATCCAGCGCTGAAGAGAAGAGGAACGAAGTTCCAGTGCGGCATTAGTTAGCGCAGCTACAAAGAACAGACTTCCAAAGCCGGTGAATTCATCATCCAAAAAAAATATAATCTCACCTTTAGCAGAATCCTTCTGTATTGGCCTCAAGAGGATTCCTCTAAAGCCGAAAGGAAAATGTTCTGATTCTGTTCAGAAAAAGGAGTCTAGTTGCAAGATGCTATTTCCTTGTAACCTCACATTCTGAGGGAAAATTTGGGGAGTGTTAGTCTTTCTAATGAAGCGGACTATTAATCAGAAATCTGCTACATGTTATTCTGACTTCTTTCCTTTCGAAAATCAAGAGAAATATATTTGCTTGAAACAGAATTTCTTCTTGCCGGAAGATACTTTTATTAAGAACTGGACTTGTGTGTGTACTGTGGATAAAAGATGAAATTCCTGTAACTTTAATATTACATATATATGCTTAAAATATTTTCCCTTCAGTTTTAGGAGAATCTTCTTGAGGTCATAGATAAGAGGAGATTTTGCTAAAGATGAGAATATATTTTTCTAGGCGTGACATTTTTTCCTCTCGAATCTAGAGGGATATGTTTGAGAATGTCCTGTTACGCGCGATATGAGAGACGCGACAAGCAGCACTGTAGGTGAAAGACAAAATTCCTCTAACTTTAAGAGTACTGTGCTCGGAATTTTCCTTCTGGAATTTTAGAGGAATTCTCTTCAGGCTACATATAAGAGGATTCTGCATAGGATTTTATTTTTGAGATGATAGATTTCGATCTTATATTTGTTGTAAGTTTGTCAGATGATGCTCCGCGACCAATAAAATAATCTGTATACGGTATAGTATCTGAAGGTAAATTTAAAACGAAATTTAAATTCAAAAACTGACTGCAAATATCGCCCTAATGACCGCGTCGTACGCGAATTAACTACGTAGCGCGATTTCGCCGCGTATCGACAAAATCATCACAGGCATATGTCACCTTCGTTCACCGCCCCTCCTGTTTTTTCTCCCTCATTAATTGCGTTAATAATACCCTCGCTGATCGTCAAATCGAATCGCGAATCCTCCATTCGAGCCGCATAAATCGAGTGGAGTAGCACGACGAATTTCCAAAAATAATATTCGCGTCATTCCTCGGGCATTTGATTCTCCAGAGAATCGATACTGCAGACGATACTTTGACGACGGGATCACGCAAATCTGTGGAATTAACTTTAAATTAATACAGCCAATACATTCGCATCCGATCAAAATCGCATATTAATTCGCGCCGATCCTCACCGACTAGACATTTTTGTCAATATGATTTAGCCGAACTTTTTCGTTCTACCTTACTCCACTGATTCTTTTTCTCGTCAAGGTGAAGCGTAGGAACGGTATTTCGTCGTGAATTCAAGCTAACTGTATCATCGAGATGGACGCTGATAGATTAATTATCCGGAGATGAAATATTCGACTAATCCCATGGTCCTGATCAGGTTCGTTCAGATCAGTTACCTGTGCTGGGATTCTGTAACACGTTATTGGAGTTAACGACAATTTCGTTAGCTTTTGTATACCGTAGAAAAGCTGCGCAACGATAACGAAACTGTTAACTCCAATAACGAGTTACAGAATCCCATCACTGGTCTATATAAGGTGACGTTATCGGGTAAAAAATGATTAATAAGATCCTAATCTATATATATATACAATCTATATATATATACAATCTATATATATATATACAATAGAATGTCTGTCTCTTCAATAGAATGTATGCTCTCTACACACTCCTAAACTCTTTGACCAGCACTGGTCTATATAAGGTAACCTTGTTGGTTAAAAAATGATTAATAAGATCATAATCTATACATATAATCTATATATATATATATATATATATATATATATATATATATATATACAATAGAATGTCTGTCTGTGTATGCTCTCTACACACTCCTAAACTCTTTGACCATCTGGACGGAATTCTGCATGGTTACTCTCTATCTAGAATCCTGCGGAAGATACAGACTGCATTACGCCTATCTGGACGCATGCCACCCTCTTCCCCTAGTTTCATCACCTTGACACTTTGATAACCCGTGTGACGCCGGATAGTTTAAGCTAGTTATCAATAATTACTAACAAGCTCCTAATTGCCACACTGCGTTATCGGGAATATGACTTCTCAGGACCCGATAACATCACTTTAAACAAAGCAGATTAGGATCAGCCTGAACGACAAGATCATGGGACCAATTTCTTATAAGGGAATCGTGGATTGCGAATGTTTCGACATATCGAGGGAGGGGGGAAGAGACGGCAGATGGGAATAGCGGGCCGATGTAGGGCAGAATCGTTGCGAGGTGAACGGCACAAGCTCTCGTAAGACATCGTGCATCTGCGCAAACGTCGTGGGTGTTTGCCTGCGAAGCTCAATAATTCGCCGCGTTAGCGGCGAAAACTTCGCGAAACTTCACCGGCGCAATTATACGTAAAAATCGGCCCTCGCGATCGTCGTGATCACCGAAATAGCGGCAACAAATGAGGATTTGTCACTTCCAATTTGCTGCTGTAAAGCAACGCTTCTGCAATGGAGAACGAACTTGATCTAATCTGAATAGAGGAGAACAAAAAATCGGCCGATCTTCGCGATCCTTCCCCGCACTTTCGCGAGAACTGCACTGAGGGAAAAAGCTTTGCCAGCTTAACAAGATACTCGCAACAAATGGCTCGTCGATACGGGACAGCGAATGAGCCTGTAGAGGGAACAAATGATTTATTACTTTCAATTTGCTGCTCCGAGCAGCACTTCTATGATGGAGACATAACGAACCCAATCTAAATAGAGGAGAACGAATGTGATTTGTATCTCAGGCAACGTATGCCTGAGAAATCAGGTATACGTTGCCTGAGATACAAATCACATTCGTTCATACAGCAAGCGTGCTTTCGTTCTCTGAAGGATTTTCCTCAGTGTGCGCGCGCGAATTGCTAACACATTGATACGCGAGTAATAACGCGAGAACGAGCACTCCTGGACAATTCTGCCGCTCATTGTGTCACCATTAATTTATTTCCGGACAATTAATTACGATGCATCAGTGCGATCAACGACGCTCGCGGAAATAATGTCTCGTATCGTCGACGCGTAATTCACGCTCTTTCACGGCTATCCCCTTTTCCCTCTTCTGCATGTGTTGTCTCTTGCCGTGTTATTTATTATTCATCTGTTTTCCTCGCGTAACTCCTTGTGTCGCGAGTTCGGCGTTCCTCGAAGGAAGCCGCACGTGCGCTACGGAATATTTTATTCTATTCCACTCCGATTCATCATCCCAGACGTCGGCCGTCTATTAATTTCGGCGGCAGCCCTCTCCCTCTATCTCTTTCTCTCTAATCCATTCAATCTGTTCTATTAAATCCATATATTCGGAGCGCGAATCGGGCCCGAGAAAATTCGCTCATCGTGCCCGTCATCGATCGCGTTCTGCACGTGAGCGAATGTGATTCGCTCTTTCTTCGCCGAAGCGATTCCTCCTTACCGATTGTCAGTAAGTCGGAAGGATAAGCGAGGGCGAAATCATTTCTTGCGCGCGCGGACAACTCGGCGCGATCGTCGTATCTTGGCGCGGAGTTAATTCCGAGATAATTGGCTGTCCCGGTGGAAAATGTCGCTGTAAACACGCCGATACCGACGGTGAGGAACGATCGCGCTCTTCCGCGAATCGATGCTGAGCGCGAGCGTTACGGAAAAACTCGCGAGAGAGTCGAGTAGACGCTCATTAGGCCTTGGATTAAATCCAGGAGATTTAACGACTCACGCACGGTGAATATGAGATTAAGTCCAATGCCCACGGAGCGTGATTTGAAGTCGTTTTTCTTGCGAGGAGCTATGCATGCCGCTAAGTTCGTTCTGCAGCGAGAAATTTGACTCGCGAGCTTGACGGTTGGTTTTTCTAAACAGAATTGGCGCGTTTCCAAGCGTGTTGCTGGGGTCTCAATACGATTCGTCCAATCAGACCGAATCAAATATTATGGAGCTATGAGCTCTAACAAAAAACCTCCCCACTAAGCAACTTTACTCTATATCGCAGCGCGGAACGCCACCATAAGGTCAGAATTGCGTGTTATTTTAATAGATGAAACACAAAAGCATGTAAAAATGAAGGGCACTGCAAAAAATAATAGAAAAAAGAGAGAAAAAACAAGAAAAAAAAAGCACATATGGCATACAAAAGTTCAGAAATGGAAAGTAAGAATAGAAAGAGGGGCGGGAAGAGAGAGAGAGAGGGAGAATGAGGAGGGAGGAGAGTGCGCGCTTTCCGCGGCTATCGAAGGAGATATATTAAGCTTACGTATTCTCGATGAAAAGAGCCGATCGTTCGTCGCGCGTGTCTTGTCAGCTGGTTAATTAGCCGGTCGATCGTCTCGCGTAGCGTAAAGCACGGCCGGCGTATGGAATAAAAAAAGAGAATAAGGGGACGCGCGAGCGCGAAAGGAACAACAGCGACGAGCTGTATCGATCGACGGGTAATTATACGCGGTCGATGCTAAGATTCCCTCGGAGACATTATAATACTTAATAGCGCGGACATGTCGCGGCTCTCCCTCCGCCGGGAGTGGAAGAAAAGCGCGGATTCGGGGCGCTGGCAATGGTGAAAAAGGTCGCCATGCTATTGCGTCCGTGCGTCGGCGGGCGACAATTCGATCGCGAATTGCGTTAGCGTGGCTACTTTGCCGCGGAACACGGCGATTGCATTCCCGTTCGTTGCGAGCGAAATACAGACTGTGCTCCCACGTAAAAAATGCAAAAAGAGTCGCAGAATTGCAGCGCGAACGGGGAGGCGTTTGCGTGCACGCCGTACTCGTCGTCGCGATTTTCTTATGGGTGACTTTCTCACTTTGTTCAGCGTTTCGCGCCGCGCGCGCTCGCACGCTTTGTGCACCTATCGAGAGATCCGCCACACTGAATGTCATCTTGTCTCCTTGGCGCGCGTTTACACGCGGGAAGTATCGGCAGGGGGCGAGAATAATGCGCGTTCACGCGCGGGGATGTTTGAGCGACTTTCGCGCCAGAGCTTTTGTGAGATGTAAAGGGGAACGAAAAGCGCCTGTATTCACGAGCGATATACCGTTGCAAAACACAGACACCCCGCGCTGCGTTCGTGCCGGGAGGAACCCGGAGGAAATCTATTTAGTGCGACGAGAGCTCACCCGGTGTGTCTCCTTCCCGATTCGTGGCCGATGGTCGCGCGGGCTCACCGAAATCGCGATAATCAGCCTCGCCTAATTACTCCGATTTATCGCTGACCTACAAACCACTTGGTAGCAGCGTGAAATATACAGTCGACCGTATCGCGCCACCATTTCCGCTCCACGCGTGCAAACTCACGCATACCTGTTTCTATTTTTCTATAGTGTGTGTGTGTGTGTGTGTGTGTGTGTGTGTGTGTGTAAGAGAGAAAGAAAAAATATCTCAGAAAAAAATATTTATTTGATAAATACCTATTGATATATTTACTTACATATTTTTGCATTGAGAGAATACGTTTTCCAAGAAAATAGATATTCTCTTAAAATCTTAGCTTTTCACGAAAGCAATTGTTTATTTTATTTGAATAAAAAAGAAATTGGATTTAAGGAAATATGTTATTAGTACCTACCGAGAAAATATTTCTTATTTTTTCCATATTTTTTCTCTCAATGCGTGTTTCTTTATTTCTTTATTTTCACAGGAAAATTATTCCCTTTGATACAATAAATTATATAATGTAACCACATGTATGAAGTTGCGTAATATAATAATTAAAATGAGAAATATAATTTAATTTAATTACAAAGGTCGTAGTTTAAGGATTAAAGAGAAGTTTAGTTTATTTCTAAGCGAACTGTGTGACATATTAAAGAAATTAGTGCTACTCAAATATTTATTAACGATTGAATCCTATGAAAAGAAATAAAAATAAAGTAGACCAGATCTAAATGTTCCCAATATGATGAATCATATATTGCTCATGTGCTTTTTTTCGTATTTACCTTCAGAGCAGTGGATGCAAAATCGCGAAATGTTTCTTTTAGAACATAAATGCACATAAACACACGTTTTTCGTTTTTATTAAAATCGCAATAACATCACAGTTAAAAAATAGGAAAAAAACTGATTCAGTAGTAGCAGAGTAAATGATCGACTTTCTTGAAAAATTTTGTATTAACGTCCTCCATCGTGAGTAAGTCGTAAGTTAAGCGATATATCACTAGCTGTAATGAACTTTCTTTAAGTGAGAAATGAAACAGTATGACACACTGTTTCAGATAAAAAAAAGCAATTTACACGCATGGAAGAAGACTGCCTCTGTCATGTTGGTACAGTCAATCACAACAATTACTCGTCTGAAAAGTTGTAACTTAGAAGTCGTGGGATATGAGACATTTAGCCCCGGTCTGGCTTATATACGCACGCACGTGTAAAAATTGACGAAGCATTCATATTCACGTCCTATATATTTCCACCCCACCGTTCGGCTGAAGACGAGAGCTTCCGCTCGGTTCTAAGTCGCGGTCGATCACCTTTGCCCTAAATACGCCGCGCTGTCGATAGACGAAAATACGGGATCACAGTCTGCACTCGCGTCTCGCGCCCGAGCGCTGCATATTCGCGAATTTCCCTGCGACGCAACGAAGATGTTGTTTCAAGAAAGAGACGCATTTGCACGAGATATACTGGTTGCGCGTGGAAAATTGATTTCCACCCGCGCAACAACGACGGAACGCGTTTCCCGGCAATGCGCAGCGCATAAAAAATGCATGCCACCGTCGCTCTTCTTGCTGCTGCGCTTAACAACTTCTCTTCGTCTTCGTCGGACTGACGCTCGCGAAATTTCATTAGAGTTTCGATCATATCGTGCTGGAGGTCGGGCACGATTTGTCTGAATTATTTAAGATCTCTTTTTACCTTCGTTGGGGACTAGCTTGACTTTTCAAATGAAAAGTTCGTATTTTTTAATAATCATCCCCGCTCGGCCGGTCATTTAGCCTTCCACCGCGAAAGGCTACGTCGTTTGCGTCGATGTACTGCAAAATTATCAGAGAGTGAAACGGAAAACATCGAAATCGACTGTCGCGCTTCCTCTCCTTTAAGAAGTTGAATGTAGAACGCCAAAATTGCGACCACCATCTCTTTCCCTCTATCTCTTTTTCTCTCTCGCACTTGCCACTGTGAGAGATTCAATATAGGGCGCCGAAGGCGACCTCCATCTCTTTCTTCCCACTTATTCGTCTTATCACGACGTCGCGCCCTGATCGCGCATATCGCAATCCCCATTGTTTCAGCTGAGATATTGGAACGCAAAATCGAAACGTCGAATCGACCGACGACCACATCGTCGGGGAGAGCGAGGCGAGGGTGAGAAAGAGAGAAAGGGTGAGAGAGGGGCGAGGAAGAGAAAGAGAGAGACGAAGGCAAAAGCAGCGGCGGAGGCAGCAACAACAACAGCGGGTTTAACTTTAACCCCTGCGAAGAGGAGGTAGAGGAGGAGGAGGAGGAGGAGGAGGAGGAGGAGGAGGAGGAG
>NW_022639532.1:595689-599366 GCF_010583005.1 Odontomachus brunneus
GAGGAGGAGGAGGAGGAGGAGGAAGAGGAAGAGGAGGAGGAGGTGGAAGTGGTGGTGGTGGTGGTGGTGAAGGTGGAGGAGAAGCGCAGGCGTTCGCACGCTCCTGCGCATCGCTGCCGTTGCTGCTGTGCTGTATACCGCGATGCGACAGTCATACGTGGGGCGCGAGAGCGGGAGGTGCTCTCTCACCTTCTTGTCGAGATCTCGATCTCTCATTCTTGGCTAAGCTCTAGGTATTACGTACGAACCGCGTCCGCGCCTTCGACGTGTCTCTCTCGCGTGTCTCTCACCCCTTTTAGCGATCTGTGAGCGAGCGAGCGAACGAACGAGCGGGGTCCCCCGGGTATATGCATGTGCATACACTCCGCGTGCACGTGTGTACATGTGCGTGTGCGTGCGTGCGTGTACTCGTGTGAATGCACCTCGTTACGACCTAGCGACCAAGCGACCGAGCAACGAGCACCCCTTAGATCGCCGCGCGCAAATCTCGCGGTCGCTCCGGCCGGGGGTAAGCCGCGAGAGCTCGTCGCCGAGGGGGTTCCTCGAGAGAACCGGACTCGTGGTCCCCGCGTGTCCCCCGGCCCGGTGTACGAATTCTCGCGCGCGAAAGCGTCGCGAGACGCGGCGTCGCTGGCGCGTGGCCGTGCTTCCTCCGCGAGCACGACGTGCTCGTGGCTGAGGGTGAGGGTTGTTGTTTTCGCGCTGCGTCGACGTGCTGCTCGGGAGGCGAGAGAGGCGGCTCGCGCGCGCGACGGTCTCGCGAGGCGCCGCGCACCGAGGGGTGTATCCAAGGGGTGCATCGCAACACGCTGCGAATGACGTCTCTCGATCTACGTGACGGAGTGACATTATGAGCGTGTGTCACGTACGAAGATTGAATCCGGTGGAGAAGGTAGGAATACGAGATAAGGGTAGAATAGAAACTCTCTCGAGGCACCCCGAGCTGCTTCGCGGGTGATCTCTCGGCGTGATTAGGGAACGAAACGAACGGACGCGAGCACGTAAGTAGATAAAAATCGCGGAACGCTCGTCTTTTCGCCGGCGAGTGTTTCACTTGCGTCGTTACGAAGTCGCGCGATCCTCAGGAATCTCGCAATCCTACCTTCTCCCCTGGGACTTCGAAAGGTTTCCGTCTTTTCGGTGCTAAAGACTGTATAAACGCGCAAGAGCATAAGAGAGAGAGAGAGAGAGAGAGAGAGAGAGTGAGAACTTGTCCGACACCGCGCGAAAACAGAAACTTCGCGGCGGTCGCGTCGATTTCGGCCCCTGTTTACTAATTGCGTGAACGAGCGGCTTGTTTTCGAACGGGCCGATAGAATATAGGTCGGAACGTCGACGCGAGGGACTCACGCCTCCACGAGAGTCCATCCTCTCGGGCGACGGGAGAGTCCGAGCTTCTCGTTCCAGCTGCGATCCCGATTCAGCCCCCCTTTAGTCCGTCGGGAAACCCCGGATATCCGATTTCTTTCAGCACGAAGCGAAGGTGCGGCTCGTAGACGCACCGTACGTGCCCGGCGTGCAGAGGGTGTGCGACGACCCGACACGACGACCCTCCTGCCAGCGAGGCCGTCCGCTGACAGTAGAACGACCCCCGCGAATCGAGTCGCCGTCGAGTGTGCAGTCGTAGCGGGCGAACTGCGACGCGCCGCGACTTCCCCTCGAATTGTAACGGGATTGCGAGAACGCGAGAGAGGAAGAAAGACTAAGAGCTCGACGGACGAGGGAGAGATAAACAGAGAGGGGAGGGAGAGGGCAGAGAAAGAGAGAGAGAGAGAGACTGAACGAGAACTCTCGTTCGCGGTAGACTCGAATCGATCGCTTCGGGGATGCGCTAAGTCAAAGTGGGGTCGGTCAGGTTAATTGCTGCACCGCTACCGGGGCCGACACGAGAATGAATGTTTCGACGATGACTATGGCCAATCGCAGGATCGAGAGGAGCACGGAGAGAGCAGGTTGTTCGCTCGGCGAATGAAATGACTCGACGACAATAATTGCCGGCACGATTCGCGGCACGTCTCGCGCGAAACGCGTTCATCCCTCTGTTACATTCACCCGCGGCTGCCTGGTCTATCGATTCGGGGTAACATCGGGCAGAATTTTTACTCTTTAATGCTCCCCACGACGACGGATTTAACCTGACCCAATTTATTTCGCGAATAATTCATCAAATTTAGACGAATGGGTCTGTGCGCGGCCGTTTCGAATAACGCGCAACGTATCGAGGGGGGAAAGAAGGGAGAGAGGGAGCCCATTTTTTTTCATCCTTTTTTTTAATGTCGCGTCGGGAGGAAACTATTGTGGGAGATCGCAGCGCACACCGAGGCAATTTTGCGGAGAGCATTAATGTAGATTAATTAGATATTCTATAGAATACTTTACTTTAAAATTATTATCGCGAAGAAAAATTATTACAGAACTTTTTAACTACTCTAGAATTTTGCAATTTTCTTATCGCTGTGGAATTTCGTAAGATAATGATTTATTATCCTTTCGTAAGACACGTGCTATTTATATTTTGAGGATTGAAGTGTGCTGTCAAAAATTTTCCCATATTTCTAGCGAAGTTTACCGTGTTCCCTGGCGAGTCTATTTTCCTGCACTATTGGAAACATAATAAAATTGAAAAGAATTTATATGAAAAAAATGACTGCAATATTCTCTCTGTGCACAAATTTCGATTTAGCGCTTCTCCGAAATGATCCATCCGATTAATTCGGTTAATCGATGCTCTGTTCTTTTCATTTCTTTTTCATTCTCCCTCTCTCTCTCTCTCTCTCTCTCTCTCTGTCTTTCTCTCTTTCTCTGCCGTCGCGCTTTCCCATTTGCGTTCTCGATTGTACTTGCTTTAGTGCAAACGCGTTTGACGTCCAATTTATATGCAATGCATTTCTGTTTGACGCTCGAAAGGACTCTGCTCGCAGCGCATAATAATATCCCCTGTTTCTTCGTCCGATAAATCTCTCTCTCTCTCTCTCTCTCTCTCTCTCTTTCTCTCCCCTCCCACTCTCTCCCTTAATTCTTTTTCGTCCCATAATATATTCCTCCCCTGTGCGACCTTTCGACTCTCTAATAGATATTACCGTCTAATGAGACACTCCTCTTTTATCCGTCCCTTCTCACGCGCGTTCGAACTTGAAACCGCCGCGACCATCTGGGCGTCGTGCAACCTCTGTAATTCGAATTAATGAACCGCGGGCGTGCAGTCGGCCAATCATGGTACTCGGGTTACCGAATCCCGGTTGAATCACCGGCTAAGCACATTCGCTGATCTCTGAGCGCGCGCTATATAAACGATATCCATGGGATACGAAATGGTTAACGTACGAGTCGCGAGGGGGTGAGAACGAGATGTTTTGAAACTTTCAGGACGGTTTTTGCGAATTATACACGAAGACAGGAAGCTCCCACATGACGCATATGTATGATATATTTACAATATCTCGTGTAAAGGTATATACGTAAAGGTATAGCAGTATATATTCATCATGTATGGACACATAAATTTTTCGGAAAAGACGGGAACTTGTATACTTTGTACAACTTCGCCGACAGCTTTCTAAGCTACACGTCCGTCCGCGAGTAAATGTCGTGGGAGTCGACTGTCAAGAGAGAAGCAGACAAAGAGCGAGAGAGAGAGAGAGAGAGAGAGAGAGAGAGAGAGAGAGAGAGAGAGAGAG